>NC_073303.1:260218234-260518234 GCF_027595985.1 Sorex araneus
TCTCTCTCTCTCCCTCTCCCTCTCTCTCTCCCCCTCCCTCTCCTTCTCTCTCTATCCCTCTCCCTCTCTCTCTCCCCCCTCCCTCTCCTTCTCTCTCTCCCTCTCCCTCCCTCTCTCCCTCCCTCTCTCTCTCCCTCTCTCTCCCCCCTCCCTCTCTCTCTCCGTCTCTTTCCCTCTCCTTCTCCCTCTATCTCCCTCTCTCTCTCCCTCTCTCTTCCCCTCCCTCTCTCTCTCCGTCTCTTTCCCTCTCCTTCTCCCTCTATCTCCCTCTCTCTCTTCTCTCCCCCTCTCTCTCTCCCTCTCCCTCCCTCTCCCTCTCCCTCTCCCCCTCTCCCCCTCTCTCTCCCCGTCTCTCCCCCTCTCTCTCCCTCTCTCTCCCTCTCCCCCTCTCCCCCTCTCTCTCCCCCTCTCTCCCCCTCTCTCCCCCTCTCTCTCCCTCTCTCTCCCTCTCCCTCTCCCCCCTCTCTCTCCCTCTCTCTCCCCCCTCTCTCCCTCTCTCTGCCTCTCTCTCCCTCTCTCTCTTTATCTCCCTCTCTCTCTCCCTCTCTCTGCCTCTCTCCCTCTCTCTCTTTCTCTCCCTCTCTCCCTCTCTCTCTTTCTCTCCCTCTCTCTCCCCCTCTCTCCCTCTCTCTCTTTCCCTCTCTCTCTCCCTCTCTCTCCCTCTCTCTCTTTCTCTCCCTCTCTCACCCTCTCCCTCTCTCTCCCTCTCTCTCCCTCTCTCTCCCTCTCTCTCTTTCTCTCCCTCTCTCTCTCCCCCCCTCTCTTTCCCTCTCTCTCCCTCTCTCCCTCTCCCTCTTTCTCTCCCCCTCTCCTCTCTCCCTCCCCCTCCTCTCTTCCTTTCCCTCTCTCTCCCTCTCCCTCTCTCTCTTTCCTTTCTCTCTCCCCCCTCTCTCCCCCTCTCCCTCTTTCTCTCTGTCTTTCTCTCTCTCCCTCTCCCCCCTTTGGCCATTGCGGATTGCGGCACAGATGCTGAGAGGTTGTCGTGTATATCCTTTTACCTCCGTTTAACACTCGGTTCTTACCCGACTTTGTCTCTGCCACCCAGCCCACCGCCGCCTGTGACTGCAAGAGCTCGTTCAGCCTCAGCAAACCTGGGTGTACGTGTTGACTGACCCATTTTAGGGATGAGAAAAGCCGGGTCTCGGAGCGGCCAGCGGGTGTGCCTACTGCCATGTCACTGCTATAACCGGCCATCGCTGCCCTTGTCTCTTTGTGGATCCAGGGGAATCTGCAAACCGTCCCGTCAAGGAGCACTGTCTGGGGAGCACTATTTCAGTGCCACCATGAGCCTCTGTGTTTGGGCGAGTCACATTCTACAGCGACTCAGGAGAGAACGGCTACAGCAGATGGTTGGGTGGGGGCTGGGGACCAGGCGGCAGACAGACAGACAGACCTGGGCCCCGGTGGGCTTCCTCAGTGGAGCCGCAGAACCACATGGTGAGATGCAGCCTGCGCCGGCCGGAACGCACACAGCAGCTGCCTCGGCCGCAGACGGGCCTGTTTTGTGTGTTTAGTGGGTGACCTCTATGCTCCTGCTCCCTGCCCCCAAAAGCAGGAGAAAGTGAAAAAAAAAAAAAAAAAGGAAAAAAGCCCCTTTGCCTGGATGGAGACCTCAGCAGGGGGAGCTGAAATGAGACTCGAGCATGCAGTTACCAAGGAACGTCAGCAGGAGGCGCTCTTTGCAGTCCCGTCTGATCCAGCCACGGGCGCTTGGGAGACCCCGAGCATATCCCGGGGATGAAGGGAGACCCTCTTCACCGGGAATGACGGGAGACTCTCGAGCACAACAAGAGGACCGCCCCGTTCCCACCCCTGGGTTCCAACAGGGCAACTGAGACCACAGCAGCGCAGCCGGCACCCGGGCCCAGAGAAGCTGCTGCAGGCTGCCCGGCTGCCCTCGCGGTGAGAGGCGGGGTGGGCAGGGGGAAGCTGGGGGGCACAGACAGGGAGGCTTGTGGGGGGAAACCGCTCCCACAGCTCCCCCTCCTCCCACTACATCCCGCACCCACCCACCCAGTCCCGCAACCGTGCCCGGCTGTCCGCTGGGCGTCCCTGCGGCCGCACACCTGCTCTCCGGGCTGTCCCCGGGGAGCGGCAGGGCCTGGCGAGGCTGGACAGAGGCTCGGAGGCTCCAGCGCGCGTGCCCGAGAGGAGGGGCCTTCGGTGCCAGCACAGGGCAGGGCCAGCGCGCCCGGCCTGGAGGCAGCTCAGCGTGGGGCTTGCCTCTTCCGACACCCAGGGCTCCCTCCGCACCCCACTCCCACCCCCGTGTGAGGAGAGGGCGTTAGGGTTGGTGCCCACGCGCGGGCCGCTGGGCGCTCGGGCCTCCTTGGCAGCGCCCGGCAGCAGGCACACCACGTCTCCGGCCCTGTCTCTGCCGCGGGGGGCTCCCTGCACCAGCCCTGGCACTTCAGCAGCATCTGTGAGTCCCCAGGGTGTGTGTCTGGGGTAGGGGGTGTCCCTGCGGCCTCCCCTGGCTGTCCAGGGCGGGGGTGGGGTGGGCGCTGCTGCTTCCTGTCCGGCGCCTCGGGCAGTCGCTCTCCCCGTCAGCCTCGGCTCCCGCGTCCGTGGAACAGGCCAGGAGCGGGGAGCGGCGGGTGCTCCCCACAGAACTGCTGGCAGGACCCAGTGCCTTGGCACATCCGGTGCTCGGCACGTCCTCCCAGCCTCCCGCCCCCGTTCCTGCAGCTATGACCGTGTTCCGCAGCTGTGCAGGCCTGGCAAGGCGCCTTCCGGAGTGTTCTCGGGAGAGCACCACAGCTCCTCCAAGTTCAAAAAAGCCCCACTGGGGCGGTTAAATAATGGTGTTGTCAGACTGTTCCGCAGTGCTCGCCGGAAGCCCTCCCGCCCTGGGGAAACCGGCACCCCCCCCCCACCAAGCGATGGTGGGCGTCCAGCCTGCAGCCCCCCACGCAGCTGAAGGCGGGAGCCGCTTCTTCAGTCCCCGGGAGGGGATTGGTCTGAAGCAAAAAGACAAAACCTGGGGCTCGGAAGGGGGAGTTGTGGCAGACAGGCCCCTGAGGGGCACAGGCTGGGGGGCCGGGGGGGGGGGCCTGGCACTGTGCTCTGGGTCCAGCATTGTTAGAGCAACGGAGTCAGCAGCCTGGGGCTTCTCTGGAACCGGGTTTGTAATGGGGATGACTTGGGTTCTTTCTCCTCCAAGCAAAGGCTGACATAAGGAAAAGCGTCACACCCGGCAATGCTCAGGGGTGACTCCTGGTGGTGCTCGGGAGTCCATATTTGGTACCAGGGATTGAACCCGGATCAGCAATGTGCCAGGAAAACACCCTCCCTGCTGTGCTATGGCTCCGGCCAGAAAGAATCATCCTTTTTCAGAAGCATAATTGGGGCGGGGGCGGGGGGGAGGGTGGGGGATAGAAAAGACTAGAAGTCTTTGCACAGGTTTGTTCTTAACGTGGACGGACCCCAGCGATGGTATTCTCCCTCCGGGGGTGCTTTTCTGAGTCTTCCATGGCTGCTTTGGTTTTAGAACTAAGGGAAGATTTGGTTGCAAACAGTCGGCTAGAGTCAGACAGAATCTGGAAATGTGCGAACGTTCTGGGTCCCCACGGGGGAGCGTGTCTGTGGGCCCTGGGGAAGGAAGGGCCTTCGCATCTTGAGGCTCCCCCGGTGCGTCCTTGCTGTGGACCAGCAACCCCAAAGCTGGCCCGTGGGCCGAGGCACGTTGCCGTCTGGCTGAGGGGTCCTTGAGCTGGAGGGGGGTCCCCACCACCCTCGACCCCTGCCCCTTGCTCTCATCCGCGACAATCAGGCCCCCATGCGCCTGAGAACCACAGCCCGCGTGTCTGTGAAAAGTGGGTGTCAGGTGGTGGGCAGGGAACCTCTGCCCGGAGCACGAGGGGTGGGCGTCCCCGGGAGAATGGCACTGGAGAGACGGCCCCCCACGGCGGGGACGGGTGTCTGCGGGGATCTGCGGGGCTCCCTCCGAGATCAGCACATACCCCGCATCTCTCTCCTCTGTTCCACCGCAGCTGGTGCAAGCTGGAGGCCCGGGCTGTCTCCTGGTGTCGCTGGCTTCTGCGTAGCTGCTCTGACTCCTGGGGTATACGCGGTAATAAGCTGCTGACGGTTTTCCTCTCGTTAATCCGTCTTTACTGGCGGTGGGACTTAGCCAGGAACTTAGAAAGATAGAGAGAAAATTAGGGTGTTCCCCCCCCCTATAAAAATACACGGTTGGATTAGGTTTGCATCTACCCAGCTGTGTGGCCTTGGGCCGTTTGCATGGCTAGTGGAGATAAGGTCATGCAGGCAGCATTGGGACCCCTGCCCGCAGGACCCCCGATGAGCCGACTCCCTTAACCCAGTGACCCTGGGGTCCTCTGCTCCTCCTGATAGCCCTGGCTGGCCCCTGCTGCCTTCTGGATGCCTCCATTTCTGCCGTAGCCTCTTGCATGCCAAAATTCAGACCCTGAAGCGGCGTTCACGTTGGCTCTCCCACCTGCCTTCATTTTTAATTTTGTCAGAGCCATTAATTAAACGGGGACTAGGTTCCATTTACTGGTCCCATTCTTACACTGGGCCCAGAAAGAGGCTTGTAAATCACTGGCAGTAATCGACATCTGAGCAGCTGAGAGTTGCGCCGAGAGCTGCCCTCGGGGGTATCTGCCCCTGCCTGGGGGCTCTCAGGGCACCCAGCCCCCTCACCGTTCATTCCAGGATGGAGCACAGGAAGAAGGGTCTGTGACAGGAGCTCTGAGGCCAGGTGGAGGGGGGGGGGTCCCCAGCTAGTCGTGACACTGTGGTCCTTCTCGACCAAAGCAAGGCGATGCTCTTTGGGGGCTATGAGCCCAGTACACAGACGGCCAGCTGTGCTCATGCCCGCCAGGCACGGGGTCAGGGCCAGGGATGCGAGACCCTGCAGCTAGTAGGGCTTCAGTTCGGGCTGCACCGCTCCAGGCCTCTGTGCTCCAAACCGCTCCAGACCACTAGAAAGCTCTAGTTCCATTTTTGCATGTCCTTTTTGAGCATTCTGGCAAAAAGCCACAGACTGCCGTGAAAATGTCGCTTAGAACAAACTCCCCCCACCCACCCCCAGTGAAAATGGATTTTAGACTTGTGACCGTGGGGCGGTTCCTGGGGGCAAGCTGATGGGTGTTGGGGGAAGGGGCTCACTGGACAGGCTGACGGCGTTAGTGCTCGGTGCTCGGTGCACACAGAGGGTGAGCCGGACTCCTGGAACTTGACCGAATCGTCAGCCAGTGGTAAGGCGATCAAATCTGATTGAAACTAGAAATAAATAACGCACACACCCTTTGCATTCCAACTGGCTCACCAGCCTTGGTTTGAGTCTCCGGCTGGGCTGGAAATCTGGAGTCTGACCGTGGGAGCATACAGGAAGGGCTGGGCACAGATGCCCGACTGCCCGGCCAACTGACCTGACTCCGAACGCCTTCTTCCTCGCCTCAGGGCTTCTGCTACTTGCAAGTGCCCAAACTTTTGCTTTCTCTTTGCGCTGGTGGTGGTGGTGATGGTGATGGTGATGGTGATGGTGATGGTGTATGTGTGTGTGTGTGTGTGTGTGTGTGTGTGTGTGTGTGCGCGCGCGCACGAAGTCTTCATCCTTGCAGAAACAGTAGAGGGTTGGTGGCGGTGGTGATGGTGTGTGTGTGTGTGTGTGTGTGTGTGTGTGTGTGTGTGTGTGTGTGTGTGTGTGCATGCAATCTTCATCCTTGCAGAAACCTCTACACTTCCAGAGGCGGACAGTAGAGGGCCCCGCAGGAGCGATGATTGAAGCCAGGTGGGGGAAGGTCCGGGAGATGCAGGTACTGTCCCCTGGCCTGCCCGCTCCTCCTGTGAGGCCGCGGCCACCACGCTGCCCACTCCTTTTGTTCAGGAGACGAGTCCCTGGGCCTGCGTGCAGAGCCTGTGTGGGTTCGGGGAGACTGGTCGCCAGCCGGCAGCTCCCTGATTTGCCCATTTCACACTGAAAAATTTGTAATCAAGATCTGGCACCGCCGGGCAGAATCCTGCCGGGGTGTTAGGGGAGATTTGCTTCCTTTGGGGGCCACTTTCTGTTTGCCAGTCAGTAGTTTTATTTCCATTTTAATTTTCCGAGCGTCTGCCCCCAGCAACTGCCGGAGGCTTAGAATTCATGACTCTGTTGTGTGTTTACGCACTCTGCTTGCTTGTAATTGACAAATTTAAATTCTGGTCATATTTCATTTATTACACAGACCCGGGGAAAAAATCCTCAGCACAAACCTAATTACAGCACAAGTGCCACAAGGTAATTGCCATGGAAGGACTCGGCACGGCAGGGCTGAATATTTCATCTGCCCATAAAGTGATTATGCTGACAAGATTCTGAAAAATAATAAAATATGTTTAATAAAAAAGGAGCAAAATACCCGTGTTTTTACATACAAAATATTAAAACATCCTTCATTTTGGACAGATCCTAAGTCATTTGATTTTTTTTTTTTTAATTTCAAAAGACAGTCAGGAAAGCGGCTGCAGCGGCCCCGGGGTCTTGCTCTGGTCCCCTTCGTGCCGCTCGGGCCCTGCCGAGAGCAGAGCTCAGCCTGCCCTTGGGAGTTCGCCGCCGGCAGGTCCACAGCTGGCGGTACCCTGGCCAGCGTTTGGATGACCATGGCCCAGCGGCCTGGCTGCAGAGATGCAATCAGAGCTCGGCCGGCCGCCCTGCAACAGCCCGCAGGCGGTCATTTTCCCGCCTTGGGGAGACCGCCACGGCAGGCCAGTGCGGTCATTCCGCCCATGGACAGAGATGAACTGGGCGCTTACTGCTGTGTCCAGGAATTCTGCTAGGCCACAAGGAGCAGATGGCAGAGACGGAGACCAGGGATTCCTGCTCCTTCGAGAGGTAGATGGGAAGGAAGCAGAGCCCTGGGGGGGTAGGGGGTTCTCCAAGTCCGCGCTTTTCTGCTGGGCTGTGTCAAACATCTGCTTTCAGGTGATGGATGTTGTTCCACGCTGAGAGATACCCTGGAGAATCTGAAGTACAGAGAAGCAGGTTGGGACTGACGTCCCAGCCAAGCTCCAAAAGGAAACACAAAGATGGAAATCCCCGTGAATTTCACTCCCAGCGATGATGATGTTAACATCTCAGTGAATATTATTGACTTTTCTACAAGATCTTATGCTTTTTTTTTTTACATTAAGAAAGGTGAAAACATACCTGCTGTTTCGATTTATTTAACACATGTATTTTTTAAAAAAATAAATATGTTCCCTTTTCATGGGCTGGCTGGCTGAGGAGAGGCACAGAAGCGTGGGGCGGGGGGAGGGAGTGGGGGAGGGAGGGCCTGCTGGGAAGCAGGCAGAGCTGATCAGGATATATGTCTTTAATAAGCAGGCCAAGCCCTGGTGGGGGGGGGGGCGGAAGGCTGATGTGATAGAAACATATTTTATTTTAGGCCAGAAAGCTTTCTCCTGATTGGTGGATCTCTGGAAACAAACGCAACCAACATCATAAATATGCCTTACTAGATGATGGCTCTTTTCTAAAAAGCCAAGTGCATCGAGTTTTCAGACAAACAGAGCAAGCAGATGTCACCAACAGCACCGAGTTGGGTAACAGCGGCTTCTGTCCATCTGCTTTCTCTCTCCCTGGTTCCAGGAGTATCGCAGGAAGGAGGGAGCCAAGTGCAGGCGAAGTAAGTGCACGGATTGATTCCATTCTTCTGAACGGTTAAGTTGGAAAACCTCAGTGTTCTCTTGGCTTCTACGCCTACTCATTCGACGTGTCCTCAAGACCGTTTGCTTTCCTTTCTCATGGCTGAACAGTTGTGGGCGCAGCGTTGCCAGGTTTATCTCATCAAAGCACAAGATTCCTGGCTAAATTCGAATCCTAGGAAGTGGAATGGATCTTGATGTATGTACCATGCAATATTCAGGACAGAGTTATAGAGGGGAAAGATACCTGCTGTTACCTGAGATTCATGTTTCGTTGGAAATGGCCTTTATTTTATCTGGCAATTTTATCTGAACAGCAACTTATATCAGAGGGAAGTGTTGAACCACAATCCTCTCCTGCTTTACTGATATATTAAATGACATGTAAGATTTATACATTTTAGTGTGCAATGTGATAGTTTGATACAACTCCCTGTTGTGACTGGTTTGTCACAGGTTAATTAATACATCCTTCACTTCATGTGATTATAATTTTGTTATCATTGTTCTGGTGAGAACACTAAAGTTCTACTTTCATGGCAGTTCTCAGTAATCAGTATGGTATTGTCTGTGCTTACCGTGCCTTAAGTTAAATCCCCAGAACTTATTCCTCTTATAACTGAAACTCTTCATCACTTCACAAGCATCTTCCAAGTTAGCTAGTCCCTTACCCTTAGTTCTTGCCTGCCATGTCCATTTTGCTTCTAAGAGTTCAATGTTTCTGCATCTCATGTGTGAGATCAGGTGCTCTCTCTCCTCTCCTCCCTCCCTCCCTCCCTCCCTCCCTCCCTCCCTCTCTCTCTCTCTCTCTCTCTCTCTCTCTCTCTCTCTCTCTCTCTCTCTCTCTCTCTCTCTCTCTCTCTCTCTCTCTCCCTCCTGTTTAGCATAGCAAGCTCAAGCTTCATCTACCTTACAGTAAAGAGCAGGACTTCCCTCCTAGGTAATTTTAAAGTCAGAGAAAAAAACATTTTAGTTAATGCGGCCAGAAAAGTGTTGTGTGTGCTAATTTTTAAAAATTTCTTTGAACTTTTCCTTAAATGCAATTAATTCAAAGTAAGTTTTAAAAAATAATATCTTTCTATAAGTCATAACTGCTTCTTCCCAAGAAAATGTAGCTGTCTAGTGGCTGGGCAGCCTCTTGAAAAGAGCCCTGGGCAGGGACTCTTAACTTCCAGGGAACCCCAGAGGCTCCGTCAGGAGGCTGCTGGTTCCTTCCCGTGCCTGGCTTTGGGGAACGCACTGATGGTTCCAATTCACAGAAATTCCTTGATCTCTGGGAGCCAGTAATGCTCCTCGGTGCAAGCATGTGCTCGTGATCCTCCCCAAACCTTGTTTACAAAGGATCTGTACCGACTGCCGTGCAGGAATGGGGTTGCTGCTCCGGCAGGAAGCCAATCAATCCCTGGGAACAGACACCCACACTCTTAATGGATAATGAGCCGGGAAAGGATAGGAAGGGGAGTGCTGAGAGCAAGTTGAAGAAGTGATATAATTTACTCAATGTGTTCTCCTGGAAATAAAGACTTTATGTAAAGAATTTGTACTAAAACTGAGGCACCCATACTTGCCTCCACAAAATGCTTAATCACCCTGTTGTTCTATAACGGTTTTTCTCTTTATGAGAGAAATTTTCCAGCTTTTTAACCTCCTTCATTTGAATAATTTTAGAATCAACTGCAACCTGTAAAGTGCTGTATTTGCAAACTTATTAAGGAAGACAGGTTTTCTTTTTATAGAGACAGCCTTGTTTTTATAATCCCAAGTTTCCCATAGATTGTACTTTTAAGGTTTTATTTTCTTTGATTAAAAAAAGGACAGAATCTAGATTTCTTACAGAGGAGAAACACAAGGAATAGATATCATTTCCCTAAGATATTTTTTGGAGGAAAATACATAATTACAATCTGTTTCTCTGAGCTTCTTCCTTTCCCCCTTTGTAATGCTTATCCAAAGGAAGTATCAAGTTTATGTTTCTTTTTTTTTAAAAAAAAAGTGTAATAATTTGACAATAATCTTTTTCCCAAATCACAGCAGTTTGAGTCCTCTTGTAAAGCAGCAGCTCTCTGGATGGAACAGTGTTATTTTAGGGTCTTTAGCATGGATAAAGTGAGGAAGACCCTTCTCTGCAAGTGGGACATGCCTAGTGGGCTCTTAGAACTTGGAATGAGCTCAGTGTGTTAGAACAATTAACCAGAGCTCCCTAACTAATTTGACCCAGCATCCCTCCACTGGCCAGAAAACAAGTTACTCAGTATCCCCCAGAAAAATCTACCTTCTTCAATCAAACAAACAGAAAGCAGCACCCCCCCATTGCCCCCCCACCCCCATCACTGGTCACTGGTTGGGATGGGGGACTGTCCACATGGGGAAAGCCTGATCTGAATAATCCAAAGGTCTGATTTTCCTTGTCTTTAGTTTTCCTATTCCTGTGAGTTTCACTTTATTTACAATGTTAATACAAAGATTTGAAATAGATCTAAATTTTTTAAGATCGTAAATTGTAATATTAAGGTAATAAAATATATATATATATATATATAGTTGGTATGCATGTCAGCCACCCAATGCGAAGTTGAGGAACTAGCTGGCCACCCAGGGGCTGAGAGCAGGTTTGAGAGGTCGCTTATTTTATTTTATTTTTTTTTGTTTTTGGGTCACACCCGGCGATGCACAGGGGTTACTCCTGGCTCTTCACTCAGGAATCACCCCTGGCGGTGCTCAGGGGACCATATGGGACGCTGGGATTAGAACCCGGGTCGGCCGCGTGCAAGGCAAACGCCCTACCCGCTGTGCTATCGCTCCAGCCTTGAGGGGTCGCTTAGCAACGGCCACAACGTGTGTGAAACCTGGTGCTGGAGGTCCGTGCCCGTCCACACGGAGGCCCCAGCTGCAGAGACAGACGCCCGGGAGCCGGTCCCAGAGGTTCTGATGGCAGCGGGTCCTCTACTCTAGCCCAGATGGCTCGAATCCCAGGAAAAGCGTCCTCGCACAGGCGCCCAGCGATGCCCCCGGCCTGGCACGTGCAGTGCGCATCACCTGCCTGAGCTCCCGTCTGCACGGGCTCTACCCAGGCAGGGGCCTGGGGATGCAGCGGGCTCTCGGCCTAGCGGCATCTCCGGGGTGATCACGCACGCCCGAGGACGGAGCCCGGCTAGTACCCGGCCGGGGCGGGGCCTCCCTGCCGCCCCCTTCCACGCCCCGCAAACGCCCGCAAGGCGCTCGGGCCGGCCCGGAAGGCGGGAAGCTAGGACGGTGGCCAGGACCTTCTGGGCGGGGGGCGTGGCCCGGCAGCCCCGCTCCCAGCATGCACCGGGCGCAGTGCTGCCCAATCAGGGGCCGGGCTGGCACGTGCTCTGCCCGGCAGTGCAGTTGGTGCTGCGGCGACAGTGGAGCGGTGCGTGCAGTCTCCCCGCGGGCCAGGCCGGGCCGGGTTGCGGCAGTTGGGGGTCAGTCGGCGGCAGTTGGGGGTCAGTCCGTGGCAGTTGGGGAACTGTAGGAGGCATTTGGGGTCAGTAGGCGGCAGTTGGGGTCAGTCAGCGGCGGCAGTTTGGGGGTCAGTCAGTGGCAGTTGGGGTCAGTCGGCGGCAGTTGGGGGTCAGTCGGCAGCAGTTGGGGTCAGTCAGCGGCAGTTGGGGCCAGTCGGCGGCGGCAGTTTGGGGGTCAGTCAGTGGCAGTTGGGGTCAGTCGGCGGCAGGTTGGGGGTCAGTCAGTGGCAGTTGGGGGTCAGTCAGTGGCAGTTGGGGGTCAGTCGGAGGCAGTTGGGGTCAGTCGGTGGCAGTTGGGGGTCAGTTAGTGGCAGTTGGGGTCAGTCGGTGGCAGTTGGGGGTCAGTCGGAGGCAGTTGGGGTCAGTCGGAGGCAGTTGGGGTCAGTCGGTGGCAGTTGGGGGTCAGTCAGTGGCAGTTGGGGGTCAGTCGGCGGCAGGTTGGGGGTCAGTCAGTGGCAGTTGGGGGTCAGTCAGTGGCAGTTGGGGGTCAGTCGGAGGCAGTTGGGGTCAGTCGGTGGCAGTTGGGGGTCAGTCAGTGGCAGTTGGGGGTCAGTCGGAGGCAGTTGGGGTCAGTCGGTGGCAGTTGGGGGTCAGTTAGTGGCAGTTGGGGTCAGTCGGCGGCAGTTGGGGGTCAGTCAGCGGCAGTTGGGGGTCAGTTAGTGGCAGTTGGGGGTCAGTCAGCGGCAGTTGGGGGTCAGTCAGCGGCAGTTGGGGGTCAGTTAGTGGCAGTTGGGGGTCAGTCAGCGGCAGTTGGGGTCAGTCGGGGGCAGTTGGGGTCAGTCAGCAGCAGTTGGGGGCCAGTAGGAGGCAGTTGGGGAGCAGTTGGGGGTCAGCAGCAGTTGGGGGTCAATCATTGGAGTTGGGGGCAGTTGGTGGCATTTGGGGGGCAGTTGGCAACTGGTGAGGGACAGGTAGTGGCAGTTGGTGGCTGTTTGAACCGTGGCAGTTGGTGGCTGGTGGGGGCAGCTGGCAGCAGTTGGGGGACAGTTGAGGCAGTTGACATAGTTGGGGGACAGTTGGTGGCAGTTGGTGGCTGGTGGGGGGCAGTTGGCGACAAGGAGCCTTTTCCCGCTGGGAATGAGGGAGACAGTGCCACGCAGCAGCAGGGACAGCCCGAGGCCCAGGGTAGGGAAGCCTCGCGGTGCCTTCAGACACTGCCTTGAGATTCAGGGTGCCCTGGGCCCTGCCCGAGACCACCCATCCTCCAGCACCCCGCCAGGAGAGGGGACGGCAGTCGAGCGGAGGAGCAGGCGTTGCGGCCCCTCGCCTTGGCCACCGTTCCTCCAGGGGGATTTCTTTGCCTTGAGGCCCCGGTGCCCCGTGCCCTGCAAGCCTGTGCACCCCCTCATCTGCCTGGAGGGCACGTTTGGTTGGCTTCACCCCTCTTTCTGCCAGCGTCTGGCCGGGCCTCCCCTCGGGGCCTCTCGCCAGCCCTGGGTGCAGTGGAAGCCCTGGCTGCTGACCCTCACCGCACACACCTCTGGGCTTGTTTTGTTTTGTTTTCAGGGGGTGGCGGGCTGGGTTGGTCTGACTTGGTGCTCCGTGGGCCCGTGGGCCGGAGGGTGTGGCGCTGCACGAGGCCCTGCTGGAGCCCGCGGGCGGGGCGGTTTGTCCGCTTGTGTTTTATTGGTGGGGAGGCACTCCCGGTGATGCTCGGCCTGGTGGGTGGGATGGAAATCAGTCCCGGGCCTGTCCCGCCGCCGCCTTGCTCAGGTTGAGAAGGCCTTTGTCCCAGGGCCCGGGCATGGCTCAAGGGGCTGCGCCAGGTGGGAGGCCCCTTGTCTGAACTTCAGCATCGCTGGGTCTGGGGTATCGCCCCGGCGGTCCCCTGAGCGGTTCCACCTCAGCACGTCCTGCCAGTTGGCTGCAGCCCCGAGGCTCAGACCTAGAGGTTTGGCTCGCCCTCACCCAGGCTGCCCTCCCTTTCCATTTTAGCCATTGGGGCTTGAAGGTGGATGCAACTATTTTATTCGATGTGTGGAAAACAGTTGTTTTATTTCCTCTTACAGTGTCGCGAAAGTGGGTGATTGAAGTCTCCCAGTTCAGGAGAAGGCAGAGAGGTACAATTTGGCTTCAAGATTAGCTTGTTAGAAATGTTTTGGACAGGCTGTCTGGGCCGCAGATGCCCACCTTTCACACTTCAGGAGTTGTATGTGCTGATGTGGTTTATTTCCTTACCATTTTGAAATGTTGTGGTGGCTAAGGTTCTAGTGAGTACCTCTGTAAGTTTTTATTTGATATAGGTTAGTAAAAGTTTGGTTGCAACAGAATTAAATATTGGGTTGGTTTGGGGCCACACCTGGTGCAGCTCAGGGCTTAGTCCTGGCTCTGTGCTCGGGGTGACTCCTGACAGGTGTTCAGGAGATCACATGCAATGCAGGGGTTGGCCAGCAGCGGCCGTGGCACTTGGACAATAGCACAGCGGGTAGGGCATTTGCCTTGCATGCGGCCGACCCGGGTTCGATTCCCAGCACCCGAATGGTCCCCCGAGCACTGCCAGGAGTAATTCCTGAGTGCATGAGCCAGGAGTGACCCCTGTGCATCGCTGGGTGTGACCCAAAAACACACAAAAAAAGAAGAAACTTTAAGAATTTCAGTTAGAGATGTTTTTAGCTGGAAAAATGTTAATGTGATAAAGTTGATGCCTTCCTATGTTGAAATTCTAACCATTTATAAAGACTTATTTCACAATTAGTTGTTCCTAATATTTCCTTTTAAAAATACTGAAAATCTTAAGTATTTTAAAAATACTTATAAATTCCCAATATTTGTATATTTATTTATACATTTATTTTTTGTTTTTTTAAAATCAGATGTCTAAGAATAATGTTACTGACCAGAAGCTAAATCTGGAAGCAGTGATTAAAAACATTCACATGATTTCATTGGAGTTGAAGAAAACACAAGGTAAGTGTGTGGGATCACTAAAGTAATTTGCATGGCATTTTTAAATCAACCCAGCACAGAGTCAATTTCTGCTTCTGCTAGAATGTAACTAACTTTTGCCCACCTATTAGTATGTATCTGTTTTTAAATGCTACAATGACTGGAGTGATAGCACAGCAGGTCAGGCATTTGCCTTGCACATAGCCGACCTGGGTTCAATTCCTCCGTCCCTCTTGGAGAGCCTGGCAAGCTACTGAGAGTATCCCGCCCACGGCGGAGCCTGACAAGCTTCCTGTGGCGTGTTCGAAATGCCAAAAACAGTTACAAGTCTGACAATGGAGATGTTACTGGTGCCCGCTCAAGCAAATCGATGAGCAACGGGATGACAGTGATACAGTGATACAATATTCTGTAAATCTGTAAAGATGAATTATGCCTTGGCCTAATTCAGTGAGCTGACTTGAATACCCTTCCCTGATTCTTAACAAGCTGATGCTGTTGTCTGACCGTCATTTATGTGCTTTCTTCCTTTGACAAACGTAGTGACATCTCATTCTGCCAAACTCAGTCTTTAGTAATTAATCTGTACTGATTTTCTTAAGTTCCTTTCACATCAAAAGTAACTTTCATCCATTGAGTTACTGGTTTTTCATTTGAAATAGGTCTTTAGAGATTTTAGATCTTGCGGGCCATGATGTTTAGTCAGTCATATCAGAGATGTGTTCGTGTTCAATCATTAGCTAGGCTTATACACTCTGAGAATATTTCTAGAGGTACTCTGTCTCTAACACGGCACTCCTGTGTTGGGGTCTCCCTGTGCCCACTGAGCTCCCCAGTCAGTCTGTTCCAGTTCAGTTTGTCCTTGGGGCGACTTGTGACTTGCTCTCCTGTTTCTTTCACCTGGTTGCTGGTTTGATTCCTAACCTTGGAAAGTACACCCAGTTCTTTAACGTTGGATATTTTTCTTGGGGATATTTTTTGGGGGACACGTTGGCATGCTCAGGGCTTACTCCTGGGATGCACTCAGGGTTCACTCCTAGTGTATTTAGGGGACCCTATAGGGTTGCAGAGATCAAACTGAGTTAGCCGTGTGCAAGGCAAGAGCCCTGCCCACCATTCTATTGCTCTGGCCCTTAATTCTTGGACATTTGGAGGTTAACCCCATCTTAGTTATGATGCCTCCAACTAAAAGTAATAAAAATACTGCTAATGTGACTTACTGTTCGTGTAAGGGAAATAACAAGGTCTGCGGAAGGGCAGCTTTAAAAGCAGTGCAGATTGGTCAGGTACCGGGGCCTTCCCATCTCTCTGCTGTTGGGAGTCATGGCCAGCAGGCCTGCCGTGCAGAGCATCTGTGTCTCTTTAAGCAAGCCTTTGGGCAGATCCTTCCAGAACAGTCCCCCTTGCCTTTCATTGGCCAAACTGGCATCCCTTGATTGTCACGTGCGGCCACTGCAGAGGGGAATCAGAGAGCCAAGAGCCTTCTGGCCCCATCGGGGTTACTGCTGCAGCTGGAGAGAGCACTAGCAGTAGAGTCAGCCATGCTGACTGTTGGCCCGTGGCACTCAGACAGCGAGTACCTGGGAACTTTAGACACAATTCCCTAGGGCTGATTCTGGGACGTTGAGAGACAATTCACTATTAAAAAAAAAAAAAATTGGGAAGTGCCTAAGCTATAGATGGCTCAGTCAGATTCACAGTACTCAGCAGGTTCTGAGGAATTTGGTTTGGAGAAATCTGGGTGTCTGAATTCATCTCTGAAAATAAATCTCAACAGTCCAGCAAGGATTATCTTTCTAAAATGTGGTAAGTCTGCTGAAAACCCTGGATTGGCTTACCCCAGGTCCAGGCTCTGGAATGAACGGAAAGATCTCTTTTGAGATGAGACACGTTTACTTCCCTCTAGTCTTCCCTCCTGCTTTGTTCCCTCAACGTGTTCTGCTCGAGCATTCCTGAACTATTGACTTAACTGCGTGGCGGTTAACTTGTCAGCTGCCACAAGCCCGAGCTCACCAGCCAAACAGTTTAACTGACTGGCAGGCACCTTTCACCGAGTGCTTGCTGCCTTTCCGCATCGCTGACCATTCTTTGTTGGATGTTTACTTCCCTCACCCCCCCACAATTGTAAATTTCTTCATGTAAATTCCGAATAGTTAACAACTTGCCTTGATGTGACAGGTTCTTTGAAATGTTAATGTTAATGAAATGAGTAATTTATTTCAGATACTTGCTCTCATTTGAAACAATTAGAGAAGTTTTTCTGACCACTCCGTACTTGAGTACTTGATCATCTAACTGTTCTAGTTTGGGGATTGTTCTCTAAAATAATATGATGTATCTGGAGCCTCGTGGGATTTGTCGGACAGGATACAGGGCACTTGAAGAGTTAGAGCAGGAGGCAAACCGTTTACTTAACTGTGGAAGGTGACAGTGTCAGTAGTGAAAATGTACTGCGGCTGAGGATGTGACTCAAGTGAAGAAAACACATGCCTTACGTGTACGAGGCCCTAGGCTCTATCCTTGGTACCACATGGCCCCCTGAGTACCATTTACCCAACCGGGGGAGGTTTGGGGCAGAGTCATCACAATTCGGCATGACAAAGAATTGACACTTACATAAAGGGAATGTCATATGCTGTGAGGGTAATTGTATATAAAGATGTTAAATCTTTTTTTTTTCTTTTTGGGTCACACCTGGCGATGCACAGGGGTTACTCCTGGCTCTGCACTCAGGAATTACTCCTGGCGGTGCTCAGGGGACCATATGGGATGCTGGGAATCGAACCCGGGTCGGCCGCGTGCAAGGCAAACGCCCTACCCACTGTGCTATCGCTCCAGCCCCTAAAGATGTTAAATCTTAAGCTAGTAAAAATTAAAGTCAAGTATATTGGAGGTTGGGTAGTGAAAAGAACTATACATTAATCTTATTTAGAAACAAAAGGTATGTAAGCTCAAAAAGATAAAATATGTATGTCATTTAGAAACTTGGAGGTAAATACTAACCCTGCTTCCCCAAACAAAAATACTTAAAAGAAACACACAGAAAGAATATTTTTAAAAGTGTTTGCCTCTAGTAGGTTGGAGATTTCTTTCTTTTTTTCTTATGGACCTATTTGATTTTCTATACTATGTATCACGTGTAACAGATAAAAATAGTTTAAAAAGTATAAGCCAAATCTGAATATACCAGAGTGTAGGAAGATAAATGACAGACTGAAGGCTAAATAGCATTCTTAGTAAATTTTTGTATCATGCTTATGTTTGTGGTACGTGAATATGACTGTTTTGATATTCAATTAAATTGATAATTTGAAAGAAAACTAAGTGAGGAGTTGGGAAGTTGCTACTTAGTCATAGTTGCCTGTGACATGTGTGTCTTGTATTTTGTCTCACACAGAGCTCTCCCAGCTACTCCTTTGTGACCTCATTCTGTATTTTAAATGTCCGGGGGACACAGATGACTTAAAGGAAACAGAAGGAAACAAGCCCCTCTTTGAAGAGCCTAAAATATCAGATGTGTGCCTTGCTTCCAGAAGTTCTAACTAAATTTGTTTTAAAGTTATAACTATTTGTTGAATTAACACATTATCTGGGAGAATTTAGTTTACTAATGTGTTTAGTATAATAAAGATATCTTAGGTCGTAGTCCTTCTGTGTAGTCCTGATTCTTCCCCTCCCCAGTGACTGCTGTCACTGTGGGCCGATGATGGGTCTCACCATCATCATAGCCTGGCTACGGTGCTCGCAGACATTTTCCTCGAGGGGCTTGCTGAGAAGGGCGATGGTGTCCCACGTAGGTTGTGGTGCTTGCACACTGGGCCTTGGCGCTCCTCTAATGGTGTTGCCTTCACAGTGCTCACCCGGGTTTGCACTCAGTCCTGGTCACACACGTCTTGGTGGTAGTGCTTGCTGGGGTCCCTGCTGTGCTCAGTTCCTGTCTGGGGGGCTTGCATAGGTTTCGGTTGCATGCTCGCAAGGGGTCACCTACCTTTGATGTGGAGCTTCCACAGGCTAGGTGCAGACTCACAGCCCTTGGGGCTCTGGGGATTCACAGCGGAGCAGCCAGGGTCTCTCTTAGCAGCACACGTGGCGGCATGGGTATGCAGCTCGAACCCTGACAGTCCCCGGGCCCGGTTCCGAGCCGTGAACCATCCCTGTGGGCCCTGCTCTGGAGGGCGGTGTCAGTGTTGCAGAGAAGGGCCAGTTGCTTTCAGTGACACAGGCTGCCCTGGGAAAGGCTGGAGCGTACCGCTTGTCCTTCTCTGCAGCCTTCAGCCTGCCACCTTTCACTCCTGTGCTCGCAGGTTCCCCCTTCAGCTCCTGGGAGTGCAGTTAGAACCAGGGTGGAGGCAGCGCTGCCCAGCCCCCCGCCCCCGTGGACCACGCCATCTGTGGGCTGCTGGTCACTGTGTGCTCGCGTCCACTTAGGCCGGAGGAGAGTTGTGTATATAAATGGATAGTACAGACTCACAGTTTTGTTCATCCACTCTCAAGAGACACTACGTGCAAATTCATTTAGAGTACCATGCCAGATAAAACGGTCAGAATGTGTCCCACGCACGCTGCCCTGTGGGAGCATCACTCACCCCTGTGCTCTCCCACAGAGCGGGAGTCTGGGCGCCCTGCTCGACCCTTGGCCGAGTGACGATGTTCCGTCAGGTTTGCTTTGGAAGACGCGGCTGATTTCAGTCTTCTAATCAAGAGCATCTAATTTTTTAATGCTTATGGTTTCTTATTGGCATTTTTGTAGTTGCGTGATTTTTACAAAGCTTTTAACAACAGATTTATACATTCAGTGATTCCTCTCCAAAGCCACCTGCCAGGCCAGCAGCCTTCTATCTGTGACCCAGGGCTCCCCCTCTCTCCCAATCCTGCCTCCTTATCGAACTTTTAAAAAAAATGCTCTGGTCAGATGCTAACGGTAGTGTTGGCTCCTGTGGTTTTGATATGCATCATAACCTCACCTCTGAATTCCTAGAATGTCCAAGGCCTGTGAGTCTGCATCCTTCCTCTCCCCTCCATTTCTCCTTCCTTCACACTCTTCCTACTGTAGCCCAGAGTCAAGGATTTGCCGACATTTAATACCTTTGGTTCTCGGTCCTCTCAAACCTGCATTAGTCAGGAACAGAGTTCTGTCCCTTTAACTGTCTTCAGCATGCCCTTTAGTTCCATCAGGTTGCACTGAGCCACATGAATTCATCCATGGCTCATTGTATTCTGTTGTGTATGTGACATACCACAACTTGGTCCGTTTTCCCTGCTGTTGAGCAGCTGAGTCATCCCCATATCCTGAATATTGTGTGAGCACTGCGGTGAATATAGGCAAGCATATATCTTTCACGTGAATGGTTTTGCATTTTGGCAGTAGAATGCCAAGAAGTGTGTAGGGTCATAATGGAGCTCGCTTCTTAGTTTTTATTTTCTTTTATTTTTGAGAAATCCTCACACTTTTCAAAAAAGTTGAATTGACAACATTTCCATGAAGCAGTGAATAAGGGGCTGGGGCGATATCACAGTGGGTAGGGTGTTTGCCTTGCACGCAGCCGACCCAGGTTCGATTCCCAGCACCCCATATGGTCCCCTGAGCACCACCAGGAGTAATTCCTGAGTGCAGAGCCAGGAGTAACCTCTGCATCTCCAGGTATGACACCCCGCCCCCCGCAAAAAAAAAAATAGAAATGAATAAGAGCTGCAAGAGTGCCTTTTAAAATACCACATCCCTGGCAACACTCGTTTCCCATGTTCTTGGTAATATGACATTCTCACTGCTGTCAGTGAACTCATTGTCCTTTTGGTTAGGATCCCTGAGTGACGAGCACTTTTCCAATATACTTACTGGCTGCCCACATGTTCTGTTGTCGTCAATTCCTGTT
Organism: Sorex araneus; assembly: GCF_027595985.1. NCBI lineage: Eukaryota > Metazoa > Chordata > Mammalia > Eulipotyphla > Soricidae > Sorex > Sorex araneus. Next base: position 260,238,132 of record NC_073303.1, read on the forward strand.
CGTCTCTCCTGTCCATTTCTGGGTGGGGTTATTGGTTGCTGAGCTCTATGAGTGCTTTATAGATACTGGATATTAGTGTTTTTTTCTGATATATTGTGTTCCGATATCCTTTCCCACGCAGCACAGTGTCTTTTATTTTAAGCCCAGTCTCTTTTGCCATATAAAGTCTTTATTTTGATATAGTACCATTTTTAATTAATTTATTTTTTAATTAGTGAATCACCGTGAGGGTACAGTTACAGATTTACACATTTTCGTGCTCATGTTTCCCTCATACAATGTTCGAGAACCCATCCCTCCACCAGTGCCCATTATCCACCACCAATAAACTCAGTATCCCCCCCACCCTACCTGCCTCTGTGGCAGGGTATTCCCTTTTGCTCTCTCTCTCCAATTGGGTGTTGTGGTTTGCAATAGAGGTGTTGAGTGGCCATTGTGGTCAGTCTCTTAGTCTACTTTCAGCACGCATCACCGTTCTCGCGATGGTCTCCAACCACATTTTACTTGGTGTTCTCTACTCTCTCTGAGCAGCCTTTTTTCCCAGAATGTGAGGCCAGCTTCCAAGCCATGGAGCCAACCTCCTGGTACTTATTTCTACTATTCTTGGGTGCTAGTCTCCTACTCTGTTATTTTATATTATTTTTTGTTATTTTTGTCATTTTGTTATTATGTTATTTTTTATGTTATCTTTTCCAGTAGAATTGTATCATTGAAGACAAGTTTGAGGTTCAGATTCTGGACTGTGTTCTGTCTATATTTTTCTCAGTATACGTTAGGGATTTTAGTCTAGCAAATACGAGTTTCTAGTTGTAAGTACTGGAGACAACTCAAGCTCACGGGAGTGCTTGTTGGGTGTGTGACGGGAAGACTGGTGGGAGCAGACTTCAGGGGCGCTGCCAGTGCATGGCGTGGGGCATCCTTGTTCCGTTTCTCCGTGTTAACCGGAGAAGGCGGGCTATAGGCACGCCGGCAGGCAGCTGCAGCACCTCCGAGACGTCAGCCCTGGTCTGCTGCTGCCGAGAGGAGTAATGACCATTGGCCTTGGCAACCTGTTTATCCCTGAGCATATCCTGAGTCAGTGTCACTGGTGACCTGGGGGCCCCAGAGAAAAGGCCTGATGTATCGGATCCCCACACTGTGTCTGTCATAGTAGTGGAGTAGCTTTCCTCTCCAGGATACCTTTATTCTAAATCTTTCTTTCCTCCAAAGAACATTTGTGAAGCTTTGGCTTTGCTCTTTGCACATAACTCCCTGCCGGGTGATAGCTTGAAATCTGCTATGAATTTCATTTTAGATAGTTTTGAACAAAAACTCATAGATGACATAAGGTCAGCTGATGCCGTTACCAACAGTGCTCTCTCCAATACAAACACCTCGGCTTCTCAATAATTAATTGCTTCTCAGTAAATGCTTATTGAAAGTTCTGCTGAAAAAAATATACAGATGAATGCAGGGTGATTTTATTCTCCCAACTTTAAATCCCTAAGCTCTGGGGCCAGAACGATAGTAACAGTGTGTAGGGCATTTGCCTTGTACGCGCCTACCCGGGTTTGATCTCCAGCATCCCATAGGGTTCCCCAAGCACTGTGAGCAATAACCCCGAGCATTGCAAGGTGTGACCCAGAAAGCCCAAGAAGAAGTCCTAAGTTCTGAACCCTTAATAGGGAATAATCTGGGATCGAAGGATGACGTTTTTGTGGGGGGGAAATGTTTTTTTAATCACCGTTGGTTAGAAGTCTACACATACTTCTTTGCCAGTCAGAAAATTTGTATATTTAGTAAAAAGAAATTTGGAGACATTACTGGTGACCACTCGAGCAAATTGATGAACAACGGGGTGACAGTGCTACAGTGCAGTAAAAAACTTAATTTTTTGTTAATAAGCTATTTGAAGTTATAACCAAGTCCTACAAAGGCAAAAGCTTGATGAACAGCCAAGTGCCAGGGATTTGTTTTGCTCAACTCCTACTCCTTTCTGTGATGTTGAGTGAGTGGATTGCTGAAGGGTTACGAAGGCCTGCGGGAAAGATGAGCAGGGCTTGGGCCAGAGTCCCAGGAGCATAAAGCAAGAAGGGGGAAGAGGGAGCCTTGGTGGGAGCGTCGGGTCAGATTTCTGCTTTCCCATAGCTCCAGGAGGACGTTGGTCACATCTGCAGGGCATGACAGCACCTTGGGAGGAAGGTGGGCGTGGGCTTGCCTGGGGCTTTCTGGTGTGGAGATCCAGGTTTGACGCGAAGTCTCATCACTAAAATGTTTTCTCTTGGTACTTTATGGGGTTGGGCTGGAGCGATCGCACAGTGGTTGGGCATTTGCCTTTCACGAGGCCGACCCGTGTTCGATTCCTCCGCCCCTCTCGGAGAGCCCAGCAAGCTACCGAGAGTATTGAGCCCGCACGGCAGAGCCTGGCAAGTTACCCGTGCATATTGGATATGCCAAAAGCAGTAACAATAAGTCTCTCAATGAGAGACGTTACTGGTGCCAGCTCGAACAAATCGATGAGCAACGGGATGACAGTGACAGTGACTTTATGGGGTTATATTTGCTTTAAGATATTAACAATAGTATGGGCTGAGCGACATCAGTAAAATAATATAACTCCAAAATCTGAAGACAAATGAATTTTAATCCCAGGAAGTTATTCTAAAACTGATTTATCTTTTCATAAAAAATTGTACAAAACATATCCTCAGCAAAAAGCACCAAATGAGAAAGGCTAAAATATTTTGGAAGCCTCTTAATTTTGTTATTGTTGCTGAGAAAATTTAGTAATTTTCTTACAGATATAAAACTGTCTTTGGCAAGGTTTTACTCTAACAAAAATCATTTTATATAATACCATAAATGGTTTCTGTTTCAGCATCTCTTATTCATATAAGTAACCCAAGTTACTTAACCACATAAGCTACTATGAGAAGTGGTTGTTCAAAAATGGACAGTAAAAAAAAACCCACTTATTATAGTATGTTATAGTAATGACATTCATGCCTACTCAACTTAGGCATGAATATCAATTACTCATGAACTTCATATTGAAAAAGAATAAGTTATGGGATACTTGATAGTCTTCATTTCAAACCATTTTTTGAAACCATAAACTGTTGTTTCTGTCGAAGGATTCAGTGCAGTTCGGAGTGTTTGTTCGTTCACCAGGGTTGATGTTCCCATATTGACAACACAGGCGGGAAGGGGCCTTCTCAAGCTGGCTCGCTAGGGATGGCCTGCAGAGTACGTCAGCGTGCACTGGTTTCTGGAGTCTCGGTTTTGCCCATCAATGAGCAGAAGTGGCATTTTCCTGAAGTAGTCGATAATAGCCGACACAGACAAAAAGTCCTGAAAGATTCCAAGTGGGACAAAAGTGAATAGCATGAATTCCACTATTTTGAAGTTTATATAAAAGATCTCTTCCAAGTTCTGAGGATTTGGGGGAAATATGGAAAATTAGACAAGCACTTTGATGATTTCTGCTGTCGAAATTGAAAAATATTTCCTTAGGACTATTGAACAAACTGCTGCAAACTTACACACAATTTACGGTACACATAGGCAATTCTCTGTAAATATCCCAGTTATGTTAACCTCGCCTTGGGGCTCGCTCCCTGTGTTTGGGGGGCGGTTTGTGTACCCTACTCTGCAGCTGCGTGGGAAGAGATGAGGAGGCGGGTTCTTCTCCCTTCTGTGGCAGAAGCTCACGCCTCAGTGCTGTGTCCCCGCGCTGTCCTGACAGCCAGCGTTCCTGCTCCTTCGCCCAGAGGGCCAGAGCAGTCGCACAGCTGCTAGAGTGTTGGCCTTGTGCACAGCTGACTCAGGTTCCATCCCCAGATGGTCCCCCAAGACCATCAGGAGTGACCCCTGAGTAAAGAGCCAGGAGTAAGCCCTGAGCACACCTGGGTGTGTCCCCTCAGTCCCCTCAAAATCATTTAAGTGTTTAATCATAACAGTCCTATTTTTTTTTACCATTTTTAGGTGTTGATTTAAAAGTCTTCACTACACTGAAGTCTTGTTTAAATTGTCATAAACGATAGACAGGATTTACCTTTGACACCATCTGACTGTAGTTTTTAAATGTGTTTAAATGTTAACTGTTTTTCTGATCTTGAAAGTTATTTCTGTGGTTTTAGATTATTTAGAATATAGCTACACAAAAGACTCCTGTGGCAGAGCCTGGCCCTGTTGTATTGACTTTTCTTTCTATGAGTCACGCAAGCAAACCTTCACGCTGCCACACATGAGAATCCTGAAGAACAACAGTGGGGCCCATGGAGATGGGTAAGCAGAGAGTTAAAGAGAGAATTTCTGGGGAATTTTGCAACTAGAAAGTCCTTACCTCTTTCCCTCGGAGACCAGTTCCCAGCAGGTAAACTTGATTTTCCTCCTGGTAACGAATCTTGATGTTGTAAACTTTACCTTTGTACAGTACCATGAGGACATAGGGGTTGCTTATTGTTTTGTTAGAGCTATCTCTCACCAGAAAAGTGCCATCCTGCAAGGACAAATTCTTGTTATTAAGGGAGAGTAAAAGTCAATGCTCATGTTTCCTCTACTAGCAGCAGGCGAGGCTCTGAGCCTCTGGGAGCCTAATCAGGTGTCAGTCGTGGATACTCAGTTACCTACACAGCCTCGGGTCCCACGTGCCATGGATTCTTAGTTGTCAAGAACCAGGCAGCAGAGATTTTATTAGGAAAAAGTCCAAGTCACCCTCTTTGAAGTCTCAGTGAACAAAAAGGAATTGCTTTTTCAGGGATAAAGTAATAAGCAGCTGAGTGGATAAAGGACCAGACAAATAAGGACTTTATTAGGGCAGGGTGTATCTTTCACTTCCTGAGATAAAATTCCCAGCTCTTTCCTTCACCCCAAGTCAGAAACCCTCTAAATGCTTAAGAAATCCACCCATCTTAGACCTTATGATCTCTGGAGTGTTTCGACACCATGCACATATTGAGTAAGATTAAATGTGGATTCTTTTTTTATCACTATATTTACTAAAATACTATGATCTGTTTCATAATTTAAAAATTTATTCTGTAAGTTATTGCTGTATAGTATGACTGCAAATGTCTAATACTGAAATGTAATTAATTGGAAAGGATGTATGTAAACCTACTGCCTCTGCTCTGAATCTAGATGGTTCGACAAAACCTTCTGTCTGAAATGGCTCTCCTTTGACGTTTTTTATTGAATCGTCGTTTTGGGGGACCGTCCCCAGTTTATGCTTAGGGTTAACTCCTGGCTCTGTGCTCAGGGGGTTACTTGTGGCAGGACTCTGGGGACCATATACAGTGTTGTTTGATCTCTTTATTTTATATATTTATTTTGGTTTTGTTTTGGGACCACACTAGTGGTCATCAGGGCTTACTCCTGGCTCTACATGCAGGGATACTTCTGTAGGGGTCCGGGGCACCATTTGGGTTCTGGGGATCGAACCCGGGTTAGCCACATGCAAGCAGCTGCCTTCCCCGCTCTACTATCTCTCCATCCCCAGCCATTTGATCTTTTTATTATCATTGAGTAAATTCTAGAATATCTCTGGGAAACAAACATACCTAGGACCAATCATTCCCATTTTCGAGTAACTTTAGAATCATCCACAGTGCAGTTTACGAGGCTTCCAGAAAACCTTTACAGCCTCTGGAGATGAGACTCGGAAATCAGAGCTCTGTACAGCTCCCCTGTGGGCTTAAGTGCTGCTGAGGTCGGAAACTCTGGGTATTGGCTCCAGGAGTGGAGGAAGACAGGAGCTTCTCTTTCTCCCCTGCTGTATGGGTTCAAGGCTGGGGCTCAGCTCTGCGCCATAGGGAATCTGGCTGCTGAGACCTGTGCCCCAGAGCACAGCTGGGATTCTCTGGGGAAAGTGCAAAGACAGTTTCTGGATTTTTCTGGATATGGGTTCCTTCATATTGACGTAGATGCAACTGGTATTAAGAGGAAGATGGAAATTTGCGGAAGAGTCTCCGTTTACCATTGTCTAATTCCTATGACAAGACAACACTTTCTGTCAAGAAAATACAGGATTCTAACAGTTTTAGTTTAGACTTTGCCCGGGCCTGGAAACCTTTGCTCTGAGTGCTGGTGTGAGTTGGTCACTAAACAGCCTCTTTGGAGTAAGAGCACGCGTGTCACTTCCAAGATTCCTCATCCATAATTGGTTCCAAGAAAAGTCAGCTCCCTTTTGCCCTTCCATTAATATTTATAGCTACACAAAAATAAACTTTAGCACAGTACCTGGTTTATCTTTCTAAGAGCAGCTTCTGCTTCCGGTCGGGTGATATAAGAAACGTACCACTCTTGGTTCAATGAATTCTGAAAGTGTGGGTTTAAAAAACAATAGATTTTGCAGTTACATATATGTGAAAAGAAAAGCCTCCAAATAATGATTTCCCATTAAAAAAAGCATCTCAAGTCCATGAATTTTGAACTGTTTTCTCAATTAGAACATAGACTATTTTGGTCGGGCTAAACAGAAAGCATTTGGGCACAGCCCATTTGGTCTTAACAGGGACTGCACAGGTAGCTTTGGATCCTCCAGTAATGGCTCCTCGAATCATAAAAAATAAATGGGCTGCAATTTCATTTAAATAATGAAAAAAGTAATGAGCAGTGCACATACACTAGGAAACATGAAAATGGGATTATTTTTCTTGTTAAAGGAAAAAAAATGAAATAGCCTTTAAAAGCAACAAGAAGAAACAATTTTCATCTGAATCCATCCTTAACGTTTTTTCACGAGAAACAGAAATTAAGGCTGATAGATGATAAAATGATAGAAAATAGTTTTCAGTGGGAATTTCTGGTGATTTATTTCCTGGGAAAATAGCAAATGCAAACAGGCTTTCTCACCTCTTCCCCAGGAGCTGGTGGCCGGGGCTTGCTGGGAACGGGCCTGCTTTCCACTCGCGGAGGGGGCCTGCCGCCCGGGCCTGGGGGGTAGGGGACGGCAGTGTGTAAGTCAGTGTTCGTTTCCTCCTAGCTCCCAGATGCCCTTGCAAACATTCCCAGCAGTTAAACCTCAAGAAACAGCTTTCAGGCTTATTTTTTTACATGTTTAAAATGACAAGGACTGCTTGGAAAACATTCTGAGGTGTTGTTTTGAGAGCAGCCCTGCAACGTGGAGTGAATTCTCCAACGCGCTGTTGTATCGGGCCACTAGATCCATTTGTGAAAGAAGCCACAGTGTCTCCAGTGTCATCACTGAAAGGAACGTGAGCAGCTGTCAGTATTCGCTACTGAAGCTTCGCCGTTCAGTGGCAGTGATATTCGCCCACTCCTGCTCACGGCCAGGGGGAGGCTGCCAGGGGACACTGAGGGAGTTTCCTTTTTTCTGGAAAGGGAACGGCCAGATTAGTTGGGGAATCTCTGATCTAAACAAACCGTGCTTTAAATGCCGGGATTGACTTGAACCTGCGGTTCTCTGGTTGCACCCTTCAAAAAATAAATTTCTGGGGCCAGATAGTATATCAGTGTTCGCAGTGCTCGTGGCTGACCTGGCTCCACTAGCAGTGACTCCTGAGCACAGAGCCAGAAGTAAACCCTGGGCACAGCCCGTCGTGGCCCCGAAATTAAAAAATACATAAATAAAAGTGAGCATTTCTGGAGTGAGCCGGGGCAGGGACAGGCATGGCAGCAAGCTTGCCCGCTGCTCGCATGGGCGTTCCTCAGACCCGCTGGAGCGCGGGTACCTCCTGTGCCACGAGTGGGTGTCTGCCCCTCGCAATGCTGGCCCCGAGTCGCGCTGTTCTTACGCAGCCCCTCAGTGCCAGGACACATGGCAGGTGTCACCTTTTCGGTCCAATAGGAATTTTATAGTGTTTGTTGGCTTGGGTGCTACCTAACGTTAGGAAATTGGTATAACGGGGGAGGTGAGGTCAAGGCCAGCTTCCTAAGGGAGAGTTCCGTGGTGGCTGATGAATCGTCCAGTCACTCCAGCAGCCCTTGGCACACGGCTAACCCCAAGGGAGTGCTAAATGAGGAACTCGATGCTTTTCAGGAAGCAACCAAATCTTTGCCCAAAGGCTTTGGGTTGCCAGGTTAGTAATCCAGCCATGAAGGCATGTGCCTCGCCCGGAATACGCACCTTGAGAGAAATACGGTGGCAGGGAGTTGCTGTGCTGGAAGTGACTGAGGAGAGAAGCAGAGTTGAGTTGGTTGGTGGTTCAGGGCCCAGGCGGGAGGCTGCTTCGGGGAAACATACTGAGCACAGTCATGGCCCCCTCTGTCTCGGGGGCACGTTTCAGGACCCCCACTGGACACGTGGAACCCCCCGGCAATGATCCCTCTGTCTACGCTTTGCCTGCGCGCTGTATGGTAGTGTAGAGTGTAGCTGGGAAGACAGTAGGAACTCAGCAGGACAGTCCCAGCCACTGTGCGTCCTGTTGGGTTAGCCCTGTCTCTGGCTGGTAGTGGGGAGTCGGTGGAGCCTGTGAGGCAGGGAGACAGTTGTCACTCTCACACAGCCTCGCGACTGCAGGGAACGCCTGGTGGGACACACTTCACATGTCTTAAATCTGGTTAGTTTAACATAACACAAAACGCGGGAGGGGCAGGGCGGAGTGGCTTGAGTAGCTGGCTGGCTTCTCAAGGCTCGGGCGGGAAACATGCTGCCCGCCGAGGAGGCCTTCAGCCTGGAGCCCGCAGAAACCCTGCGGGGAGAGGACATAACCTCAGGGGCTTGTTGGGGAGAGGGAGTGCCAGGGCCCCGGGGCCGAGGCTGGGAGCTCAGCCTGTTACCCCTGTGGAGTGGCGCCGTGCCCACGTGGAGAGCCACTGTCAGTCAGGTGGCAAAGCCTCGCATAAGGACGCACAGAACAATTCTGAGTAGCAGTCCCATCCATGGGCCAGAAACATGAGAATAGTTGATGACACAGTCAGAGGATGCTGGAGAGAGGGAGAGGGAGAGGGAGAGGGGGAGGGAAGAAAAGGGAGAGGGAGAGAGAGAGGGAGACCTAGCATCTGTGGGACTGGGGGTGGGGGGACACTGCTCAGTGCCCAGCAGCAGTTTCTGTCAACATCAGCTCCGCTTGGCAGTCTCAGGACTGGGATTTGGGGACAGCGAGGGACGGGGCTGGGGGACAGCGTGGGGTGAGGCAGCCAGAGGGAAAGAGGCTGGGCAGAGAACAAGCCTCAGCTGTGAGAGTCAGAGCAGAAGCATAAACTCGGCCCAAGAGGCACCCAGGGAAATGAAGAGGGAACACAGAGAGGGAGAGGGAGAGAACGAGGAGAGGAGGGGGAGAGAGGGAGAGGCTCCTATAGGTGTCAGGCTGGGCTCCGGGTCTGCGGGAGGGGCTCCCTGTGAACATTGAAGATGGTGAGCCCCGGGGCTGGGAGAGTGTGGGGCACGGGAGGCATCTGTGGGCACCCCGAGGGAGAAGGAACAAGTGTTTGTCCCGTCGGGGCTCATGAGGGCCCCAGGAGCCCGAGAAAGCAGACCTCGGGGGCCAGAGCCTGTGCAGAGGAGAATCCTGCAGCGAGTCCCGGCCCCTCATTTGGGGGAGTCCAGCAGAGAGAGGTTCCCGCTGGCCTGTGGCCAGTAGGTGTGCTTTAGGTCTCGAACATGTTGTCAGAGACTTAATTTAAAGATGCCTGTGGCCCAAAGCTTAGATAGCCGGCATCTTGGACTTCAGAGAAGGAGTCTTTGTAGGGGAAAGGTCTTGGAGGAAAAGGAGATACCTGCAAAGTGCAGGGAAATGAAGCAAAGCCAGGCGTGGCCGCGCTGGCCTGGGTTCCCCTGGGTTCCCCGGTCAGTCCCGAGCATAGCCCTTTCCACCCTGCCCTGAAGGGCCCTTCCGCTGGGGTGGCAGCGAGTTTGCCGTGTCGGGCGGTTATGCTCAGCCCTGGCTGCTTCCTGAAGGCCCCGCGTGCTCTGAGCCTGCTCTCACGGGCTCTTCCTGCCTCCCCACGTGGCCCCAGCCTGCTGTCCGTGGGCCTAGACTGGTGTCGGTAACGTCAGGACTCAGCACAGACCTTTCTGAGAGCGCTGCAGGCGTGTGCACTGCGGGGAGGGAGAGGTTGGAGGCGGCCTTAGTATACCTCGAAGGAAAAGGGCTGGCCGTCTTGGGGGCCGCGGCCGGCTGGGGCAGAGGTCTCTGGAGAGCTGTGTGAGACAGGGCAGAGAAAATACAGGGAGTGACTATATAAGCATCCAGGTGACAGAAGGGGCTTTCCAGAACTGCCCCCGTGCCAGTAGAGCAGATTTCAGGGCAGGTAAGAAAATACGAGAGATGAGAGTTGATTAGGAAGGGTAAGAGGGAATCCCGCCCTAGGTTTCTCTAGGCAGTTCACTCCACGAGAGAGTGTGTTTTCTTCACTGCCGTATTTAAAAATAAATACATTATTTAATTTTTCATTCTTGAAGTACTGGCTTGGCAGAAAACTGTCCATCTGAAACCTTATGAATTTCAGGAATTATAGTTCTTAAATAAAAATTCACATTTTAATCTTGGGAAAGTCAAATATGATCTGTCACTTATCTGCAGTTAATGAGCCTGTACTCACATAGAAATCATAATTTTACTAATCAAACTTGCTTAAGTAATTTGCATTGTTATACATGAACTTATTTGATAAACTGAAGTCATTTCATTTGATTGTAGTTATATAATATACTAACTTGCATGTACGTAATATAATTTAATCATTTAATTGATTTTTTAAAAAATTAATTTGAGGGCTGGAGCACAACGGGTAGGGCGTTTGCCTTGCACATGGCCAACCTGGGTTCGATTCCCAGAATCCCATATGGTTCCCCAAGCACCGCCAGGAGTAATTCCTGAGTGTAGGGCCTGGAGCAACCCCTGTGCATCTCCGGTGTGACCCAAAAAGCAAAAAAAATAAATAAATAATAATTTTTTAAATTGAATCACTGTGAGATAGAGCCTTACAAAGCTGTTCATGATTAGATTTTAGTCCCACAGTGTCCCAACACCCGTCCCTCCTCCACTGCACATTTCTCAAAAACAGTGTCCCCAGGTTCCCTCCCTTCACCCCTTGCATTTTTATTGACTTCATGGGGTTTCTATATCCAAATTCTATTTGGATGATTGAGCAAAAAGGGATAGTAAAACTAAGAAGTATTTTCTGAACATACCATCGTCTTCATCCTGTTAAAGTGAAGCAAAAGGGAAAATTAGCCATAATCCAAGCATGGTTCCCTTAAAAACAGTATTTCTCAGTTATGCGATGTCTCCTTAGCAGTCCTGCCTCTCCGTATTAAATACATCCCCGGAAATACTTTGGACAGTCGTGGGAACAGGCTTGTGATTTCCTAACTTAAATGACCATCTGAGGACGTGACGGCCCGAGACTTTCCTTGTAACAGTAGAGGACAGGCTCCTGGGGGCCTGGACGGGCCCAGGGACGCCCTCAAAATGACAGACCCTGCTGTGAGCCCCTGAGTCTGCGGTGGGATTCCCTGCCACCTCCTGAGCCGTGCCTCCAGGGTCTTAATACCCTCCCGCTCAGGCCGGATTCCTCACTCCTCGAGAGGGAGGGACGCGTGCAGTTGGACTCGGAACTTAGCCGCTGTGGGCTCGTGTCTCCCGGCCACCCCCTTGCGGATGCTCCTTTGTGGTGCTCACAGTGGCTTCGGCGTCTGTCTGCGTCACTCGCATATTTACCAAGCTGGTCTTGCACAGTAGGCAAGAGAGCAGGTGGTCTGCTCTGCAGACTAGAAGCGACAGACCAAAGTCGGTCAGTATGGTGGCGATGGGGCAGCCTTTGGGTGACATAACTTCATCTGAACAGACCCAGTAACAAACAACAGGCGCTTGGGGCTGGCCTCTGGCTGCCTGCAGAGGGTTCTGGTGGAGAGGGACTCGGGTGCTCCTGGCTCTCACTAGCCGTTTGCCACCGTGTCTTTCCCTGCTCTGCTTCACTGTCCTCCCGGGAGAGGCGCAGCTGATGCTCGCACAGGCCAGGGCTGACCATCCTCTCCCTCCCGCGCGGCAGCAGCAAAGTGGGTGGCCCCAGAAAGCCACCTGCCCTCCAGTTCCTTGGCAGCACCCCGGGTGGAGTCCCACCAGCAGCTCTCCGCCTTCCTGCTGAGGGAGACCCAAGGGAAGGGGCTGCCTCGGTGAGTTTTATGTCAGTGCCAACTCTTGGCTTTCTCACTTATCCTTCCCTCTACTTCTTTGCCTTGTGATGGGCCCGGGGAGACCCGGACCCTGACAGCTGAACCGTCAGCAGAGTGGGCAGGAGGGAGAGAGGGAGGCCCCACAGGCACCCGAGGGCAGGAGCAGGGGTGCAGACCCCTCTCCACAGCAGGCTCCTGAGCCGTGCAGACCCCTCCCCACAGCGGGCTCCTGAGCTGTGCAGACCCCTCCCCACAGTGGGTTCCTGGGCCCTGCAGACCCCTCCCCACAGCGGGCTCCTGGGCCCTGCAGACCCCTCCCCACAGCGGGCTCCTGAGCTGTGCAGACCCCTCCCCACAGCGGGCTCCTGGGCCCTGCAGACCCTTCCTCCCTACAGTGGGCTTGGGCAGAGCCCAGACTGGCCTTCCCTGGCCCTGCCACTGCCGAAGGGCATTTTGTACTTACGTTCTCTCTTCTGCCGGGTCCCCACGCGTGCCTGAAATGGATCCAAGCACAGAACAGAGGATGAAGAGCTGCCGAGTGTGGCGATGGTTTCCCTTACTCTGACGAGAGTCAAAGCCACAGAGCTGTGGCGGGGTGGGCAGGCAGAAAGCTCAGCAGAAGCGGGGAGGGCGCGGAGGGAGGCTGGGCCCTGGCCCTGTGCTGCCCGGGCGCGGAGCTGGCGAGCCGTGACCCGGTGCCCGGCTGCAGCAGCAGTGACCGCCACAGCCCATACGGGGCTAAACAGGCCAACTCTGCAGGAGCTGCTTCTCCCAGCAAGAAAAAACATGTTAGGTGATATTTTTCTTCTCAAATTTAGTCTAAAAACAGCCATCTCTGAACTGGCACCATCTCGCACGGTGGGGCGTGCTGCCGATTTCCAAGTGAGCGAGCTGGTCAGACAGATTCGGGGCCAGCTGCTGAGGCCACAAGCACTGGACCGCCACCATGTTCTCCTTGGGGGGACGGGGGGACACAGCTGGTTGGCCACCTCCCATCTGTCAGATTTTCAGAGCCATCAGCTCGTCCTGTTTCAAGTTTTTATCTTTGTTTTTATTTGGGTTTCTATGGATTCATGCTGTTTTTAAATATTAATTTGATTACTGAGTTCTTTTGGCCCGGGGTCCCGCCTCGCCCAGAGAGGGGCAGAGAGAAGCGCTGCTCTGAGCGCAGTGAGCGGCCGGGGCTGGCGGTGGCTCTTGGTAACGGCCCCAGAAGACTCGAGAGTCCAGTGAGAGCCCGTCTGCAGACGCGTCTGTCGCTGGCAGTGTGGGCACATGGAGCGGGCACAGAGTCCCCCGCGGTGGGGACAGCGCCTCTGCTGTGCTGGCAGGACAGCCCAGCCCCACTCTGCAGGCACACCCCGCTCTGCCCCACTCCGAGGGAAGTGCTCCCCCCTCAGTGCTCCGCGCAAAGGACCCGGGGTCCTTCCTCCCTCTGTCCTTCCCTCTGCGCCTGAACGTTCCCGGGACTCCAGCACTGGGCCGTCCTGCAGAGGCGCACGCGCAGACGAGGAGGGCGGTTACCTGGGCACAGGTGGCCTGGTGGCCAGGGGAGGGCGACTGCTGTCGTGCCTTTCCGGGGCTGCTGGCAGAGGAGGCTTCTGTATCTTGGGTAAAAACTCCCCGTGTGACCTGCAGGTCGGCAGACAGGTGCGTGTGAACCCTCGCTGGCTTCCAGGTAGGGCGCCCCCTGCCTGCACCCCACTTACCTGCCTTCCTGGGTAGGGGGCTGCAAGACAAGCGGGCGAGATGTGTGAGTGCCCCGCGCCATCATGGCACGCGGACGCAGGGATGGTGGGGGGCGGGGGGGAGGGGCTTACCTTGTTGGGAAACGCTGGCTTCATCCCTGCAGGTGAGAAGCAGCAGGTGAGCCTGAGCCCTGACTGCCCGCTGGGCCCGAGGGCCCTAGAGGGAGGCTGGCCGAGCCCCCCACCGGGAGACTCACGGGGCACTCAGGGTTCAGACACGGCGGGCACACCTGCCGGCACCCGTTTCGCAGGCTCGGGGGAGTGATGCCTGCGCCCTGAGGGGTCGGGGGTCAGCAGCAAGGCCCAGGGGGACTCACCAGGCAGGAAGGGCTCTCGGTCGGCCGGAGCCAGGGACCAGTCCAGCGCGGGCTTCGTGCTTCTGTCGATGGAAGGAGCCGGCACTGCGGGGACAGAACGGAGTCAGGGAAGGAGGGGACATGGGCCAGGCACGACTTGGGGTGCTGCGGGCCACCCGGACTCACGCTTGGGAGTTCTGTGGTTTCTGCTCCTGCCCGGATCCTGCGGGCTGGGCTGGGCCGGCGGGAGGGGCTGCTTCGGAGAGAACCAAAACCAGGAAGCGTTTCTCACGGCCAGACAGTCCTGGGCTCCGTCTCCCCAGTGCCCCTGCACCCGCTCACTTCTCTCCCCCACCCACACACTGGCACCTCATGTCGCACCCTTACCTGCAAGGAGCCTGTGCCCTCAGCTCCCGCTCCCCCCGCCCAGCCTGCAGTGGCCCTCCCTGCCCCTCCCTCCTCCCTTCCAGCCTGCAGTGTCCCTCCCTGCCCCCTCCCAGCCTGCAGTGGCCCTCCCTGCCCCCTCCCTCCTCCCTCCCAGCCTGCAGTGTCCTCCCTCCCCCCTCCCAGCCTGCAGTGTCCCTCCCTGCCCCCTCCCTCCCCCCTCCCAGCCTGCAGTGTCCCTCCCTGCCCCCTCCCTCCCCCCTCCCAGCCTGCAGTGTCCCTCCCTGCCCCCTCCCAGCCTGCAGTGTCCACCCTCCTACCCCCTCCCTGCCCCCTCCCTCCTCCCTCCCAGCCTGCAGTGTCCCTCCCTGCCCCCTCCCTCCTCCCTCCCAGCCTGCAGTGTCCCTCCCTGCCCCCTCCCTCCCCCCTCCCAGCCTGCAGTGTCCCTCCCTGCCCCTCCCTCCTCCCTCCCAGCCTTCAGTGTCCTCCCTCCTGCCCCCTCCCAGCCTGCAGTGTCCCTCCCTGCCCCCTCCCTCCTCCCTCCCAGCCTGCAGTGTCCCTCCTGCCTCCCTCCCAGCCTGCAGTGTCCCTCCCTCCCCCCTCCCAACCTTCAGTGTCCCTCCCTCCCCCCTCTCAGCCTGCAGTGTCCCTCCCTGCCCCCTCCCAACCTGCAGTGTCCCTCCTGCCCCCTCCCAGCCTGCAGTGTCCCTCCCTGCCCCCTCCCAGCTGTGGTCTAACCCTCTCTTCCCTTTCATGATCAGAATTTCCCCCTTTTGACCCGGGACCCTAGTGTGTCACGTTCACGCTCTACCCCAGCACTGTGGACGCTTGTGCTTCTGATCACACGGTAGCTAAGTGATATATGTGGGGTGAGTGAGGAAATGCTGCCCCCAAATGTGGATGTGGAGGTAGAGGCCTGCCTCGAGGCGGGCAGCGGCGGGCAGTTGCTGGTTGCTGCAGAGTCCGAGGCGGGGCAAGTGTGCGAGGGGCCCGGGCTGTGCCCAAGCTGAGGTGTTCTGCACTTTCTGCTGCTTCCCGTTAGGAGCAGAAATTGGTGACGATTGTGACATGAGAGAAAAATCACTAAGACAAGCCCAAAAGAGGAGCTCCCCCTCCCCACCCCAGGACCCTTCCCTGCTCGTTAGAGAAGGGGCGGGTGTCCAGTCTCCGTGCGTGGGGCCCGAGCAGTGGAGGAGCGCCGAGGCCTACCCCATGGTTCCGGGCGCCAGGCGGGGGAGGCAGGGCCGCCATGGTCCTCTGTGGGGGCACGGGGGGCTGCTGGGCGCCTTTCCCGGTGTGGGGGCGGTCTGTGGAAATCAAGGGCATCGGCGTGAAAGGAGGCCGGCACCGCCCATCCCCTCTGCCCTCCCTGCCCCTGCTCCTCCACCTGGGGCAGCTCCCGTCACTCTCAGCCGGGACTGCGCACTTCCGCCCTCTGTGTATGTGGGGGGGGGGGGGCGGGGTAGGGGCGATGTCTCCTTCGGACCAGCCCTTAGAGCTGCAGAGAACTAAGCCACTTGTCCCCTGCGTGTGCAGGCAGAGGGTGTAGATGCACACATGTGCATACACGTGTGAACATGTGCAGACATGGGTCGCCTGGGCTGGGCCTGTCCACTGTTCTCCTCTCTCCTCCTTTGCCCGGGCCTGGCCTGCCTCCTGCTGTGGGGGCCTCCTCCCTCTCTGAGTCTCAGAAGGGCCTTTGCACAGCCACCACTGCCCTACAGAACACTGGCCTGCCCCCACACTGGGCCAGGTGCCGGCTCCTGAGTTTCAGAGGGCTGTGGCTCTCCCTGGCCCAGCCTCAGTTTGGCTCTGGTTTCCTTGTCGAAGTCAGGTCCCCTGAGATTCATTGTTAGACGCTGTCTCACCCACTAGCCCGAGTTTCAGGGTGACACTGTCTTGTGCATTCATATCTCCATAGCTGGCATATGCCAGGGGCTGGCCCCTTGCTATCTCTCTTCCCTGTGCCTGTTTCCCCCTCCAGGGCACAGGCACCTTGGAGTGCCTGACTCAGCTGTAAGACCAGTCCCACCCTGCGCCGCTGGGTCTGCACACATGAGGGGCCCTCCCTCAGCCTGCACCGCTGCTCTCTCTGCACACGTGAGGGGCCCTCCCTCAGCCTGCACCGCTGCTCTCTCTGCACACGTGAGGGGCCCTCCCTCAGCCTGCACCGCTGCTCTCTCTGCACACGTGAGGGGCCCTCCCTCAGCCTGCACCGCTGCTCTCTCTGCACACGTGAGGGGCCCTCCCTCAGCCTGCACCGCTGCTCTCTCTGCACACGTGAGGGGCCCTCCCTCAGCCTGCACCGCTGCTCTCTCTGCACATGTGAGGGACCCTCCAGTAAGCCTGTCGTCCCGCTTCACAGATGCCGGGGAGAGCCGGGCAAGGCTTACGCTGATCCCTGCTCCGTGGGCAGCAGCCCCCCCCCAGCACGTGGCCGGGCCTTACCTATGTACATGGAGTCGGGGAAGGGCTTGGCGGGCAGGATGGAGTTCTGGAGCGCTTCCTCGTCGTTGGACGGCGGGGGCTCGTAGTCAGCATCATCCTCCACCGGGGGCGCCTCCTCCTCGGTCGGGCTCTCGTAGTCACCGTCGTCCTCCCCGCCCTGGTCCTCAGTGGGGCTTTCATAGTCATCTTCCTGCCAACACAGGTCGGGGTCATGTGGTGGGTAGAGGCCCGGCCAGGCCTCCCGGTGACGCCCACATGAGGGTGGCGCCATCGGAGCTGCCAGCCCCAGGGCCGGGCAGCAGAGCCAGTTCCGGTCCAGGCATCACCGAGCAAGAACGCTCTTGCGGCTGCTAGGTAACCGTCCACCCCGCCCTGCACAGACTCCTCCTCTGTCCGGGGCCGCGGGCAGGCTGGGCAGGCCGGCGGCCCTGTCTGAGGGTCTCAGACAGTGAACGCAGTGTAGACAGCACCTGAGCCTTGCCACAGCAGCACCGCGCTGGAGGCCCCCTCTTGGGAAGACTTTCTCTGGTCACAGTTCTGGGGCCGGAGAGACAGGACGGCGGGGAGGCATTTGCCTTGCCTGCAGCCACCCCAGATTCGACCCCCAGCATCCCATATGATCCCCGAGCACCGCCAGGAGTAACCCCTGTGCATCGCCGGGTGTGACCCCAACAAAGCCCAGGCAGTGTGTGGCAGGTGGTGCCTTGATGGGGCGGCCGCCACCTGTACCCCAGGGGTGCAGGCAGCTCTCCTGGCAGCTTATGGCGCGTGGTGAGGACAGTGGGAGTTGCGGATCCCCTGAGCAGGGCACGCGGTCTCTGGTGGGCGGGACGTGGAAACTGTCCCCTCTCCAGCACCAGCCCCTGCTGACCCGCCCTGGAGTGAGGCCCCTGTCTTCACCCCGCCTGACCCCGCCCCACTGTGCCCAGGAGCCTTCTCAGGGTGACTTTCCTCCTCTCGTCTGGAACCCTTGCTTCCCCCGTGGGCCCCGCCCAAGGCAGACACGGTTCTGCTCCTGCTGTGTCCTGCCGGCCCGGCCTTGGCCAGCTGTCAGTAATGGCCGGACTCTACCCCCCGGCGCTGCCTGCTGCCCTGGGCGTCCGGGTACACAGGCTCCTGCCCCGCAGGGTCACAGGCAGGCCTGGGGGAGGCGGCTTCTCTGCGGAATGTAAGCGTCGGGGGGCTCTGGTCTCCCCCGGTCTGGGGAAAGTTGATCTGTTGTCTCCTGTTTCCGTGTAGTGGACAGCCTTGGCTAGTGGCCTCTCATCCAGCACTCCCCTAGCAGGACCAGGGCCACCCTGCTTCCGCCAGCCGAGGGGTCCCGCACGGCCTCCCCCATGCACGCACGGCTCCCAGCCTGCCCGTGTGGCCCTCCTGGGACAGGTCTCCCCGAGGTCTGTGTCGGGTCCGAGGTGATTCTGAAGGGGCTTCGTCTCTTGTCTCTGTGCCCTCCGTGGAACCTCCCTCTGTCCCCCCCTTGCCCTTGGGGAATCCCAGCCCCCGGGGGGATGGAAGAAGTCTCAGCAGGTCCCAGACCTCATGACACTTGGGAAAGTCTCCTCGTAGTCACACACCCAAGCCTGGAATGGTGCCAAGAGAGGAGACGCACGTGTGCGCCCGACGGTGCCTGCGGCCGACAGTGAGTGGGGCTGAGGAACGGGCACTGCCGGACAGCTGCCCTCTAGCCGGTGCAGAGCCGTAGCGGGGAGGGGCCTCGGGACTCCAGCCCCCAGGCCCACTCTGGACCCCTCTTATTTGGGTGCAGACTGTGGGCACACAGCCGTGTGTGTGTGTGTGTGTTTGTGTGTGTGTGTGTGTGTGTGTGTGTGTGTGTGTGCAGAATGTGAGCACACAGCCCCATGTGTGGGCAGGTCTGCTGTGTCCGTGCTGCCTCGGCATGGGGGGTTGCAAAGGCCCGGAGGGGGCAGCTGGGGCTGCAGCCTGGACTGACTCTCCGGCCCGGGCAGGCCTGAGCCCTTGCCGCCTGCGGCTGACCCCGGACAGCGCGCTCCATACTCACAAAGGATGACCAGCCCCCGTCGTCCTCCTCGTGGCTCTCTGTGAAGGAAGCAGCAGAGTGGTCAGAAGGGCCAGGGGCCACAGCAGGCCCCGCCTGGCGCCCTCCCCGGCCCCCAGCTGCCTTCCCCATTCCTGGGGCCCGTCTCCTCAGAGGACCCCTACGCGTGTGACCGAAGCGCCCAGTGCTGGCTAGTGTGCGGGGCCTCTGATGCCACAGAGCGGGGCCAGCCCTATGCTGGACGCCCCCCACAGCACCAGAGAGCGGTGGGGGGGCTCCCGGGGCACTCCCGCTCGTTGTGGGCTCGGCCGGCATCAGGGGCTTCGAGAAAGTCGGGGCCTTGCATGCTGCCTGTGTGGTGCTGATTCCTCGGTCTCTGTCACCCCACCCCCGCCCGCCCCCTCATCTGGAGGCAGAACCCCGTGGGGGCAGGAATGGCAGGTGTGTAAGGCCCACTGCCCGCTGCCTCTGACCCGGGCTCACAGACAGCGGAGTGGATAAGCCCAGCCGCCCTCCAAAATGCCCTGAGCCGCCAGCCCTCACCTGTTTCTTCCGGAAACCGCTGCACTTGAGGTCTGCAGGGGCAGAGAGTCGCATTAGGGGCCTTGCTGACTTACGGGGCCTCCTTCCTGGGCCCCGGCCTGAGAAGAGCCCACCACCACCCTGGACTGGGTCCTTGTTGCTAAGCAACCTGTTCCAGGCTGCCTGAAAATTCTGGAAACCACCCGAGCCACATTGGTAATGCAGCTGGGAGCTCGTGACCGTCTGACTGTGCATGGGAATTTCCCCTGCCCCCCACACCTGGAACCCAAGCAGGGAGAGAACCCCTCTCCCCCGGGACTGAGAAGGGCCCGGCCAGCTCCAAGCCTCCAGCCAGGGCCCCAGCCCACTCACTCACTTGCGAGGGAAGATGCTCCTCCTCTCCTCGTTCTTGTTGATGTCTTGGCTTAGCCTGATGAGAATCCTTCGAGATAAAGACGACAGATGAGCTGATTACTCCTGTCACCCACCGAGCCTCGTGGTTCCTCAATCTGTAACCCCCGGCGTCTCTCGGGGCCTCTGCTCATGACTTCCTCCTGGCACTTGTCACCCTCTCCGCAGACCTCAGTCCTGGCCAGGACACTTCGCCTGGCTCGGCGCCTGCGTGAAGCCCAGTCTGCACCCAGGTACCCTCTCTCCAGAATCCTGCTGCTTCGGACCCGAGCCTTCTTCCATTAACCTCCTGGATGTGCTCTCATCCCAGGAACCTGGCCAGTGCAGCTTCCCTGGGAAAGGCCCAGTCTGCAGTCAGGGCCTGCCCTGGCCGTGGCCCTCCAGGGAGACGGTGCCCAGCCCAGGGCACTCAGCACTCCCGACCTGGGAAGGGCCCAGGCAGCAGGACGTGGGCTGGCAGGAGAGTGGCCGGTGAGGAAGGCCCCTGGAGTTGGGGTCCTCAGCAAGGCACCTGTTCTGCTTCCTCTGGGTGCTCGGGCCCCGGGATTGGGCCCTGCTGAGCCAGGCCGGCTGAGGCTGACATTTAAGCGGGAAAAAAAGGCATCACATCTATTTCTCTGTGAGTGCCAAGGGTTGAACAGTATCTGCCACTTCTGTTGCAGCTAATTCCCGACTGGCTGATTATTGCAAACCTCTTCTCACAGTCTAATCGTCCTGTCCCTTGAGCTCAGGAGATGGCAGTGAAATGCTGCCAGTCACCCCAGTAGAGCTCGTCGCTGGCCCTGTTCTCTTACTCTCCCGTCGAACCAGCCGTCCCTTCCTCCCAGCGAGTGTGCGGACTGGAGGCACGTGCTCCCGCCCCGCCGCCCCCGTCTAGGCCTGGGCAGCCTGTGCCCGGCACTGGGAACGGCCGTCTGCGTCCTCCCTCCCTGCCCCTGCCCAAGCAAAGCCCGTTTGCCGCACGCATCCCTCGAGTGCTCTCGTTAGGTCAGACCTGCTCGTTTCCTGCCGCAGCTGTCCCCTCCTCCCTCGACAGCTGTGCCTGGCCAGGAGCGGGCAGAGGACCTGCTGTCGAGGAGCCGCCCAGGTGGGCCGACCACAGACAGGCCGTTTCGGGAAGTGAGATTCTAGGTAGGAGCTGGGGCATTCGGGAGCGCCCGGGGTGGGGGTACTGCAGGCAGCCGACCTTGGGCAGAGAGAATTGGCCGACCTTGGGCAGAGAGGCCTTTGCACCCGGGGGTGCTGAGCAGTGCCCCTGAGTGTCCCTGGATCCCAGGAGCTGTCCCAGCCCGCGGGGAGTCTCCTTATCAGCCCTGCAGCAGCCGGGCTGCCGGGAAGGAAGCGCCAGACCGCAAGCCCGACGCAGGAGCAGCCGAGAGCGAGCGAAGGGCGGCACAAGCCCGGGCCCCTCCATCCCACAGGCCAGGGACGGGGGACAGGGAGGCGGCTGCTGCCTCGTGTGCAGACTCTGCAAGGTTCGCGCTAAACCCCGAAACCCACAGTCCCACCCCTGGACAACCAAGTGACAGTGAGTGGCCGGAAGTGACTCACTCCTCCAGGGAGCGGCTGGCGGGGCGGGGCGGCTGCACCCGGGAAGGAGGGCAGGTGCCTCCGACAGGAAGGGGGCCTGCAGCCTGGCCGGCTCCGGCTGCTCTGGAAAGCACCTCTGCCGCTGCCAGGCCCGGCGGGGGCGGAGGCGCCGGGCACAGCCGCCGGCTGGTTCTCACTGTGGCTTGAGGCTTCCGCGGGAAGCACAGCCCAGGGGGGCCTTGGGGAACCGCCCCCTTCCTGGGCCCTGTCCCCGGAAGCCTGCAGAGGACCCCGAGCTCCCGGGCCAGGATGTGGTGGGCAGAGCTGCCACCCACCATCTCACCAGCCCAACACCCCCAACTCTGCCCACCTCCCGGCCTCTGTGCCTTCTAGTGCCCCCCAGTCCTGCGTGTTCTCCCTCCACTTCCCGTCTGCCTCCGGGCCTCAGAACCAGCCCTGCAACGTCTGTCCTCCAGGGAGAGAAGATGGGGTGTGGGCCTGCCCCTGAGAAGGGCCTCTCGCCACACGCCAGGGAGCCTCACGTGCGGGGGTGGGTGGCGTGTGGCCCCTTGTGATCCCTTCAGCCGTGTCGCTGACAGGGACAAGGATCTCCTGTGCACTGTTCGCCGTGTCCAGTAGATGGTTCTGGATTTGCCAGTGCCCCAGAGCACATGGCTGTGGCATAGCCGAGCCTGGAGGTCTCAGCTGGGAGGCTCCAAGTGGGGGCTGAGGGGTGTGTGTGGTGGGGGGGTGATAAGTTGGGGGCACAGGAAGTGCTTTGCTTGGGGGGGCAGGGAAGGAGGGAGGGAGCTGGTTCCCCAGCCTAACCCCTATAGCCAGGACTGTCCCGTCACCCCTCCCTCTCTGCTGCCCGGCTCACGTCTCATCACTCCTTCCCTTCCGTTTCTTTTCAAGTTATCCGTGGATATAAAAAGAAGCCATGACATGTGAAAAGAACAAACAAATCAACACCCCAGCTGGGTCTCGGCAGGCGTGAGCATGTGTCCTGCAGTTCAGCTTGGTCTCGACCCTCCTGGGTTCAAGCTTAGCTCCCTCAGGGGAGACTGTCTGCATCTGTTCACAGCCCACTGGCCCCAGAGCACTCGACACACTCCGCGCAGTCCCCTGATGTGTAGCAAAGAGATTGATTAAACACTCCTGAAATTCATTTGGAACAATAATCCCCCACAAATAGCTGAAGTAATTCTAGGGAAAAGAAGATGGGAGGCATCACCTTCCCCAACTTCAAACTATGTTAAATGGTAGTAATGAATACAGCATGGTATTGGAATAAAAACAGACCTGCAGACCAATGGAACAGAGTTGGATATCCTGACACAGACCCTCAAATATATGATCACTTAATCTTCGATAAAGGAGCAAGAAATATGAAGTGGAACAAGGAAAGCCTCTTCAACAAGCGGTGTTGGGAAAACTGGACAGCTCCATGTCAAAAAATGAACTCAGAACTCTAATGCCAAGCACAAAAGTCATATTACAATGAATTAAATACCTCAATATCAGACCTGAATCCATAAGTACATGGAGGAAAACATAGAACAACACTCCATACCGCTGATGCTAAAGATTTAACACCACTGACCAAGCAAGTGAAAGCGAAGGTAAACAAATGGGACTACATTAAGCCAAGAAGCTTCTGCACCTCAAAAGAAACAGTGACCAAGATACAAAGACACCCCAGGAAATGGGAAACACTATTCGCCCAGGACCCAGTTTCTGGAGAAACTGATACTAACCCATCTGATAAGGGATTAATATCAACAATACATAAGGCACTGATAGACATTTACAAGAAAAAGACATCCAACCCCATCAAAATATGGGCAGAGGAAATGAACAGAAACTGGTTCAAAGAAGAAATGCAGATAGCCAAAAGGCACATGAAAAAATACCCTGCATCACTAATCATTATGAAGATGCAAATCAAAACAACAATGAAATATCTCATGCCACAAAGATTGGCACACATCCAAAAGAACAAGAACAACCAGTGTTGGCACGGATGTAGGGAGAAAGGGGCTCTCATCCATTGTTCATGGGAATGCCAACTGGTCCAGCCTTTTTGGAAAACAATATGGATCTTCCTCAAAATACTAGAAATTGAGCTCCCATAATACCCAGTGATACCACTTCTGGGGATGTACCCTGGGGGCCCAAAAACACACAGAAATACCATCTGTACTATGTTCATTGCAGCACTATTCACAATAGCCAGAATTTGGAAATAACCCAAGTGCCTGAGAACAGACAACTGGATAAAGGAACTGTGATACATCTGCACAATGGAATATTACCCAGCCACAAGGAAAAGTCTTGAAAATTGCTTATAAATGGATGGACACAGATGTTGTCAGTCCATGAGTGAAATAAGTCAGAAGGAGAGGGACAGACTTAGAATGTCTGTGCTTATTTGGGGGATACAAAAATACACAGTATGAGACTAATATCCAAGGACAGAAAAACGGGGGGCCAGGAAGACTGATCCACAGTTGGAAGCTTGCCACGAGTATGTGGGGGGCGGAGGGCAGTTGGGATAGAGAAGGGACCACTGTGGCAGTGTTAGTTGGAAATGATCGCTCTGGACAAGACCCGAGTGTTGAAAGCAGGTAAAGGGCTATATGCATGACAACCTTTCAGGGTCTGTACTGCAAACCATAATGCCCAGAAGGGGGAAGAGAGAGAGGGGAGGGGAGAGGGAGAGAGAGAGGAGGAAAGTGTCTGCCATAGAGGCGGGTGGGTGGTGGGGCAGAGGGAAACTGGGGACAGTGGTGGTGGGAGGTATACACTGGTTCCGGGAGGGACGGGTGTCGGAACACTGTAGGACTGAAACCCAATCGTGAACAGTTTTGTAACTGTGTATCTCGTAGCGGTCCAATTTTGTAGATAAGTAAAACCCCACTGGCACTGCAGGATTTGGGGTTTCTGGAGAAACTGCATGCGAACAGAGTAACTGTTTGCAGACAGAAAACGCTGTCCTCGCCAGAATCTGCCTCCTGACAGAGCCTGCTTAATGCGGGTGCTCAGGGCAGGAGGAGAAATACGCAGAGGAGCGCGATCTTGTTCTGCCTGGGGTACATGAACCTGACTCCTTTCCCCAGCCCTCACCGCCTCCCTGTGCGCCCCCTCCCCCCACCCACAAGCAAGGCTCCCGCAGGCCACAGAGCTGATTAACACCTCACCCTCCTCCCCCGGCCAGCTTCCCTTCCGGAGTGCCCGCTAGAGAGAGCAGCTGTCAGAGGGTTAGGTGCGGCATCCTGGTCTCCACTCACCCATTGCCCCAGGACCTCGGTGCCTTTATGCTCCCATTTTTCAGGTGAGGAAACTGAGGCTCAGGAAAATGGGGGAGCTTGTCCCCAGCCTCACGGCTAGTGTGTGTGACTGACCCTGGAGCCAGCACTCACTGCCTGTGCCCTCCCAGGCGGAGCAGACCTCCAGCATTTCCAGGTGACCCAGGGTCACTCCTGCTGTCCTGTCCCCAGATCTGCCGGAACGAATTTCCGTCAGTGGCGGTTGAGTGCAGGTCAGCTGACAGATCGATGAGCAACGGGATGACAGTGACAGTGATTTCTTCAACGACTGTTTGAGTCTCCTCTCCCCCATACTCGTGCTCTGGTCATCAGAACCAGATTCAGACTGCTTGAGACTATTCTACTTAGCATTGGGGTTTTTTCCCTATTTCTTTTTGGATAGTTTCCGTGCATGGCTTCATGTTTAGCAAACTTTCCTTCTACAGTGTCCAGTCTAGTTCATTTGGAACAACACAGTTACCATGTGAGGTACTTGAAAAGCTATAATTGGGCACTTGTGTGGTTCCTGTGCCTCAGTCTACCGTTCTTGACTGTGCAGGTTACTGTTAGGTGTGCCTGTCTAGTGATCTGACGTCTGCGTCTGTGACGCATCAGCCTGCGTGCATTGGTGTTTCCCGGTCTAGTTGCTGTTTTCCTGACATTGGTCGGTCTCAGGATCCCTGATTAGATCCTGGGCTTTGAAAAGTTCACTTTGTTGGGTGGTGGATGTTTTTGCAGTCCTGAAAGTCTCCCTGAGGTGTGTGGGGGTTTGCTGTTGTTACACAGAAGTGCTCCATTAGTTTTCCTGCTCTTGACATCAGCCGGGCAGGAGTGGGGAAGTGACATACGGGTCTAGAGGTGCATGATCTGCCTGTGAGGGACCCAGGTTCAATCCCCAGCACCCTGTGGCCCCTGAGCACTGCCAGGTGTAGCCCTCAGATGGCCCCCCAGCACCCCTGGGTGTGGCCCTGGTTGGCGTCAGTGGCACGCCAGGGAATAATCGTTCTCAGAGGACTCACGCAGCGGGACCCGACGGGACTCGAGCCAACGACCCCACTGCCAAGGCCGGGCGCTTCCGCCTGCTCTGCGTGACCGAGTCTGGGCGCTGCCCGCAGCTGCACGTGTGCTGTGTGCACACACTGACCCCTGGGCAGCTCCTCCGTGTCCCCCGCTCTGGGCCCAGACTGGGCCCCCCAGCCCGTGTGCCCTGTGGTCTGGCTGGTCAGACATGGCTTTGGCGTTCATGGTATTTAGACTGTGTGAGCCAACGCTTAAGAATTGATCATATAGGGCCGGAGCGATAGCACAGCGGGGAGGGCGTTTGCCTTGCACGCGGCCGACCCGGGCTCGATCCCCGGCATCCCATATGGTCCCCCGAGCACCGCCAGGAGTAATTCCTGAGTGCAGAGCCAGGAGTGACCCCTGAGCATTGCTGGGTGTGACCCAAAAAGCAAAAAAAAAAAAAATTGATCATATAGATTACATATATTGCACAAGACCCATGTCCTGAGCCATTTTGGATGATTGTGAACGGGCCGTGCTGACCGCCATCCACGGGAGCCCGCGGCTCTGCACCCTGGCCACCTCCGCTTCCCGTGCTCGCTGCCCGGGAGGCGGTGCTGTCGTCGCAGCGAGCGTTTCACCACCCCGCTGGGCCCTGGAGAAATGTTTGTCCCCTCGAGCTTCCTTGAAAGTGAAGGTAAGACTGAAGATGATGCAGAGGCGAGAGCCGCGTCGTCCTATGCACTGCACTCACCCAGCACCTTTGGAAGCCGGGGCCTGTGCACAGTCTGACCTGTGCAGGGGAGGGGACCCGGCCGGGGTGCTTCCTCCTCCCCTTTCAGCACCCGGGGTCACCCCCGCAGTGACAGTTCACGGCCCGGCCCCAGGATTGTGCTCGGCCCGGTACCCCGGCAGCTGTCCTGTGCGGCCAGTATTGAGGGCCAGTGCGCCGGCCACTGCTGCCCCCCGTGCTGTCCTGCTCTCCCGTTTGACTGACGGCCAGAGAACTCAGCCTTCCCTCAGCTGGGCGGATCCTGTGGGGCCTCTGCCCTCTGACCCCAGTGCCTCCCTCGGGGGCCAAACCACACGTCCCGAAGGGAGGAGACGAGCGGGTCCAGGGTTGTCTGAACTCCGGGACTGTCTTCGGCCAGAGCAGCCAGGGTGCCGGCAGGGCCGCCGTGACTGCCTTCTCCCAACACGCCTCGGAGTTTTCCTCCCCCGCCCTCGCTTCCCACGGGGTACTCACGGCACCCGCAGCTTGGGGAACTTCTGGATGTCGTTCTCTGTCAGGTTCTGAAAGAGATGCTGTGGATTACCATCCCAGCGAGCAGAGTCAGGGATGAGCCCACAGGGAGTGGCGGGAACTGTGGCGAGTAGAAGTGTGCCACATGCGTGCGCACACATGCACATACACACACGTGTACACACGCACGCGTACACACATGGACAGCACAAGAGCATTTGCACAAAAGCGCGAGGAGCTGGTGTTGCTGGACCTTACTTGTCAAAGGGAATTCCTTGATATGGGTTTATGAAAAGGGACAGAAAAGATACGGGGTGTTTGGATAACTCCTTCCCCACAACCCCCCTGCCTCCACCGTAGGTCCCCTTCCCTTGCCTGCCCCCACCCCCTCGTGTGGCCCAGTTCCTGGTACTCGATACAGCTACCTAAGAGTCTGAACCTTAGATGGGTTTTTTTAATTTTATTTTTTTATTTAATATTATTTTTTGCTTTTTGGGTCACACTGGTGATGCACAGGGGTTACTCCTGGCTCATGCACTCAGGAATTACTCCTGGTGATGCTCAGGGGACCATATGGGATGCTGGGAATCGAACTCGGGTCGGCCACAGGCAAGGCAAACGCCCTCCCTGCTGTGCTATTGCTCCAGCCCCTGAACCTTAGATCTGTTTGCAGTGAACAGTGCAAAGAAAGTGATCTCATATGCATGATCATCATTGGCACAAAACCAGCCATGTAATCAGGTAGAGCAAAGAGGGACATTGCTGGGGTGCTGGGGGTGGGGGATGGACCCAAGCAGAGATGGCCAGAAGCTCTGCCCTGTCTCCTGTGGTCTTGCCCTGCCCCCGGGCTTCTCGGGGTGTGGATTTGAAGAGACGTTCAGTGGGGGCGGTGTGCAGACACGCATTCCAGTGGCTCATCTCGCCATGATGATTCTGCTCAGACCTTGGGCGGGACCTTGGTCCTGGTGAGTGAGCTGGGAGGGTCCCGAGAGTGACATGGGAGGGGTGACAGCTTCCCAAACCCGTGAGACGTCCTGGTGTCTCCTGGGGATCCTGAAGACAGCCACTGCCGGGGCCCCCCCAAACAGTCCCCCTACCCACTCTGCTGCCAGAGGGGAAAGTGCACGTGTCTGCCCAGCCAGCACTTACCAGAAACCGAGCCCCGTCGATGTGGAACTTCTTCACGGTCTTCTCGCAGTCCTTGTAGTTGAGCTGCGAAGGGGAGGAAGATATAGTCCGTGGCTCGTGACATTGGTTCCACTCCTCGGCCTGCCCCGGAAGCTTAGCAATTTGTGGTACTTGTGGCTAGACAGATGTCCCCTCAGCCCTGTCGAGCAGAGGGCCCCAGGCTCCCTCAGCCCTGCTTTCACTGGCCCCCAGGGACGCTCTGAAAGGGAGGACGTGCCTCGGTGTAAGGGGTTGGCGCCAGGCACTCAGGAGTGTGAGTCAGCTCCAAAGAGCCGGCCAGGTGCCACCAGGGAGGCCACCAGGGGCCAGAGGGAGGTGTCTGCAGCCTCAGCACCCAGACATGGGGCCACCTTTGTCATCTCAGCACCCAGACATCAAGCCAAGGGGCCGCCTCTGCCACCTCAACACCCAGACATGGGGCCACCTTTGTCATCTCAGCACCCAGACATCAGGCCAAGGGGCCGCCTCTGCCACCTCAGTGCCCAGACACAGGGACACAGGGCCGCCTCTGTCACCTCTGCACCCAGACACCAGGCCAGGGGGGAGTGTTGGCCCATGCCGCTGCCTCAGGGGGTTCAGGATGTGAGACTGTGCTCGTTACTGAATGCTCTTCCCTTGCCTTGCCTCTGCACGTGACCTTCAAATGCTCACAGACGCCTCCAATAATCACAGGCTTGTTCTCAACATTATTTTCTCTTAATTACTCCCTCCCTCCTGAGAATCCTGTTTGTTTTCCAAATCGCTGCCGCAGTCCTCACAATAGAGATTGCTGGCAGTGACGGGCACCGCTCTGTGGCTGGCGCCGTTCTGAGACTCCAAGGGGACTCAGGAGCCCTTGGGCATTAAGGGGGGGGAGCAGGGGGCCCTCCTGGCACCTGGGCACTAAGTGTCAGAGGTCACAGGTGGTCTCGGAATTCACTTATCTGTGTGAGGGCGGCCTCCTTCTTAATGACTGTAACTGACAGTGAAAAATGAACAAGTTCAAGTGAAATCTAAGTGTCTACACTGTCGAGATCAGGAGAGCACCGTGGACGCTTTTGCTTGCATCTCCCTACCCCCGCCACGAAGTCATCCCAGGACCCCGCCGGAGCCCGCCCCGGCCCTGGGTGCCGGTTGCTTCTGGAGTCCAGCACTGGGATCCGGTCGGGCCTGCCGGCCTCGTCCACAGCGTCAGTGTCATGCTCGCGCTACGCCTGAGCCTGACATTGCGGGCGACTGAGTCCCCGTGAGCTCTGGGCTCACGTGTCCTGTCTTGCTGGGGCCACCTTCCCTGGGCCAGGATGAAGAGCGTGGTCGTTCCTTACGGCCGGCAGAGCTCAAAGGTGAGCACCGTTGTTGGCCCCTCTTGGCTTGAAAGGGCCACGGATATTAGAATGTATATTAGGAAGCTCAGGAAAGAGCAGTTCAGAGGCAATACGCCAGTTGCACTTAGTATTCAGTATTAGTGTTTCCCTGTCCCGGGGGCTGGGCGAGTCTCTGGCCCTCTTCTCCTACGCGACAGGGCTGCCACCATCTTGGCCCTGGTTGTCCAGAGCGCAGCGCCTGCAGGTCCTGGCTCTAGCCCAGTGATATTTGCATTCAAGGACTAAACATCTGACTTTTTTTCACTTTCGATCCTGGTAGAATCTCACCCAGGGCCTCACGTTTGCGGGCCGAGTGTTTCCTGAGCTCCGTCGCCCCCACATGGATCAGGAGCGTCCAGCGTGGGAGCCCTGGCCTCGGGCAGCGCTTGGGTGCGTGGATGGAGCAAGGGAGGCGGGGCTGGCCCGGGTCACACACGGGGCTGGGGTCCAGCTGGGGTCCAAGCCCGTGGCTGAGCGGGGAGGGGGCGGGGGCTGTGACTCAGGCAGCACCCCTCCGGGCATGAAGAGGGGGGCAGAGACATGAGCCCTGACCTCGGTCCTTGGGCCGTGGAGAGAGGCGGCAGGACACAGCCCCGGGCACAGGGCGCAGAGAGGAGCCCACCGGGGGGCTCCCGAGCTCAGCTCCTGTCAGAATCCGGGTCTCTGGAAATGGGAGAACCGAGGCCCAGAGAGGTGAAGTGACGGGGGGACTTTTGCACAGCCCTCTGACAGCCGGCCACGGGGCGAGCTCCGTCTCAGCTCCTTCTCTCAGGGGCCTGAGCAGGCCTGAGCAGGACTTGGGGGTCCCTCCGCGTCGCCAGGCTCCCGCATTGTCCCCGCCCCCGCCCTGTGTTCTGTCCTGTCTGGAGCCGTGGGCCTGTCGTGGATCTGGACTCTCCGTGGCTGCTCATGGCGGGAGGAATCCTGACGGCTTGTCCCTGGCCATGTCCCCTGCGACGGGGAGGGCCCAGAGAGTCGCTGCTCGACCGCCATGTCCTCCACACACACACACACACACACACACACACTCTCTGGAGACCGGCCAGCCGCCCCCGTTCTCCTGCCCCTCCTCGGCGCTTTTCTCTCGGGCGCTGAGCCCGCAGCCCCCGGCACTGGGGCTCCAGGCCCGTCTCCCCTCCGGGAAGGCGGTGGCGGTGGCACCACCCCCGCACCTGCAGCTCGGGGCCCTGGGTTCGCTGTGACCTTTCAGGGGTGGGGGTGGGGGATCATCCTGAACCCGCCGCCCGGAAAGCTTTGAGGTGCAGAGCGAGCCCCCCAGCAGGGTGCAGACGCCCCGTGGCCCCACGGCCCGGGAAGGACAGAAGGACGCGGTCACTGACCCGTCCTGAGCGTCACCTGAGGAGGGTCGCAGTGCCCGAGGCCCTGCCCTGGGCCCCCGTCCGCACGGGTCCTGGCCCAGCCTCTTCCCCGTCAGGGGCCCCGTCTGTCTGTCCTGGAAACCGTCTCAGGCCACCCCGCTGCCGCTGGGGGGGCTCGGGGACCCCGAATGCCGGGAGCCGCCGTCCCCCGAGGCCCTGGCTAGCCTGGCCACCCCCAGGAGCCGTGCGGTGCCCCCACAGCCCCACGTGCCCTCAGGACCTGTGCCCCCTGCCCCAGGACTTCTGCGTCTGCTCCCCCGTGGGCCCCCCTGTCCTGCTCGGTCAGCCCCCGCCCGCCCCCTAGCCAGGCCCACCTTCTTGAAATAGTCCGCCAGGCTGTCAGGATCCCAGGCCAGGACCTCGGAGCGGAAGGGCACCTTCTTCATGGCCATGCTGCCCCCGGGACGGCGCTCAGCACGGGCGGGGCCTGGGGGCTGTGCCCATGGACACCCGAGCCCCGCTCTGCCCGCCCCGAGCGGCCTTGCGGGAGTGGACGCCGGCGCCGCCCCCGCGGGCCCCAGGACGGCAGCTTCCTCCACGAACAAATATGGTCTCTTCTGAGAAGGCGACTCAGCGAGTTTCCTCTGCCACTTCCTCTCGCCGGGCGCGTAAACACGGAAGCCCCGGCTCGCGTCCGCGCCACAGGGGCCCCGGCAGGCGTGCTGTTGGCCCGTGGCACGGTGAGAAGGGGCCCGTGGCGTCCAGCACGGCCCCCGGCCCCGCTCCCTGTGTCTGCAGGTGACCGTCTGGCGCGGGGGTTGCCCGGGGCCGAGACACGCAGGGCCCTCTCCGCGGCCCCCACGGACCCGTTGGGGCGGGGGTCACCCCACGCCCGCCTGGCACGCGGAGGCACCAGCATGGCACCCCACGTTCTGGTCACAGCCACGTCTTCCGTGGGGCCAGGCAGGCTGCAGGGCTCCCACGTGCCCTGGCCCCCGCAGGCCCCTCTGTGGTGGGAGCACCCTGGGAGAGGGAGGGGGGGAGAGCCCGTCCACGCACGGCCTTCACAGACGAGGGCCCCGAGGGGAGCGCGGTGCCAGTGCGGGCTGCTCGCGGGACCCTGCCTCAGCTTGCCCACCTGGGAAGTGGGCGGTCATGACGGCCCGGCCACAGGGACGGCGAGGGGATGCCAAAGGCCAGGCGGAGCAGGGGGTGGGGACGGGGGGCTGCAGCCTGGACAGGCCAGCAGGGGCCTTCCTAGGCCTTGACACCTGGGGCTCCCTCGAGGGGGCCTCAGCCCCAGAAGAAGCCAGGCTGGCTCCGCGCCCCGTGCCAGCTGTGGTCAGCTTGTGGTCAGTCCTGCCTAGATCCCAGGGACCGAGAGCACATGTGGGGGCTGCACCCTGCCCCCCCACCTGGCCAGGGCGGGGGCGCCTGGAGGGTGTGTCTGGGGGCATCATGGTTGTGGGGAGCCACTGGGCATCCCGGCCTCGCCGTGGCTCAGCACACCGCCAGGGCGCAGAGGCCACCGGGACTGCCTTCAGGGTCTCTGTGGACTGACCTTGGGCAGCCAGAGCCCCCTTGGTCCCCCGTCTGCCCTGAGAGGTGGGGGTGACAGCGCCAGCCCTGTGGGTGACACAGGACCCGTCCCAGGGGCCGGAGGGAGCCCGACTGTCCCCCAGCAGGGTGGCCCAGGCCAGGCTGCCGGACCCTGGGGGGGAGGGTGGGCGCAGGCTCTGACGGGGAGTCCCCCAAGCCCCCCAGAACCCTGTCTAGAACCCCTGGCACCTCAGAGAAACGTGCCAGCCCCCACCGAGTCAGAGGCGAGATAGCGGGGACAGCACAGCGGGCCCAGGGCTGCGGGTTTCCTTCTCTGACTCTGTCTCTGTGTCTCTGTCTCTGTCTCTCCTCCTCTGTCTCTGTGTCTCCCTCTCCCTCTCTCTCTGTCTCTGTCTCTCTCTCTCTCTCTCTCCTTATTTGGACTTCCTGCCGCCCATCATCCCGGCCCCCCCACCCCCCGCTCTCTGGGCCATGCCGGGCAGCTCCCCAAGTGCCCGCGGTGGGGGTGGGCTGTGGGCACTTCTCCCTGCCGGGGGCCAGCGGCGGAGGGCGTGGGAGCGGGCCGGGCAGCGGAAAAGCCAAAGTAGCGTTGCCGCGAGCCCGGCTGTCGCTGCCCAGGCTGCTCCAGCAGGGGTCCCGGGAGTCCCCACCTGGGCCCCTCCTCCCCAGCTCGTGAGAGCACTGGGGAGAAGCGGGTCTTCCTTCCTCTCCTGCAGCGGCTGGCCCTCAAGCGTTCCTCCCCGCCCTG
Organism: Sorex araneus; assembly: GCF_027595985.1. Classification (NCBI taxonomy): domain Eukaryota; kingdom Metazoa; phylum Chordata; class Mammalia; order Eulipotyphla; family Soricidae; genus Sorex; species Sorex araneus. The sequence goes on from NC_073303.1 coordinate 260,271,260, forward strand.
CCGCTCTTCCTGCGGCTCTGGGTGGAGACTGTTGAGCCGGTGCCCGGCGTGGGCAGCGCCCCCGGCCACTGGGACGCCCGCCAGCTTCCCGGGGGCACACTCTGGGCGTAGGGACCTTAGAAGGCCCGGGGAGAGGAGAGGCTGGAACCCCGGCCCTCCCGGGGAGCCCGCCCACACCCAGAGGGGCCGCCCTGTGGTTCCGCGTGGCGTGGCGTGGTGTGGCGTGCCCCAAGGGAGCTCGGCCCGGACTGCGAAGGCCCGGGAAGGCCAGACCTGCCGGGCGCGCGGGCTCCGGGGGACGGCTTTCCAGGGACGGCCAGCGTTTGCTGCCGGGGCCCGTGCCAGCGTCCCGGGCCGTGGGCGACAGTTTGTTTTGTCCTTGAGGTCTAATGATCCGTGCCTGGCAGACGCTGTTTTCCTCATTAAAAGGAAAGAAGGAAAACCAGGCTTGGCCGTGCGGCGGGGTGGGGGGTGCTGGCGCAGAGAGCACTCGGGGTGACGGGCGCGGAGGGGGCGGCCGGTGGGGCTGGCGGGTGGAAGGCCTGAGCCGGCAGCCCCCTCGGTGACTGTTACTCCCACCTGTGCCAGGGCCCGATCCTGGCCCCGCTCCCTTCCTCTTCCTGCCCCTTCGCTCCCGTGGTGACCAGGGACCACAGTGGTGTGGCCGGGACCCGCAGCCGGCCCTGCTGTCCGAGGGTCTGTGGGCGTGGGAGCTGGGGCACGTGGCCGCCGGGGGATCCCCACAGCCCTCCCGGGAGACCCGGGCGCGAGCTTGCGTCCCCCTGTGTGAGGCGGGGCAGCTGCCCTCCCGTCTCCGCGTCTCCGTGTGCCCGTTCTCTCCTCTGGGGCAGTTGGGACGGCTGCGGCAGGGCGGGGTCCCCATGAGTGGTGGTCGGGGGGCCATGCCCTCCGGGTGCCACCCTGGCCCACAGTAGGGGGTCCTGCTGGTACTGCCTGCCCTCCTTGCCCACAGCCGCGGGACCCCAGCGATGGGACACTCAGCGCCCCCTTGCCCACGGCCTCTGCTGTCCGCAGTAGTTCTGGCGCCCACGGCGGCACCAGGCTTTTCCCAGAAGGGCAGTGCTGGCCCCGAGGCTGGCGTGGGTCGGTGGGTACGGGTGAGCGCCCAAGTCCCGCACCCACGTGGGGAGCCACCGCCTCGCCCCGGTGACGGAGGAGGCAACACTGGGCTCGCCCAGGGGTCCAGGCTGCAGCCCCAGCCCCCGGCCTCCTCCCTCGGTCCCCCAAGAGCCGGTCGTCGCTGGGACCACGCAGTGGGACGCGGGCAGCGTGGAGGCCGGGGCAGGGGACAGGAGGGTCTCCTGGGGCCCGGGAGAGTGGAGGCCGAGAGACAGGGCCAGGCCCACCCGAGCCTGCTCGGATCCCCGCGTCCCTGTCCCCTGAGCACCGCCGGGGTGGCCAGAAGCAGAGTTTTGACTTTGCTTTTCTCACTCGAAAGTTGTGAAAGTGAAATAAAATCCAGGTGCCGGTCCCCCTCCCCCCGACAGCCCCCGTGACCAGGTGGCTGCCGTCTGCCCGCAGACACGTACAGCCCGGAGGTGGCCTTGGGGACACCGCAGGCTCCAGGTCTGATGTCCTGAGCGCCGGGTTATTGGGGTTATTGACGTGTGAGTGTCGTCGATATTAATGCGTCTCCCGGGAACCTGGGGCCCGAGGGGTCGATTCCGGCGGTTCAGGCCAGCGTCCTGCCTTAGCCCGCGTCTGACTCTCAGAAACACACGGGGTGGGGCGGGGAGGCCGGGGTGCCAGTCCCTCAGGGTGACTGTGGTTCTCTGACGGGGTGGCACGTGCCTGACACCAGGAGCCGGACTGGGGAGGGACGCCAGGCCGCGGGCCCAGAGCTGCGGGGCTGAGGGGGGCTGGGGGCTGCGGGGGAGGGGCGGCCACAGACCCAGGCCAGCTGCGGCTGCTTCCTGTTCCCAGCAGCTGCTCCCCTGCCGCAGCCCGCTGTGCCCAGATGGCCTCCCTGCGCCCCACACCCGGCTGACTCAGACGCCAGCCTGGAGGGCAGCTCCCCACGTCCCTTCCTCGCTCTCTGGCCCCCGGCTGTCTTCCCGCGTGCCCCTCCGCGCCGCCCCCAAATGCTGCTTCTGCCGGACTGTCCCGGTTTCTGCAGGCTGGGCACTAGTGGGGGGGTGGAGAGAGAGGGGGAGAGAGAGAGAGAGAGAGGGAGAGAGAGAGAGACAGTCAGATAGACAGATTGACACAGGGAGCGTAGCCAGGGCCTGGCGGCCCCTGAGGGCTTGTGTCAGGCCCGGATGTGGGGCTCGGAGGTGACAGCCGGTGCTGTGGCCGTGGAGTGGGCCCGACCTCTCTCCATCAGGTTCTGGAGCCTTCTCCCCCACAACATCGGGGGCGCACATGCAGCAAGAAGGACAGCCGGGTGGACAGGGGCCACGGGCGGAGGCAGTAGTGGGGTGACGGACTGACCTTGGGGAGCTTCACGGGGAGGGGGTGCGGCGGGGGGCGGGGGGGACGGCCACCTGGGGGCAGCTCCTCTGTCCTGACCCCTGTCCTGGCAAGGAGCCCCAGCAGCGCCCCCTGGCGAGCTGCTCCCAGCTGCCCCCGCCCCGCCCCCTCTCCTGGGGAGCCCCGCCCTGCCCCTGTGGTGATCCGTCTTTGGCTCTCCCCCCCACCCTGCCCGACTGCTCGGACCCCTCCCCGCTGCCCCCAGCGGCTTAGCGCACTCAAAACGCAAACCCTTCTGGGAGGGTTTCTTAAGCCTCCCACCACCTCCCTCTCCTGGAAACCTCCCGGGGGTCTCCATCTGGGGCAGGGTCCCCTCGAGCGCCCGTCCTCCCCAGTCAAGGGTGAAAGGGCAAGCTGCCCCTGCCCCGGGCTGCACGGTGAGTCTGGGCAGCCGGGCGCCGTCCACTCCCCTCTCTGGCTGGCCAGGCTCCGGCCCTCCTCCAGGTGTGGCGGCTGCAGCCCCCCGGCTTCTCCTCCGAGACAGGACTTGGCTGTGGGTCAGCGCCCCTGTGTGCAGTGACCCCGGAGGGACAGCCGAGGGGAGCATGTGGGGGCTCGCTCCTGCAGGGACTCGGAACACTCCCTGTTTGCAGCCACGGGAGCCACACACCCTCCTGCATACGCCCCTGCAGGGTTTCAGGGTGTGTGGCTGTGCTACATGGGAACATCTTGCCATTGCCACCGGGATGTCCCGCCATTGCCACCGAGATGACCCGCCCTCACCGGCACCAGATGCCCCAGAGCCACCCCGTGCCTGGCTCCATCGTGCTGCTCTGCCGTCCGGGCCCAGATACGCATCGGAGTCCACCTCCTGGAATACGCACCCGGCCCGTGTGTTCACATTCAGCGTTCCTTCATATTCCCCGGGAGTCGTACTCTGGCTTCACGGGCCTGTTTCCAGAAAGTTCGTCCAGGGCAGCCTTAGCCCTGCACAGGAGGGAATGGGGGCGGCCCCCGCTTGGCCACAGGCCAGAGACTCCCTGAGCTGGAGACGTCTCCAGGGGTGCTGGTCCCCGGGAGGGTGCTGGTCTCCAGGTGGGTGCTGGCCTGGGGTTGGCTACTGATTTCCTGCTGCTTGAGAATCACTGGGGTTCCGAGCACCTCATCAGGCACTTGGACAAAGTTTTGGAGTGCCCCGGGTGTCAGGGAGGGTGCTGGGTGTCCACTCGGCTGCCCACCTCTCCGCACCAGCCAGCCGGTCTCCGGGGGGGAGTGTGTGCACGACACCGTCGCGGACGGGGCCCGGGACTCCGCCCCAGGAGTCTGGGCTTACGGTGCTGAGACATGGGGAGCACTCTGGGTGCAGGTGCTCAGGACCTGCTGCCGAGGCCGTCTGCTGACGCCTGTCCCGTCCCCAGCACTGACCCGCACCTGCCACTGTTGGTTTAATGTCCTCGGCTCTGCACTCGGAACCCTGAGCCCCCTCGGGGGGCACTTGCTACGGCTGGAGTTGGAGCGCGGTTCCAGGAAGGTTCTATCTTGGATTTGCTTTCCTCGCTGAAGCCCGCTCGCCGTGGACTTCCAAAGCAGGCCACGGCCAGTGTGGCCGAGGCCAGTACCCCGAGGATGGGCACTGGGCTGAGTGGGCGGCTCCCAGTGCTCGCACAGCTGCTGTGGGACTGGCTCACAGCTGTCTTGAGTTCAAAAGACAAGTTTGGGGTTGGACGAGAGCACAGCAGGGAGGGTGTTTGCCTCACACCCAGCCGACCCAGGTTCAATCCTGGGCATCCCAGAGGAGACGGGTGGCCCACCCCCTCCCAGAATGAATTGTGGGTTCAAATGCAATAGTCCATAAATAAAAGCAGTTCCCCATGGGCGGGAGGCTCTGGGCAGCGGGAAGACGCTCTGGGCAGTCTGTCCCCGAGTCCCCGTGTGCCTAGGCCACCCCTGTGTTTGAGGTGAATGAGCTTTTTTTTCCTTTTGAGAAGGGATGAGGGGAGGCGAGTGCCTTCGCCCTGCAGAATCTGGTGATCTTGGGGCGTCTGCTGCCCGGGCACCTACTCTGTCTGCAAGGACCAGCAGGACCTAGTCTGAGACAGACGTTTCTCGGGCCGCGCCTGGTCAGCCAGTGGGAGAGTCGAGTGGTGGCTTGCCCTGACGAGTGTGAAAGGGACGTCCAGGGAAGCCCGTGAATCTGAACATCCACCGTCACGTGATGTGGGCCATGTCGCCCGGCGTGTCCCCTCCACGGGGGACCCTCTGGGCTGGCACCTCCTCCTGTTCCCTGTTTGCTTCCTGTTAGTGAAAGCCTGTTGCCCCTGATCGGTGCCTCATAGCCCTGGTGTGGGTGCGAGGGGCCAGCTGGCGTGGGGCGGGGGCGCGCCACCTCCTGCTGGGTCTGGGGACGGAGCCTCGGGGGCCCTGTCCACCGGGACCAGCCCCGAGATTTCACTCGCCTTCATGTCCCCGTCCGTCCCCGTCCGTCCCTAACAGCCAGTGTACGCACGGACCACACCGTCCTTGTCCCTTAACTAAGCGCTGAGCGAGTCCGTACAAAGGAAACCCGGTCGTGTGGGAAGGCAAGGACTCAGGGGCCCTGGTCGGCGGAATAGATCAGACAGAGGGTCCTTCCTGCACGGGGGTCTGCGAAGGTCCAGCTCACAGAAGCGAAGACCGGTGTTTCCCGGGTGCGGGCGCCGGGAGATGTTTGCCAGAGGACGCCCGCACTCACGCGGGCTCTGAGAAGGAAGTCCCGGGGGGCCAAGGCGCAGTTTTGCGTGGCGTGAGCGAGACTGTGTTCTGCTTAACGGGGCCCGGAGATCCCGGGGCCGGCGCCCCAGGAGAGGAAGGTGGCTGTGTGTCAGGCGAGCTGGGGTCCGTATGCAGAGCCCTTGCCCACCTCGGGGGCGCAGTGGACACAGCTGCCTCAGGAAAGCAGGAAAGGGATTATTTTTCAAAGGATAGCATCAGAAAAAAAATAACAAGACAGTTGAGAAGATTCTCCCAAATACCTGCTCATTGCCTCTCAAACTGCCCAGGTCAGCAGGCCCGAGGAGAGTCGCTGACACGGTCACAGCCCCGGGGACCCACGGGGACAGCACCCGCACGTGCACTGGGGCGTCCCGGACAGACCCGGGAACAGAGAACGGTTCCGGGCAGAAGTGAAGGGGATCTGGCGAGGGCAGGGCGCCCTCCCGTCAGCCCCTCTGTCCCCACAGCGAGAGGGGGGCGGGGTCTCCAGCTCCTCTGCTTTCAGGCTGGACCCAGCGCGCCCCACGCGGGCGGTCAGCCCGGGGACAGCCCACGCCGGCCCCCGCCTGCTCTCAGCGCCCTCCTGCTCCCTGTAGTTGTCAGCCAACAGCATCCGACTCCCGCCCGAGACCCACATCGGTGAATCCGCCCCTCTAGGTGTGCTTCAGCCAGTTTAGTGAGAGCACTGGTGGCGGGAGCGCGGGCCTAACGGTTGCAGCGTAAGTGGCCCCCGACGCGGCACGGTGTCTGGGATGCCTCGTGACCGAGCCCATGAGCTCGGAGAGTTCTGTTGGGTTCTGCGCGGCGGCCGAGTCAGACCTGCTGGCCCCGAGCTGGCCAGGCCCAGCCCTGCAGGACCCGGGTGTCCATCGCATCCGGGGGAGGTCCGCCTCGCTGGTGAGCTGTGTCCTTGGTGTCCTGCTGCTGCTGTGTCATCACTCCTAAGGATATTAATAGCTTCGCCACCGACTTCGGTTCTCACAGCCCCAGTCTTCCCCCTCGAGATTTTCAAGTTCCTTAATCTTAATCGCAGTTTCTCCCAGAAGCCCCCACAATTGGAGATACTAGATCTTCATATCCATCTGTGGGTGGCCTTCTGTTCGCCTGGAGAGAACAGCCTTCCAGGGCTATCAGGCTCGGCCCCCGCTCCCGCTCCCCCCACCACACCCCTTCCTCCCAGACTCGGTGCTCTGGGTTGGTCCCTCCTCCTCCTCCATCCTCCCCTCCTTCATCTTTCCAGGACATTCACTTGTGGCTGGTTTGGGGTTTTTTTTGTTTTTGTTTTTTCTTTTGGTTGGTTGGTTTTGGGGTCACATCCAGCGGTGCTCAGGGGTTACCCCTGGCTCTGCGCTCAGGAATCACTCCTGGTGGGGCGCCGGGGATCGAACCCTGGTTGGCCTTGTGCAAAGCCAGTGCCCTCCCCCACTGTGCTATGACTCCAGCCCCAGGACAGTTCGTTTGTCAGGAATGTCATTCCCTAACTTTCCCCCAGAGGGATCTCCCAAGGGTGCTCAGCGGCCTTGGGGGCCGCTCCTGATGCTACTCAGCCCCGGGGCCCCGGGCGGGTTAGACGTGAGGGTCTGAGGGGGCAGCATATGGCTCGAGGCCTGCGGGGCTACACGTACTTGGGGGGGCCAGCCTGGGTCAGACACGTGCAAGGCTGGTGCCCCGAGTCCTGTTGTTTCCCAAGACCCCGGCGCAGTTTCCTGCCCGAGTCTTCACCACCACCCCCATCCTGCTGCTCCGCCCATGGCCCCAGGTCCTGGGCTCACTCCACACGCCACTGCCGCACGTCTGTCCCGCCGCGCCCAGCTCTGCCCAGCTGCTCCCGCCAGAGACCCAGCTCGAGGCTCCTGCCCTTGCAGCGGCCTGAGCTTCCAGCCAGGACCCGCCTCCAGGCACCCCCCATGAAGAAAGCACTCTGTCCTGGAGCCTCTTGACACACCCCAGAACTCTCTTTCCCGGCAACCCAGGACCTCTCGCCCCAGACCACTCCGGCCCACACAGCACCAGGAACTCAGGCACGAACTGCTGCAAACCGCCTGCCGGGCAGTCTCGGTGTTTATACACCGCCTGGCGGGACCGGGAAGGGCCGATGTCCGAGCGCATACGCCATCTCAGGGGCGCACACGGGGCCCGGGTCGGGCAGCAGCGCTAACAGCCACACAGGCACGTGCCGACGTTCCATCGGAGCACAGAGACGTCAGCTTGCCCGGGCCCACGCTGCTGGAGGCCAGAATGCCAGCCCTGGCACCGTCCGGGCTCCAGTTCTTCCTATGCCCGAACACGAGGGGAACTGAGTCTCGGTTCCTCTCGTCCCTTTTGCAACCGTGAGAAATAACTGCAAACTGCACGGCTTCACTTCTGCTTCCCTCGGGGGTCCTGCTTGGCCACCCCCAGTGCCCTCTGGGGCCGTGTCTGCAGGGGACACTGTGGACACCCGGGTTTAGGAGCCCTGGGGAAGAAGGCAGGGACCCCCCAGGGCAGCGGGGGCTTGAGGGGCTGCCCTCTGAGATGCCCCCGCGGAGGGCACTTGGCCTCCCGTTATTTCTGCTTCCTCTTCGTCCTTCTTCTTGTCTCCCTTGAAACCTGCTGGGCCCCACCAGGAAGAGGGGAGGACGCTCAGGAGGGGGTTCTGGAGGCAGCTGCCACTCTGCCGTGGGGGACCGAGTCTCACCCCCCACACACCACCACATACCCTCGGCCTCCAGGAAGTCGGTTTCTCAACCAGCCGAGCTGGGTCTGGTTCACCAGGGGCCACTCGGCGCTTCCCGAGGGCGCCCCCGTGACCATGGCTGGGAGGAGCCCGGTTCCCGTGCCCAGGGCCATCAGGCCTGGACTCCGTGCAGGGCTGCCCGGGAGGGAGGTGCTGCCTCCACCATTTGGGCCGCCTCTGCTGGCCACAGGCGCTGCAGTCAGTGCCCAGCTGAAAACAGGAAGGGGAGTGAGGAAACGGGCCTGTTGAAAGGACAGATGACAAACGGGCACTTCTTAGAAAAAGATACGCTCACGGGGCGAGCACGGTGCCCTGGGCGCCTCTTGCCCTGGCCCTTTCTAAGAAAAAGAAAAAGGGCGGCATCGGCTTCCCTCAGAGCCCAGCGTCCAGCGCGGGGCGCCCACCGGCCCTGCACCCAGAGTCCCAGGGGTGTCTGACCCTCCCGGGATACCCAAGGGCCTGGGTGCTTGCCGAGCGCGGACCGGCACTGTTCAGCCAGCAGAGGGCGCAGTGGAGCGCCACTGGCTCCCACCGCCCCAGCCAGGTCAGAGGGGGGAAATGCTCCCGTGAAAAGGGGCTTTTCTCAACGGGGGTGGGGCAGAGAGCTGGAGGAAGCCGGGCGCAGGCTGGGCGAGATCAAGGGAAGATCCTAATGCCCCCGCCCCCAGCATCAGCGCTGGGCCAGTGCCGGGAGGCTCAGGAATGAGGCCTGGGGAGAGACGTGGGACCCTCTGTGAGCAGCGGGGGGCGTGCTGTGTCCCCTGAACAAAGGAGGAGAGCACGCAGAGGGAGGGCGCTGGCTCCCGAGAAGCCTGCGTTGGCACTTACCGCAGGAATGCTGCACCATCAGCAGAAGGAGGCTGCAAAGTGCGGTTTCCGCTCCCCAGGCTCCAGGCGCTCGGAGGTGCCCTGCTCGCACCCCCCCTCCCCTGCCCTCCATCACCACTGTTCCCTAGGGCTTCCTGGGCCTGGGGGTGCCTGCCAGCACCCTGGAAACCCGGAGATGAGCTCTTGCCCTGCCTGCAGTGGGTGGGAGCATGTGCCCTCTCCCCCACACCTTCACCCTGCCTTCCCCTCCCCCAACTTCTGTGCTTCTTGGCCCTCCTTCAGCCTCCACCCTCCTTCAGCTCCGCTCTGGGCCGGGAAGATGAAGTCTTGCTGCCTCCCGAAGTTTCGTTTGACAGAAACACCCAGCTCACGCCCCTGCCCTGCCCCGCAGGGGGGCCGGTGTTTATTTACACTCAGGACGGTGCAGGGACTTTGGGGGTGGGGGTGGTCATGGGATGCTAGAGAGCCCGGAAGAGAAGCCCCTTCTCTCTCGCGAGGTGCTGGGCTGGCGCCGGGCTCAGAGAGGCAGTGGGCTCGGGAGGGCGGTGCAGAAAGGAAGCCTGAGGTTCCTCCTGATTTCCGGGGTTCACTCGCACAGTGCACCCCAGGCAAGCTGCAGACAGAGGCACAGGGGGAGAAGGAAGACAGAGCAGAGGAGGGAGGGAGAGAGCAACGGAGAAGGGAAGGACTGTGCGTGGATCTAAATCGCTTTCGAAATCACACAGACAGGGGTTTGGGTTGTTCCTTACAGCATGGTGCAGGCTTTGGGGGGGGTCTCCTTTTCTCCCACTAAATGAAAGACTTCCCCCCCACACACACACATGTGTGCAAACACACACACATATGCACACATACAGTGTGACGGGGAGAGCTGCTTCAGAGCAGGCTGGGGGAGGGGGGTGTCCCCCGACCTTTGTTCCAGGCCTGCAGGACGTCTGTCTGCTGACTCTGGGGCCAAGGCCGCTGGGGTGTATAGTGGCCCAGATGTCTGGGTGCCCCCTGTGCCCAGCCCCTGCCACCCCTAAGCCTGAGGTGGTGTTTGGGGGACGTGGTGGGCCTGGGACCCTCAGCCTCCCTTAGTTGGTACTCGGAGTCTGTCCCGTGAGATGAGTCTGAACCCGTCTCCCAGCCTCCATCCCCGAGCCGAGTTTGGCCGTCAGCCCTCGAGTGGTCTGCACCCCCAGGGCAGGGCCTGAGCACCGGGCAGGGGCCCCGTGGTGCCCCCACGATCCTAGCGTTCCCCCCTCTCAGCGGGGTGAGCACCACACAGCTGCCTCGTTCCTGCAGATGGTGGCCCAGGCTGCGGGCGTCAGCCCTTGTGGCTTCCGGCTGGGGCTTGGACGGGGCCACTGCCCGCAGCCCAGTGCGGCCCCAGGCAGGAGACGCCAGACCCTGCCACTCCGGCCAGGGGCAGGTGAGGCTGGCTCTGAGCCAGAGCGGTGCGGGGGGCGGGGTCACAGCTGTGGGGACAATAATCTTTCTCTGCCTCTCCACCCCGGGAACCTCGCCCGAGCCTCGGGGACCCTGGGAAGCTTCACAGCACCTTCATCCCAGTGTGGGGCGTGGGGAGGAGAGACCCCCAATCTGCAGCCCCCTGGGCCTGGGACTCAGACCCACACTGCTGGCACAGGGGTCTGATTCGGAATTCAGGCAGAGACTGGCAGTTGGGGTCCGCGCCCCGCCTGTCACTTGCCAGTGGTGTGACCTGATCCGGATGTGGCCGGATGCTCCAAGCTCTCGAGATTCCTCATCTGCAGCTCGGGGGTCGGGGGGCGGCGCTGAGTGAGCCACTGCCCAGGGCCCCCCGCCCGAGAGCACAGCCCGGCCCCTGGCCTGTCCCTGTCCGGCCTCAGGGCCCTGCCAGCCCACCCGCTCCCCACAAACCAGAGCCACTCAGCGGGGGGTGGGGGGGCACCAAACAGCACCTGAAAAATGAGGCTGGTGCGGCTCATGGATTTTCTATTTAAATGACTGATCCCTAATTATAAACGCAGCAAGAAGGAACCGGCCCAGGACCAGCAGGGGTCGGCAAGGAGCAATTACTTGGCAATTTTCTTTTTTCCAATGAAAGGGAAGGGAGGGGAGGGAGCCACCCGGAGGAGCTGGTGCCCGGGCTCACTCGCACAGCGGGTTCAATGTCCCGTTCAGTGTCCCATGCCTCCACGGGCAGGGCAGGGCAGGGCCGCTGCCTCCCAGCCGACTCAGCACTTCCTTTGAGGGGGCCTTGCAAGTTAGGGGGAGGCAGGTGGAGACTGGGGAACTGGGGGTGGGGGGGTGGGGGAGTGGGCTCTGCTCAGACACTGGCACCACCTTGGCATTTCTCTCTCGATTGAGAAGCCAGAACAGGGCCGACCCCCCTCTCCCTTGCAGCTGGGTGTGGGCCTAGGGTGTGGGACTATGTGGAGCTTATTCTCTCCCCCAAAGGAGGAAGAACACGGCCGTGGTCTGCGAGGGTGCCCAGGAGAGCTCCAGGCCCTGAGGCTGAAGCCTGGCACAGACACAGCCCTGGCCAGCGAGGGCTCGGCACATGGCAGGCCCCAGGCAGGGCTGTGTGAAGGCGCAGCCTGGGACGGGCTGGGGCAGGCGGCCGCTCCCCAAGGCCATCCTGTTACCCCAGCAGCAGGGTAAGGCTGTGCCCGGAGCGTCTGTCACTGCGCTTGGGCCCTAGCCCCTCACCTTCAAAGGTGTGTGCACTTGGCGGTGGTGCCGGGTGCAGAAGAGACAGCCCCAAGACTCACTCTGCTCCCGACCAGCAGGTCACCACACGCCTGGGCTGAGCACCGGGCCCTAAGCACCCTAAGCAGAAGCTGGATCTGTAGCCACACTACAGCAGTGGGTACCGCCATCGTGGGCATCTGCCAACCCGGGTTCGGTCCCCTGCAGACCGCTGGATCCCCAGAGCCCCCAGGGGGGTGATCCCCGGACGCAGAGCCAGGAGTGGGCCCTGAGCACCGCCAGGTGTGACCCTAAAACAAAAACAACCCCCTCAAAGGCTGTATCTGGACGAGAGCAAGGCTGTGGGGCCACGCCCGCTGCGGCGTCTGGCTCCGGAGCCCGGGGAGCGCCCAGGGGCGAGGGCGCAGGTCTCCCGAGCACCCCCACCCCCCAGCGCGCAGGCACCGGGGGTCCCTCTGTGGGCGCTGTGCGCAGCAGCGCCCTCCCTACCCGCGGAAAGGCCTGGTGAGCGCGCCCAGGTGCGCCCGCGCCCGCGCCCACGTGCTCGCACCACGCCCCGCTGCGCGCGCAGCCCCCATGCCCGCACACCTGCACGCATCTCGGCCTTAAGGAGGGCGCCCCGCCCGCCGCCCGCCGCCCGCCGCCGCCCGGAGGCCAGGCCCACGGGTCCCCCGGGGAATCATTTACAGCGCTCCGTGTGCCCGGCTCTGATCTGCGCTCTGGGGGTCCCGCTGCGGTTGCGGCCGGCGGGGGCGCACGGCCCTTGGCGAGGGCTGGCCAGGAGGTTGTCCGAGGGCTTGGGGGTTCCGCACACGGCTGTGACCGCGCTCCAGAGCACCTCCCCCTCCCCAGGGGAAGGTTTCTTGGGCGACCTCGGCCCCCGTTGAAAGAGGCCGTTCCCCCAGCCTCCGGTACCTACTGCGTGCGGGCGTTTGGGCAGTGGGCAAGGTTGGGGTCCCTGGCGGCTGACCGGGAGCTTCCCCCGGGTGTGTGCGGGCCGGGCACTCAGGCCACCTCCTCCCCAGCCCCCCCAGGCACCCCACTCCAAGGGGAGCCCTTTTCCCACACCCAGTTTGCCTCCAGAATCCCCCTCTGGGACTTGGGGGTCCCCCGGCGCCCCAACAGTGCCTCAGAGCCGTGAGAGCATGGGCTCGGCCTCGGGGAAAGGACTTTCGGCCACGCACGGGCCTGTGACAGACAGGTGGGGTCGCCCTCTGCCCTCGCGCTGAGGGTGCTTTCGTTATTTGAGACCCAGGAGGAAGCCGAGACAGCCTTGGGGACTTCTGAGACGTTAAGGTTCAGCTCCCGAGTGGGGGGTTCCTTCCCCTCTCCGGCCGGAGAGGTGGGGGCTGGGAAGCTCTGGGGGCTTTGCCTCTCCCAGGCCGCCTTCTACATGTTCCCGCTGAATTCACCCTGCCCGTCCCCTCTGCCCGGGTGCCCCAAGTCTGCTCCACCCGAGCTCCACGCCTCTCTTATTACCACTGAAAACAGACAAACACAGCACCCAGAACCAAAACCCAAGCAAACACTCAGACCCCAGGCCCGCTTAGGCAGGGAGAAGGGACTTTGCTTCCCGGCCGCCCGGCCTCGGGCTTCCTGGCCCCCATCTCTGCTCCGCCTCCCCAGGTCCTTCCTGCTTGCTGGGGCCTCCGCACAGGAAGGACAGGGCCTTCCCAAGGGGAAGGTCGGGTGCCCGCTGCCCCCCACTGCCCTTACTGGCCACTCATGGGGGCCAGTAAGCGCTGGGCAGGGTCCCGGGCCGGCCCAGGAGAAGGTAGGGCGGGGCGATGACGCAGAAGGCGCTCCTCATTGCTCGACTCTCTGGGTGGGGGGGTCTCGGCACCTCGGGCACCCCCAGCCACCTACCAGCGCTGTCCGGGCACTCCCCACTGCAGCCAGGAGCTGGGCACGAAAGCAGGCCTTGGCGTCCAGAGGAAGTGACTCTCCCCATCTTGCTCCCACTGGAGACCACCCTGGTCTCTTCCTGGCTTTTCCCTGGAAGCCCCCCACCCCCTCCACACACACCCCTTCCCCGCCCCCACCCCTGCCTCTGTAGCAGCATTAGCTGCCAGCCGGCTGGTAGGGTGCGGGGTCCACACCCCCTGCGCTGCCCTCTGCTCCCGTCGCAGGGCTGGGGCTGGAGCTGGGGGGGGCGAGGGGGGAGGGGCTCAGTGTCCTGGGAGGGGCCCCGGAGGCCGGGCGCCCACCTGCCCCGTGCTCCGGCACCCTCTTAGCTGTTTCAGACTGGCCTCTCTGGAGACGCCCGGGAAAGCGGGTTTGGTTCTTAGGAAATGGCCTTTTCCTCGCACACCTGTGTAATCCCGCCTCTAAGTGCCAGGACTCGGGCCTGCTGGGAAGCCGCGTTTATCCTCCTTCCAGGCAGCAGCTGGAATCATTTATTCAGGGGCAGGCTCGCCGCTTCCTCCTCTCCCTGGCCTCTGCGTTCCCTCCCCAGCCAGACCTTCCTCCCCCCGGGACGCACACCTGAGCCCTTCTCGGCGGGCCTTCCTTCCGGGGTCTTCCGGAGCCCCGCTGCATGACCCGGTCAGTGGCAGGTCAGTGGCTCTCACCTCCACATCCTCTGCAGCCTCCAGGTACGAGCCCCCAAGACGACCCCCCAAGCCGTGCTCACAGGGCCCAGCTGGGAGCCGTTCCGGAGCCAGTGGGGTCGGTGCTCAAGCCCGGTGACGCCGGGGGGCCAGTCCTGCCAGCCGGGGTGGTGTTTGTTAGGGCACCAGGGACTGCCAGGATGGAACTCGGGCCCGGGGCGCGGCAGACATGTGCCCCCAACTCTCAGCTCTCTCCCTGGTCCCCGGGTTGAATTTCGGCTCGTTTGCTCCCCCCCCCCCCCCAGGCAGTGCTCAGGACTTTCTCCTGACTCTGGGCTCAGGGACCACCCGTGGCACTGCTTAGGAGACCCTTTGGGGTGCCGGGGATTGAGCCCGGGCCGGCCACACGCAAGGCAAGGGCTTCCCTGCTGTGTGATCTCTCCCGCCCGGTTCTGGGTATGCCTTGATCTGTTAGGGTAACGTAGCTTTATCAGTGTTGACATGTGTCTGTCGTGTACGCAGTGCCGCCGTGCCAGCTGAGCTCAGAGTGCCAGTAGCCCTCCTCCTCCATAACCCACGGGACCCCTTCCTCCCGCCCTCCCGCTGTCCCTCACTTTCTCTCTCCCTCCCTCCCGCCCGCCCCCCACTCTGGTGGCTGCACTTCCGTGCTCAGAAGCTCAGGGCCTCTCTCTGGCTCTGGTCTGTGCCCTGCTTTGATTCTGTCTCCCACGGGGAGCGAGCTGTCAGCGGCCCCTTCCTCCCTCTGACCACTCAGCATGACCCCGCGGGTCCCGCCCATGGCTGGCACAGCGGGCACCATTTCCTCCTTCCTTCGGGCTGCAGCCGTGCCCAGGGTGCACCCATCCCCCCGCCTCGCACTGGGCGCTCGGGTCATTCCCACATCACAGCGGCTGGAAATAAGGGTAGGGGTGCAGGTGTCGGGGGGAGGCGGGGCGGGGGGAACGTCCACACCCCGTGGCGCCCAGGGACCGGGTGGCCCCGGGACTGACCCGGGCGTCTGCGTGCCAACCCTGCCCTTCTGCCCGTCTCACCGTCTCCCCGGCCCCACTCGCGCCTTCCTGACCTGGTGCCTCTGTGCTCTTGGGACGGGGGCCTCGGGGTGGCGTGCGGGAGCATATGGCGGTTCTATTTTTACTCTCTTGAGAGATCGCCATCCTGTTTCCCGTCCACGCGGAGCCAGCTGCCTCCCCGCCAGCAGCGAAGGAGCCCCCCTTCCCCCCCGCATCCCTGCCCGCCCCGCTGGCGGCTTCTGGCCCAGAGGGCCTGGTTCTGCCCGCGAGAGCTGTTCCCCGCGGGCCCCGTGTCCGCTCCACAGATGTCGGTGACGCGCCCCTCACAGCTGTGGGTCCTCTCTGCCGGTGCAGCTGGGCCTGGCCGCCCGGCGCCCCCCGACCTGCCGTCCTTCCAGGCCTGTGCTCCGGGCACGAGGAGCTGACATTTTTGGGAAAACAGCTCATGCTTCTTCCGCCCTGGAGACCAGATGTGCCCCCCCCACCCCGCACCCCTCCCCGCCAGTGGCATTACTTGGTCCCCAGTCCGGGGGGGCAGAGTCCAGGCCCCGAGAGGCCAGTGGTCTTGCCCCAGCAGGTCACGGAGCCCTCCTCCCCCAAGGGGCCAACGCGCCGGGTGTGAGTCCCTTAGGGACGGGAGTTGCTTCCTGGCGCAGAGCCCGTGCTCGGGCAGGCCGGCCGTGCCCGTGAGGGTCCCGTCAGCCTTGGCCTTGTAAAGACCCTCGGGCGCCCGGGGTCAGGGGTCGAGCACACACCATGCCTGATGCTCACAGCATCACAGCAACACACACACACACACACACACACACACACACACACACACACACACACACACACACACACACACACACACACACACACACACACACACACACACACACACACACACACACACACACACACACCCCTCCCTCCCTCCCTCCCTCCCCCCGCCTCACACCCACAGCAGCTCCCTCACGGCACTACCACGCCCCGTGCGCCTCGGCTCACCTCTCCCCTGCCACCTGCTTGTCAGTGCTCGACACCGTCGGGAAAGCCAGGCTCAGCGCGTCGGAGGCATCCCTGACAGCCATGCCTGCCGGCGCCTGCGACCCCTCCCATAGGCCCAGGGCCCTGCCACGCCAGGCCGCCCCCCTGCGGGGCATGCCGCTCCCTCTCTGCAGTTCCCCGGCCCAGGACTCAGGGACTCGGGGAGGCGGGGCAGGAGGCAGGCGCCCCTCCTGCCAGCATCCCCCAGCCCCGCCGCAGACCCTTCCGCTGCTCCCCAGCACCCCCTCCCCGAGAAGCAGGGGCCGAGGCAGGGCCGGTGTCCGGAGGGCCAGGGGTGTGGGCTGTGGGGCCGGCCGTGGCCAGGGTCCGTGAGGAGCTGTGGGCATCACTGCCCGGGAGTCTAGAAGGGACTGATCAGTCAATCACGGGGGGGTCGTGATCGATCACCAGGGCAGCAGGGGTGCAGCCCGCCCCCACCCGGATTCCTATATCCCCTGAGAAGGATGTCACAGCCAGCAGGACAAAGCGAGCTCGTGCTGAGGCGGGCGGGGGCGGGGGGGGGGACAGTAACGTCCCCGAGGGGCTGAGTGACCCATGTGTCTGAGTAGCCAGGTCACTCCCTGGAGGAGCGGAGTGGGGACCCGAGGACCCCACCTCTGTGTGGCCCGGGGTCACAGTTCTGGTCTCCCTGACTTCCCTGTCCCCTGGGAACCGTCTCTCCTCCTGGGAGCTGGCAGTTGTCGGGGTCTGGGGTCCTGGCCTCCCATGGCCGCGTCTGTGCTTTCCGTGGTCACTGAGAGCTGGCCTGGCGGGGTCAGTCCGAGTGTCATTCAGGACGGAGCAGCATGTGCGGCTGGCCCTGTCCACTCACAGTCCCCTGCGCTCCGGGACTCACCCGAGAGCCGTCTGCTCTCGGCCTCCCTGGGGCTGGCGCCACGGGGCCCTAAACTCACACACGCTTCCCGGGAAGGTGCCCTGGGGCCCGAGACGGTCAGGAGCCTCTCAGACGTCCTCTCCTGTGCCCCCTGCCCCCAGGGTGGGAGGCGAGTGTCTCGCGGGACCACGGCTGGCTGGGCCCCGGGGACCCTCCGTGACGCAGGACAGGCCCCTGGCGGCCGCCTGCAAACTTTCCCCTGCGGGCATTTCTCCGCGGGATTCTCCGGGTCCGAGGCAGAGCGCGGGGCTGCGGGCTGCGGGGCGCAGGGGCGGGGAGCGCCGTGCTCGCCTCCTCCCTTCCCTTCTCACTCCGGTAATAATTGCCGGCTGCGCGCAAAGGAAAGCCGGCCCGTGGGGTGCTCGCTCCGCCTCCCAGCTCTGCTCTGGGGCTCCTCTCCCCTCCCCTGGCCCGGGCAGTGCCACCGGGTCGCCGCGTGGTGGCCCCGAGGGGGCAGTAGGAGGGGCGGGGCCAGGGTGCCCGCTTGCCGGGTGCCAGAGCTGAAGCCGCACGGGCAGCTGTGCCCTGCTGGAGCTCTGGGGGCAGGGGGGGCGCAGCCCCAGCGCAGGGGCGGCGGGCTGCGGGTCCCAGTGCTGCCGCCGGCCGCCCCGCGGAGACCATGAGCGGCTGCAGCCGGCGCTGCCGGCTGGGCTTGCTGAAATTCGGCCAGACTCTGCTCGGGCTGCTCACGGGGACACTCCGCAAAGGTAGGAGCCGCCTCCGCCCGCCTCCAGGTGGGCAGCGGGCACAGGGGCTCGCGTTGGGCGTTCGGGGTGGCCGACAGCCCAGGTCTCAGCCCCGAGCAGGTGGGCACGGCGCCAGGGCACCTGGGCGCCGGTAATTAATCGCCTGGAACTTTGGAAACGCACTTGGTAGCGTGCGGCCGAGGGACAGAGCGGTGGACTGGGGTGGAGTGACCCGAGTTCCGAGAAGTTCCCCGTGCGTGCGTGTGGCGTGGCTGGCCCCTGCGGGGGAGGCAGACAGCGAGAGGGGGCAGGAACCCGGCGTGGACTGGAGGATCGGGCTCACGGCCCCTCCTGGGGGTCCAGCTCCCACTTCCTGGGGCTCCTGTGCCCAGGCTGCTTCCCGGGCCCCGGCCGCTGCCTCTCGGGCCATCCCAGGCCCCTGTCCACTTCTCCGCGGGCCACGGTGGCGGTGTGCTTCGTTCCCCAGACAGCCCAGAGAGACGGGAGGGAACAGACCTCCAGGCTGCGGGGGCCTGGCTTTGCTCTCCGAGCGGGGGGGCACTGTCTGCCCGTGACCCCCCACCCGCGCCTCTGCGCCAGGAGGGTGAGGAAGCGCGGGCAGGCTTGCCAAGAGTGCCGCGGCGTGCTGGAGACTCCAGCAGGAAAAGCAGCAAAATACTCACTGAAATATTCATGGCCCCGGGCGGGAGGGAGGAGAGGGTCCGTGGGGACGCGCCTTGGTGGTACAGTGGAATGGGGGGGGGCAAGGCCACATCCCGCCAGCCCTGCTGCCCTTTTTCGGGGTCACTGGACAGTGGGTCCCGCCTGGGAGAGCCGCCGTGCCTCCCGCTCACCCCTGGGATCAGGCACTGCGTCCGCACACAGCCCCTGGGCCCGCCTGTCCCGGGCGAGTTGGGGGGTCCTGTGAGGGTCCCCTCGGGGAAGGGACTGTGCTGCGCAGCAGAGGGGGGGGCGGGGTCCTCTGGAGCCCGGCGGCTGTGCCGGGAAGAGCCCAGGCGCGATTCTGCATCCTGGGCCGATGCAGCTGGTCACGCCGACATCAGCAGCTTAGGAACCTGGGCGCCGGGCTCAGCCGCCTGCCGTGGGCACCCTCCGGCCTCTCTCCTCGGCGGGCACCCGGGTGTCCTCTGGTGCCGGAGGACGAGGAAGGGACAGCCTGGCCAGTGGCCTGAGCCATGCTGCCCTCAGAGGGTCGGGGACGGCCCTGGGCTGGGGAGGGCAGTGCGACAGGGAGGGGGTGTGGGAGCACAGAGACTCGAGCCGGGAGGCCACCTGATCCTCTGAGGGGCCTGCACTCGCCCCTACACCCAGGACACACGTTCATGTGTGCACGTATGAGTCTTTGGGGGGTGCCGTATGCATGCATGTGCATGGTGTATGTGTACACGTGTGCATTTATGCATGTGTCCTCTGTACGTGAGTGCTTCGTATGCATTTCTGTATGTATGTGTATGCCCTTGTGTGTATGTGTGCATGTGTATTATGTACATGTGTGTACTGTGTGAGCTTTCTGTATTATGCATTTGTGTGCATTTGTGTGTGTATGTGTGTGCTTTGGTACACCTGTGTATAGTGTGCATGTGTGGATTGGTACACCTGTGTATGTTGTGCATGTGTATTTTTACTCCTATGTATGTGTGCATGTATTTGTACTCCTATGTATGTGTGCACATGTGCGTATTTGTATACCTGTGTGTGTGCGTATTTGTACACCTGTGTATGTGTGAGTGTGTGTATTTGTACTCCTGTGTCTCTATGTGTATTTGTACACCTGTGTATGTGTGCATATTTGTACACTTGTGTATGTGTGTTTGTACACCTCTGTGTTTGTACACATGTGTATGTGTGCATGTGTGTGTATTTGTACTCCTGTGTATGTGTGTATATTTGTACTCCTGTGTGTATTTGTACACCTGTGTATGTGCACGTGTGTGCGTGCACCGTGCAGAGGCCTCGTGCCCCAGGGTGACCCCTCCTTGACCCAGAGCTGAAGGACAGACTGGCCGCAGCGCCCTGAACTGGCGTGAGGGGTGGGAGCCGGAGGGAAGGGGTGACACCAACAGTTTCTCCCCAGGAACCCCCCAGCCTCCGGG
The DNA here is from genome assembly GCF_027595985.1 of Sorex araneus. NCBI lineage: Eukaryota > Metazoa > Chordata > Mammalia > Eulipotyphla > Soricidae > Sorex > Sorex araneus. Next base: position 260,290,965 of record NC_073303.1, read on the forward strand.
GCAAACATGCCGGGGTCTTATCCCTTGGAGTAGAGCGTGGAAACTCGAGTCTCGTGGAGCGTGTGGGGACTATTGTCTCTGCCTGCCTGTGTGTGGTGGAGCCGTGAGGTCAGGCAGGAAGCAGGGGCCACGCGGTGGGCGCAGACCGGGCTCAGGCAAGGCTGGGACCCTGTGGGGGTGGAAGAGCCTTCCAGGCTGAGCTTTCTGGGGGCGGGTGGCGACTCCAGGGTCCCGGAGAGGACGACGCTGTGCGGAGCGTTCCCTTCCCCCTACCCCCTGCCCCACGCCCCATTCTCGCGGCTCTGCTCCGCGTCTGCAGCTGGTTTCTCTGAAATTCATCTGTCTTGTTTATTGTATTGAATCACCTGAGAGACGCAACCAGAATTGCTCGGGACTGTGCTTCAGCCGAAACAATGTTCCAACACCATCCCTGCAGCTGGGTTCTCTGAAATCTCACAGCTTTCCTCACTTAAAAAGAAAAGTTTGCAAAACACTCCGGCAGGAAGTGAGGTTGGTGGCAGACAGCTGTGCCTGGGGGCTGGGTGCCAGGTGCGGTGGGTGCCCCCGGCCCCTCCTGCGGGGTGGGGGAGGGGGTCCCCAGGAGAAGCCGCGAGAGCCTCCTGAGTGCGCGTGGTGGGGTAGAACCCCGGCAGACCCTCCTCCCGCTGCTTTTTCTTGGGGTGCCAGACTCGGAGCAGCCTTTCTAGAACATTCTGTACCCGCCCCAGAACCCGCTTTCCTCTGGCAAGTGCTGAGACAGGCTGCTCAGACCTGGTCCCCCTGCCAGAGCCCGGCCGCCTGCTGCTGGTCCTGGGGGACACCCTTCCCCACCCCGGGGTCCCCTTCTGCCTTCTCCCAAGGTGAGCCCACCCCCCTGTGCAGGGCCCTGGGGAGAGGTCCCCCCCACACACACACAAACACACACACACACACACACACACATACACATACACACATAGGAGGTCTCAGCTGTTTCCTCCTGCCCCGTGGGCCCCATCTGTCACCCCAGGCGCAGATGGCCAGGCCAGAGCGGCCGGCGGGCGCCCATCCAGGGCAGCCTCTGCATGCGGCCACCCACGTGGCTGGCCCCGTCCCATCCGCCTGTCTGCAGGTGAGGCCCTGAGTCTGGTGACCCCCACCCCCGCAGCTTGTCCGGTGTCCCTATCCTGTCCCTGTGTCCTGTGGCAGAGGCAGGACCCCAGCTCCGACCCGGCACACTCGCCGTCCCTCCAGCTCCGGCATCTGGGGGCGGCCTGCAGCCCTGCCCTGTCCCTCGCTGCCCTTGACCCGGTCACTTGCAGGGCCCCCACCCGCCCTCTGGCCCTCACTCCTCGTGGCCACGCTGGGGCCCGTGGGGACACTGCCCTTGCCAGGACCAGATCTGGGATCAGGTGACCGGGTCACCCTGCAGGGTCTGGCCCTCCCCTGGCCAACAGCCGCAGCCTCAACCTCCCCGGTCACTCAGAAAGTCACTCAGGGGACGGAAGCCAGCCTCGTGCCTGGCTGGCCTGGGCTCAGGACGGAGTGGGAGGCGGGTCGGGGACGGCCCCCGGAGCCCCCACGAGGAGTGGGCCCAGAGCCGGGCATGGGCGGCCAGGCCCTGAGCGGGACCCTGTGGACTAGGCTAGTCCAGGCCGGGGAGGAGGGGGTCAGCAGCCGTGACCTTGAGTCCTGGAGGCCCGGCTCCTGAAAAACTCCTGGGGGCGTCTCCGCACCGTCCCGCCCTCGGGGTCAGGGCTTGGCTGGGCTGGGGGCACGGAGGGCAGACAGACCCTCCTGGGCTGGGCTGGGTGCCCGAGTGCCGGTTGGGGGGGTGTCCAGGGTCACAGCCTGCCCCACCCTCTGCTCCCTCGTGAGCCCAGGTGTCCCGGGTGGGTCACTGGCCGTGGAGCAGCCTCGTCCGCCCCCCCCCTCCCCGTGGCGAGCAGGCTGTCTACCCGGCCTGTTGCTCCGCAGCCTATTAACCGTGTCCGTGGGGGAGAGGCTCGGCTGCTCCAAATTAAAAGTAGCTGGAAATGGGCTGCGGGGGGGGGGAGGGGAGGGGCCGGAGCTGCGGGCTGGACAGGCCAGCTGGAGCCGCCCCAGGGCCCTGGCCTGACCCCTCAGGGTGGCTCCCCCCCACCCACAGAGGGCTGAGGGTGTTGCCCCCCACTCCCACCCCCCAGGCCCCATGGCAGGGGAGGGGGCTGGTGAGCCAGAAGGGGAGCGCGAGCTTGGCCCTGGGGCCAGACAACCGTGAGTCGGAGCCCCAACGCCCCCCCCCCCCGCTCAAGACCCCCTTAGCCCCCGCCCCTGCCCGGGCTCACAGGCCTTCCCACGCACCCCCTCCCCGGTCATTCTCCGTCACAAGCTCTGTCCGAGCCGTCCGTGGCTGGGGGCGCCCCTGGCCCCCCACCATCACCTCCCTCCTAAGGCTCTCGGGGGCCGGGGACCTGAGCTCTGCGGGACTTGGGGGCCACGACAGGGTGGTCCAGCTGTGACCGCCAGAAAGTGGGGTGGTCCAGCCCAAGACTGGGTGGGTTCCCCAGGGGGTGGGGGCGCAGGCCCTGGGAGATGGGTCACACGCTTGCCCTCCTCTGCCCAGCTGCGAGGGGTGGCCGGGCTGGTCCCCAGAGAGCGGCAGGGGGCACCCAGGCTCAGAGGCAGCCGTCAGGGAGGGACGCAGAGAGCTGGGCTCCGGCCAGGGACTGCCCCCCCAGCCCCCCCACCCCCGTCCTGCAGCGACACCCCCCCCACACCACCAGGCTCCCTCTGCGGGCGGGCGTGCTCACGACCTGGGGGTCTCCAGCCTGACACCCGGGCGAAGGTGCCTCCCAGCCAGCCGTGGTGCCCGGCCCGCGCCTGTGGCTCACAGTGCTCAGAGAGCCCCACGTGCCGGAAGGCATGGGGACGCTGAGAAGGCCGCCCCCAGGAGCCCCCCCCCCCGTCCCCCTGCTGGGCGCCTGCTGTCTGCACCCGCCTCCCCGGGGCCATGCGGGGAACCTCAGCCCTCTCGGCCCCTCCTTGGCGAACGGCGACCTCGCCAGCGCTTCTCCCAGAAGCCGCTGGATTCCGGGGCGGCCAGCCGGCCCCGCCCCCGCCGCTCACCTGTCCTAGTTCAGCCGCTACAGGCCACGGGCGGAGGCGGCCAGCTGGGCCCTCCCCCACCTCGGCTCCTCAGGGCAGGGTGTGGACTGAGGCTTTGAGGGGGGCTGGGGGGCGCCCTTCCCCCACTCTGAGCCCCTCTGGGAGGCGTTTCTCAAACCAACCGACTGCTGAATCCAGCTGTGGGATGCTGGTCACCCGGTGAGGAGGGAGCCCCCCTCTTCCTCACGGGGGTGGGCTGGGGGGAGGACACATGCCCCCAAGGCTCTGGTTTGCTGGGGTCCCAACCGAGGACCCCCGTCCCCCCCAAACTGGCCCAGACTCCAGCCCTTCCCCACCCACCACCTATGAGCTGGCCAGGGCCCCCTCCCCCAAAGTGCCCACACTGGAGCTCCTGCCTCCATGGGCTGGGCTGGGGGTTACAGAGGGAGTCGGGAGGGCGTGACGGGCAGGAGGGGGCCTGGGGGGACACTGCAGAGGCCACAGTGGGCACATGGAGGAGAGCACTCCGGCCAGAGATCGGCCCCCCCAGCACCCCGAAAACTCAGTGTGGCCCAGCAGGGGGCAACACCTTGTCCCCATTCATGCCGATTTTAGGGTCTTTTTGATGGAATCACCATGAGTTACAAAGTTATTCATGACTGAGCTTCAGGCGTATACAAAGTTGCAACACCCACCCAGTCACCAGCGCCCACTCCCCGCCACCCGTGTCCCCAGCTTTCCCGTGGCCCCGCCCGCCTCGAGGGCTGCTTTCTTTTCCTTGATTGCTTTCAGGCGCCGTGGTTTGCAGCGGCCAGAGAGGGCCTGGTGCAGGGCGCAGGGCACACCCCCCTCCCCCCTGTCCCGGCAATTCCGGCTTCCCACTGAGGACTGTCTCTCCTGCTCTTCCTTCCTCCTGCTTCGGGGCCTTCGTTCTTCGCCCTCCTGGGCTCCTGTCCGTTGCCCTGTCCGACTCCCCTCACTCCGCAGCGGCCTCTCCGGGCCCATCCTCAGAGCAGCAAAATGCCTGAGTTTGGGTTTTTTTTTTCCCCTAGTGTCCAAGTTCAGAGCTGCCGGGTCGGGTCTGCTGGGTCCGGACACCTGGGCTGTTTCCAGGCTCTGGCTCCGTGCGGGGGGGGGGGGGGGGGCAGCGACGAGTGTGGGCGCGCAGGTGCCTTTACTGCTCTGCGTGTTCCCCCCCTTGGGGCACAGTTTCCCAGGCGTGGAGCTGCCGGCGTGACCGCGGGCCCACTTCAGCACACGTGTGTTTCTGAGACTCCTCTGCGTTGCAGACGGGCTGGCGTGTCCGACTATTCCGGTGGGCCATGCTGTTGCTCGGTGTCCACCCCAGCTCTGTGCTCCTGGTGGGCTCGGGCAGGGGCGTGTGTGGGTGGGAGGGGTTGGACTACAGGGGGTGCCGAGGGTTATTATACCCGGGTGGCAGCGTCCGACCACCTAGTTTCTTTTTTTTTTTCAAAAAAAAAGATCATTTCTAGAAATGAGAGTGAGGGGGGAGAGGAAGGAAGAAAAGAACCCCGTGAAGCAAGCAGTGACGTGTCCCTGTTCGGAACTCCTGGGAGAAGCTGTGTGTGTGTGTGTGTGTGTGTGTGTGTGTGTGTGTGTGTGTGTGTGCGTGCGTGCATGTGCGTGTGTATGTGCCCGTCCATGTGTCCATCTGTCCGTGCGTCTGACTCTGACCCTTCCTGTCAACACGGGTGGGAAGTCAGCCCCCCAGACTCTGTGGCTCTGTCCCCCCTGGGGGCCCTGCTGCAGTGGACACTACAGTGAGGGCTGTCCCCGCCGGTCAGCCTCCGGGGCTCCGCCTGCTGCGGTGTCTGTGTCTGAGAGTGTCCGTGTGTCTGTAGCCCAGCCTCTGCCCCCAGCCCCTGCCCCAGAGCCTCCAGAAATCTGTCCTCAGCAGCAGCGTGCTTGGAGACGCCAGGCCAGGTGACCTCCCGGCCCAGCCCGCCTGGGCCCTGGGGTCCGTGCGTGACTGTCTCGTGTGGCTCGTCCACTCCTGGCGCGCTGGGAAGCCGCTGTCCCGGCAGGCGCCCTGGGCTCCCCTGGGTGGCCACCGGAGGCTTGCTTTCCATGGAGTCCCTCTGGGTCAGCCAGTGTGAGCCCGACACCCCGGGGGCCGTGTCCAGTCCTGATGCCCCTGGTGACCAGGCCCGAGAGGGCCCCTTGCCTCGCCCGTGGGTGCGGGGCCCCACTCTGAGAAGCTCCTCCTTCAGACCCGCTGGCCGCTTGCGGTCCCTGCGGTGCCCCTCCCCCCCACAGGCACCTTCTGTGATGGTGGGACCCCTCCTGGCCCCCACGGCCTCGTGCCTGGGCACGGAGGGTCACCACTACCTGCTTCCGTCCAGAGTGTCCACGGCTGCTTTCCTGGCGAAGAGCGCAGTTCTGAGAGGCCCGGACTGAGGGCAGAGGGGGACGTGCACCCCACTGTCCCCGGGGCTCCTCCGGGGGTCTCGAGGTCACTCCCGGGGCTGGTTTCCAGGGGTCTGGTGGGTCACTTGGCCAGCACGGGGCAGGCTAGTGCCGGGGGGAGCCCAGAGACTCCACGCGTGGGGCTTGGGCAGGGCAGGAGGGCGGGGGGCAGGGGCCGCTCCCCAGAGAGGCCCCCGGGCTGGACGCAGGGAGAGCGTGGCCGGGCGGGGCTACTTCTGGGCGGCCAGGGCCGAGAGGTACTGGTTGAGCTTGACCATGGCGATGACTAGCAGGCCGCCCGTGAGCAGGCAGCTGGGCCAGAGCAGTGCCTCCAGCAGGGCCCGCGGCCCGTAGCGCCGCCGGAACAGCACCTCGCGGGCAGTGCCGCCCGGCTCCACGAAGCAGGGGAAGGCCCGGTGCTCCCGGAACCGGCGCTGCGCCTCCTCCACCTTCTCCCGCGCCGCCCGGTAGCTGTCCCGGCCCTCCGGGATGTAGGAGCACTACGGCGGGGGGCAGGAGGGTGTCGGGCAGAGAGCACTGCCCACCGCACCCAGGCCCCACCCTGCCCACCCTGCTGAGCCGGAGAACCCCGTCACTTACCTGCGGGTAGCTAGTCTCCCCGGGACACACACACACACACACAGGCACACACTAATAGACACAGGCACAGATACACACAGACACACAGACACAGACAGATAGACAGACACAGACACAGGCACACAGACACACACTAACAGACACACACAGACACACACTAACAGACACAGGCACAGATACAAACAGACACACACAAATAGACACACATAGACACACACAGATACACACAGACACACACACAGACACAGGCACAGATACCCACAGACACACACACAGACACACACACAGATACATACACAAACACGCACACAGATACACAGACACACACACACAGGCACAGATACCCACAGACATACACATAAAGACACAGACACAAAGAGACACAGACACAGACAGAGAGAGACAGAGCTAGAGACAGAGAGACACAGACACACACAGATACACACTAACAGACACACTAACAGGCATAGACACACAGACACACAAACACACACAGACACACAAACACACATAGACACACACAGACACTCAGACACAGGCATAGATACACAAACACACAGACGCACACAGGCACAGAGACACACACAGGCACAGATACAGATACATACTGATACACACAGACACGCACAGGCACAGATACACACAGATATACACAGACGCACTAAAAGATATACACTAACAGACACACACAGGCATAGACACACACAAACACACATAGACACACAAACACACACAGACACAGAGACACACTAACAGACACACACAGGCATAGACACACACAAACACACATAGAAATACAAACACACAGACACAGAGACACACATAGACACAGAGACACACATAGAGACACACACACAGACACACAGACATACAGGCACAGACACCCACAGACACACCCAGAAGCACACGCACAGGCACACGCACAGACACAGGCACAGATACACACATATGCACACACACGCATGCACACAGGTGCAGACACGCGCAGACACACAGACATACACAGCACACTCGTACACACCCCGTGCTATTCTAGAAGGACTCCCTACCCCACAGTGGAGGCCGTGGCCCTGGGGCCCCTAGAGGCCGGCCCCTAGCGGCCCGGGAGTGGGAAGGGCTTGCTGAGCCGGGCCCCGGCTGGGGCTGGGGCGGGCGGGAGCCGGGCGGGTCCCGTGGGCATGTGTCCAGCCACACGGCAGCTGGCCACTCCCGACAGCAGAGTCCACCTGCAGCCGCCCAGAGGGACGCTCGGGGCCCGTGGGACACCTGCCCGCCCTGCCCGACCCGGGGCCTCTGGGCGGGGCCACGCGGTCCCTCCCCTGGTCGTGTGTTTGCGTGTGTGTCTGTGCGTGTGCCTCGGGCGGGGCCCGGCTGCAGAAAGGGGCGGACCACCAGCTCAGGCTCGGGGCCGCCCGTGCCCACCTGTCCCTGCTCCAGCCCGGCGCCCGCTGCAGCCCCCTACCTGACGGTTCTGGCCCCGCGTGTCCTCCGTGTGGTAGAGCACAGCCCACTCGCCTGCCACCGACACGTTCACCCACAGGCACGGGTACCGGGGCACCGTCCTGCCCTCCAGCTCCTCCTCGTCGTGGACGTGGGTCTCGATCAGGTGACACGTGGACTTCTGGGTCCACACGCTGGGGGGCACAGACACCTCAGGCCCGGGTCACCGGGGCTCCAGTCTGACCCCAACAGACCCCGGGCCGGGCCTCGTCTTTCCCTCAAGGGCCACCACCAAAGGGCGTGACCCCAGCCCCAGAACGTCAGAGCTGGCCCGTCCTCCGCCATGGCCCCCCCGAATCACGTGGGGGGCGGGTTAGAGACCCCAGGATTCTTGGGTGAACCAGAACTCCTGGGGTGCGGTGGCTCAGGCCCGGCATGATTTGGCTTTATTTATTTTGGGGAATTTGGAGCCACACCCAGCGATGCTCAGGGCTGACTCCTGGTTCTGTGCTCAGGGCTGACCCCTGGCTCTGTGCTCAGGGCTGACTCCGGTATCTGTGCTCAGGGCTGACTCCAGTATCTGTGCTCAGGGCTGACCCCTGGTTCTGTGCTCAGGGCTGACTCTGGTGTCTGTGCTCAGGCCTGACTCCGGTGTCTGTGCTCAGGGCTGACTCCTGGCGGTGCTCAGGGGACCCTGAGAGGTGCTGGGGATTGAATGGGGGTTGGCCACGTGCAAAGCAAACACCGAGACCCCCCAGGCACCACGGGCCATGGTGGTCCGTGTCCTCAGCTGCAGTGACCGGGGAGAGCCCGGAAGTGAGGGCCGGAGACACAGCCGGGCAGGCCGGGGAGACGGAACAGTTCGGCTGAGACTCCGGCAAGGCCTGGACGGAAGCAGCTGTGGTGGGGGCATCGGTGTCCGTCCACTCGCACCCTGACCTGGACCCCGAGTGCCCCTGCGCCTGGGCACTGCGGGGACGGGCCTCCCGCACCTCCCGCCGGGCCCCCCAGCCTGGGACCCGGGGCTGGGACGGTACCTGTGGAGGTGGAGGGGCAGCAGGGTGGTGCCCAGCACGTAGTAGGTGATGGCCGCGCTGACCACCATGGCCACGCCCAGGCAGAGTGCCCGCGTCTCGCCGCGCTTCTGCGCCGTCACCAGCTTCTTCCCCATGGCCCCGGGGGCCCGAGGTCATGTCTGGGGGGTCAGGGGGGCGAAGGGCCGTGAGGGGCGGGAGGGGGGAGGGGAGCGGGGGCGGGGGCGGGTGTCCCCCAGGCTCGGCCCTTGGTGAACGCCAGCCTGGGCGGTGGAGGCGTGGAGGCCAGCGGGAGGGAACGCCGGACTGTCCACTCTCTCTCGGATGGGGTGCGGCGGGAGGGGCGGGGCAGGAGGCGGGCGCAGGTGGAGGAAGGAGGGGATCCGGCTTCAAATCTGGGCGGTCCCCCAGGCGGTGGTGTCCGCCCGCCCACGCCCCTTAGCTGAGGCCTCACCCGGGAGCCCCCGAAGGTGCTCAGGGGACGTGTCCGGCGCTGGGGCCGGGCTGCCTTCGCCCAACCCCCCAGGGGCCAGCCCAGGACTTGCCCGGGGCTCAGCTGGCCGGAGCCCTGAGCCCCCGTGGGCCGGGGGAGGCCGAGCCCCAGTCCCGGCCCTGCCCACCCCGGCAGCCCCCTGCCCTGTCCACCCCCCCCTGCCCAGCCTCCCTGCCCCGCACGCCCCCCGCCAGAGCCCCCCGGGCACGGTACTCACAGTCTCCCCGCAGCCCGTGCTCCGGCCGCTGGACACTCCCTGCCCGGCCCAAACCCACCCAAAGAGGCGGCCGCAGGAAGTGGAGCGAGCCCGGCATCGGGCGGCCTCATGCCCAAACATGGGCACGTCTGTGTGCCCGGCCAGCCGGGCCGCGGGGGGGCGGGCGGCTCCCCCCTCACCTGTAGCGTGTGGCCAGTCACCCAGGAAGGCTGGCAGCCGCCCGCCCGGCAGACACCCCACGGGCGCCTCTCCCTCTCCCTCTCCCTCTCCCCACCGCCCGCCCGCGGGGCTGGGCCGCGGCTCCCGAGCTGACTGGGGGCCAGGGGAGGAGTTGCCGGCCAGCCCGGGCTGTTTGTCCGCCCCGGGCAGCTGGCCAGGCCCCGCGGCCAAGCCCGCTCGCAGGGGCGTTTGGGCCGTGTGACCCTCTGGGGCCTGTGGGGTCCGAGACGCTCCTCGTCCCCGGCCAGGCCACCCTTGGGGCGGGGGGGACACAGGACAGGCCCCCCAGCTGCTTTGGGGGGAGAGTTCGGGGGGCTCCCAGCAGACTGTTGGCGTCACCCCCCGAGATCAGGGACAGCGGGCAGCCCCTCGCCCTCGTGCCTCCGGGCCCCGTGTGTGGGGGTCCGTCCTGTGCCGCCCTGAGCCCGTGAGAGGGGCCCGCAGGGGTCTCGGGGAGGATAGCCAGGCCCCGGGGGCCCTTTCCCGGTCACAGGCTGTGGCCACTTGCGTTCGGCAGCTGCAGTGTGGACAGACGTGTCCAGGCCCTGGCCGCTGGTCACTGGCCACCACCTCCCTGTGCCCTCCGTGGCCTGCCAGCAGCAATATTGGGGGTCAGGCGGGGCGGCCAGAGGCACCCCCAGGAGGGCAGTGGGCTGAGGGCTCCTGGCCAGCGGCTGTCCCTGGACCTCCTCTCAGGGCAGTGTCAGAGGCCAGTTCTGGGGAGGCCCGTGGGTGCCCAGCACCCGCTCTGGCCTTGCATGGCCCATCCGTGGGCCCCGATGCCCTCCTTGGACGGACAGGGATGCCTGCTCCTCGGTGCCCGGGGAGCGGGGGGCCCGGGCCGGGGGGTCAGTACCTGGGGAGCATGGGGCCCGGGCCGGGGGGTCAGTGCACAGGGTGTGGGGCCTGGGCCGGGGGATCAGTGAGTGCCCGGGGAATGTGGACCCTGGGCCGAGGGCTCAGTGCACAGGAGTGGGGGGCTGCCCCGAGGCAGAGACGGCGCACAGACCCACATGGCATCCCCACGTGGACCCGCGTCACTGTGTGCCCTAGCCGCCTCCCCGCTCCCCGCCCATGTACCCTTGAACACTGGGCAACCCCCTGAGGGCCTGTGGCCTGGCCCCTCCCCCGTACACACAGTGGGCAGGACCCCTCTCACAGTCTCACAGTGCTCGTTCCCAGGGTCGGGCACCCGAGCGTCCTGGAAGTGGAGAGTGGCCAAGCCCCCTCCCGCCCGCCCGCCACCCCACCCCACCCCACCCCACCCCACCCCACCCCACCCAGCTGAGTGCTGAGCCACTTAGCACTTAGCAGCTGGGCCTGGTGTGTGGAAGGCAGGAGGGAGCGGCGGGGGTCCCTAAGTGGGGGGCGGGGCTGGAGGCTCCCAGGGAAGGTGCTCTCAGGGTGGGGACCCCTGTGGTGAGTGCCGGTGAGGGGGGCTGGGGGGCCCTTCCATGTGTGTGTGGGCTCCGTGGAAGCCTGGAAGACTCTCTGGATGTTCTCATGTTTCCCTCGAGGCAAAATACATGACCCCCCCACACATACACACACACGCACGCACGCACGCACGCACGCGGACACACACACACACACACACACACACACACACACACACACACACACACACACACACACACACACACACACACACACACACACACACACACACACACACACACACACACACACACACACACACACACACACACCCCTCCCCCTCCACAGGCAGGCAGGCTTCTGGGCGGATGGGACCGACAGGATGCTGAGGAAGGAGGGAGGATGCGGGCACCAGAGTCCCACCACCACGGCCAGCTGTGATGGGCAGTCCGGGAGGGCGTCCTGGGGGAGGGGGTGTCAGCGACATCCAGAGGGAAAGCCTGGCAGAGCGGCTAGGAACCGGGACTCCCCCCACCCAGTGTCTGCACAGCGGGCCCGAGGCACGTCGTTTGCCTCAGCAGGTGCTATGGCCAGGCCCAGAGAGGGCGGCAGGGCGGGGAAGCGGCTGTGGCCCCCGACCCTGGGAGGGGGGCACGGAAGGGCCAGAGGTCACGCCGGCAGGAGGCAGAGACCCCCACGGGCAGGGTAGGGAGCAAAGGGCGGTCAGTGGAGGAGGCAGGTCGGGGACCCCGGGCAGTCTCTGGGGGAGGGCAGTGGGGGTGGTGCCCGAGGCCTCCGGCCGGGTCCTGTGGGTGGACTGGCCACTTTGCAGGAGGCTCATCTGACTGGGAGCAAGTGCAGCCCGGGCGGGGCGGGGCGCGGGGGCCTGCCGCAGGAGGGAGAGTGCCGGAAGCCCTTCCTTGGATCCACAAACAGCACCCACCCGCCCGCCCTGCCCCTTGGGGAGACCCTGGGAGCCAGTGCTGGGAGAGAGGCGGGGTGCAGCGCCCCCGGTGGCGGAGCACCGCCCCCTGTTCCCGGCCCCGCCCCCCAGTGGCAGAGCACCGCCCCTTACTCCCGGCCCCGCCCCTCGGGCCTCTGAGCCCTGCACCCCGCCTTCCTGTCCCTATGGGCCAATGCTTGTCCCTCCTCCTCCCCGCCACCGGGACGCCCCTTCTCGGCCACACCTTCCCGGAGCCCCCACTTGAAGGGCCTCCACACCCGCCCCAGTTCAGGACGCAGAGGGCCGGGAGGGGACAGTGAGCGCGTGAGGGCGCTGGCCCGGTCAGCGGGGCGGACACTGGGAAATTACTCACGGCCGCTTGGGCTCTCGGGGTCATTTCCTGCCGTAATGAAGCCCTTCCAAAGATAGCCGCCCCAATTAGGGTGCCCGGCGCGGGCGCAGCTGGAGGGCCCCCCCGCCCGTCCCTCTCAGGGCCCACAGCCCTGCCCCCCCCAAGCCTCAGTCTCCCTGTCTGCAGGGGGCTGGCGGGCCCAGGGTGCAGGCACAGGAGACAGGGCCCTGGAGTCCATCTCTTGCCCCTGGGGCCCAGCCGGCCGGGCCGTGCCTGCAGGCGAGCGAGAGCCCCCCACCCCTCACCCCTGCCAGGACGCCCGCCTGGCCCGACAGCCGCCGTGCTCCCCTTTCCCGTCATCCTTCGCCCGTGCCCGCCCGCAGCTCCCCCGGGGGCTGCTCTGCGGGTCCAGTGCTCGCACCCCTCCCCGTAGCCCCCTAAGCTGACGGACTCCTTCCCGGGGCCCCTCCCAGTCTGCCCAGGGCCCCGTGTCCAGGTGAGGCGGGGCCAGGCTGGGCTGGCGACTGCAGCCCGGGGTCCCCTGACCTCAGCGCCCCCCGCCCATGGGTCCCTGACTGAAGGGACCCCGGGCTTTGCGTCTCCTGTGCGGCTGGCAAAGGGGGAGGGGAGGGGAGGGGTGACCTGCAGAGGCAGCCGGTCTCCAGCAGGGGGCGCTGGAGGTCTACACAGAGAGGGTGCAGGCGCCAGGGCAGGGGGGCGGCTGGGGGCAGGTGGGTGACAGAATGGGGCGGGGAGAGAAGGGATGGCCCGTGCCCGCCCCATACACACCCAGTCCCCTGGCACCCGGGGAGGCAGGAAGACTCTGGAATGCCCAGAGACGGGGCTGTGGGCTCCATCGTGTACCACGGCAGGGTCGGGACCCTTCGGAGTGAGGTGGAGGGGCCCACGCCAGGCCCAGGGAGGGGGCACTGGGAGGACTGACCCTCCGGTGACCCTCCCCAGCCCGGGAGAACCCTTTGCCAGGGCCTACACCGTGCCCGCCTCCCCTTGTCCGGCCAGCAGAGAGAGCAAGGGCACGGGCTAAACGGGAAACAGGCACAGGGCACGCGGGGGGCTGCCCCAGCTGTGTCCAGGGGACCCGCATGCAGCCAGACATCGGCCCGGGGCTCCTGGCCACGGAGACCGGCCCCCTCCGCTCCGGCTCGTTAAAGCCATTGTATCCCCCTGTGTGCCACTGGACGTGGCCCCTGGGAGCCAGCGTTCCTGAGACATCATACTTTCAGCTCCCCTCCCTCCGTCTGTGGTCCTGGAAATCGGGGTGTCCCCCACTCTCAGGTCTGAGGAAGGGTCAGGCCCTGCGACTCTGCCAGGGTCGCACACTGCCCTCTAGTGGGCAGAGCCTGCCTGCAGCCCGGCTCCCGGGAAAAGGGGATTTGCAGGGGGTGGGGGAGTGGTCCTGTCCCCCTTCTCCGCTCCGTGGCCCTGCCCTGCTCACTCTGGGCCCATGAAGAGGCAGCCCCAGTGGCTCTGGGTTTTGCATTGGTGCATGTCTATGTGTGTGTATGGCATGTGTGTCTGTGTGCGCGCGCGCGCGCACGCATGCGTGAGCGCACGCATGCGTGAGCAGTCAGGTGGGGTTGGCTGACTGGGATGGAGTGTTTATTTTTTAAAAAAAAGTCTAAAGAGACTTTTAAAAAGATCTTTAAAAGACTAATATGGGGTCTGGCGCATTAGCACAGCGGGTAGGGCATTTGCCTTGCACGCGGCCGACCTGGGTTCGATTCCCAGCATCCCATATGGTCCCCTGAGCACTGCCAGGAGTAATTCCTGAGTGCAGAGACAGGAGTAACCCCGTGCATCACTGGGTGTGACCCAAAAAGCAAAAAAAAAAAAAAAGAAAGAAAGAAAAGACTAATATCCATGGCAGGGAGAAGAGGGCCTGGTCAGTGGTTGGAATCAACCGCAAGTGTGTGGGATGGACACAGAAGGGACCAGTGTGACAATAATAGCTGCAAACGATCACCTTGGACGAGAACTGAGTGTTCAAGGTAGGTAAAGGGATATGCCTTTCAGCATCCGTATTGCAGACCATAATGACTGAGAGACAGAGAGAGACAGAGAGGGAGGGAGCAGAAAGAGCCTGCCAGGATACAGACTGGGGGAGGGAAAAGGGACTGTGGTGCTGGGAAATGTGCACCGGCGGAGGGACGGGTGTTGGGACACTGCAGGACTGAAACCTGATCACGAACAGCTTTGTAAGGGTCGAGCTCACAGTGATTTAAAAAAAAAAACAAAAACTTTCAACAAATATATATATTTTTTTAGATTTTTTTTTTTTTTTTGCTTTTTTTGGGTCCCACCCGGCAATGCACAGGGTCAGTCCTGGCTTTGCACTCAGGAATTACTCCTGGCGGTGCTCAGGGGACCCTATAGGATGCTGGGAATCGAACCCAGGTCGGCCATGTGCACAGCAAACGCCCTCCCCACTGTGCTATCACTCCAGCCCATAACAAATAATTTTTTAAAAGGAAGATGCAAATAATTTTTTTCACCTCCATGCACCCTTGGGGTTGGGGGCGTGGGGGGGTGCGGGATTCTGTGCAGACCAGGAGGTCACTTCCGCCCCGGAGGGGCCCAGGTCTCTGAGTGGGGCGCGTGCGCCTGGCTCGGCGAGTGAGAGAGCATGCGCCCTGGAGCCGGGCAGAGTGGACACTCAGCCCAGCACCTGCAGCCCTGAGCCAGGAAGGTCCGCCTGTCTCAGCCCCGCCCCCACTCCCCGCCAGGCTGAGTGTCCTGGCCTCGGTCTCCCTCTCGGCTCACAGGGAGCCTGGACCGCCGGGCAGTTGATGCGTCTGGGGCAGGCGGGCCCCCCTCACCCCACGGCTCCTCTCTGGGGGAGTTTTCCAGGTCTGGGCCCCAGTCGGGGAGCCGCGGGACGGGGTCGTCGGTCCCTGGGCTGACGGGGAGGTGGGCAGGTCAACCTGTCCCCCCCCATGTCCTTCCTGGCACAGGGGTCTGGCCCCAGCTGTCGACTTCGTCCCTCGTCATTTTGGCTGGGGGGTCGCCTTGGGCAGTGCTTGGGGGCTGTTCTGCGTTTGGGGGGTCGCTCCTGCTGGTTCCAGGGGACCCTGCACTCTCCCTCCAGCCCTCAGGGTGTCTATTTTAGAACCTACAATTGGCATCTCGGAGAAAATCCGGAATGGCAGGTTGCAAAATGAGTGTACCGAGTCCTGGCGTCTCGAGAGGGCGATAGATTCCAAGCAAGAGTGGATTCTGTTTGGTTTATGAGGCTGCGCTGGGGAAGGGAGCCAGGCGCCACCCGTGCAAGGCAAAGGCTCTGCTGCGCGCTGCACCCCCGGCCCCTTGCACGACCGGGCCGCTTCCAGGAGAACCGGGAACATTTCCCAGCCTCGGGAACCCGGCGAGGCCTTCGTGTCGGGGGGCCCCTGGCCTGAGGGGCGTTTGCAGGGTGCACGCCTGGAGCAACTTGCGGTGTTCCTGTTTCTGCAGAGGCCCCAGCCCGCCTTGCAGAGACCAGGAGACCCAGAGGAGAGTCCCAGCCCCCTGGAGCATGGAGCCGGCGGGCGGGCGTGTGGTTTGCTTCCCCACTGGTCTGGCGCACTGGCGGGCAGGCAGTGGTGCAGAATCAGCCCAGATAGCCGTGTGCCACCCAGCTGCAGGGAAAAGCAGAATCTGCCTCCCTGCCATCCTGTGCCCCCCCATCTCCCCGGGGGACCCCGTCCCGGCTTCGGGTGGGCCACATCTGCATAGCTCACCTCCCCTCTGAGCGCCCGTCGTGGTCTGTACATTGCAGTGCTCAGGGAACGAAAGCCAAGACCGCCCCCAAGTGGGCCGGAAGTGGGGGGCTGTGGGGACCCCCATTCCCTCTTGTTCTGGGCTCCTCTGTGTGTGTGCATGCATGTGTGTGTGTACGTGTGTGGGGGGGGGGAGTGGGTGTTGGGGGGGTTCTCCTGGCTTCGTCTCCACAGATCTGGGCGGGCTGGTTTGGTTTCCAGGCCCCCCGCCCCCCCACCCATCTGCAGGCCAGATGGGGTTCTGGGTGCCGCGTCAATGTTTAATGGTGGCAAAGTGAAAATATTTGCGCCGGGTAGCTGGAAGGTAGGGCCGTCTGCGCGCTGCCGGGCTGCCTCCTAATGAGAACAGAGTAACGGCCGATTAAATCAAATTCCCCGTAGTGTCAAACCGCTTCAATGTTTCATATTGTTTGCCTGATGCCTTCGCAGCCGCTTATGTAACCGTCCCCGGGCCATGAATCATTCACACTCTCCGGCCAGGTTCCGGCCCCGGGCGGTGGGAGGTGGGCGGGGGCCTTGCCCACCTCCGGCAACCCCCCCCCCCACCCTGCCCGGACCTCGGTGTGCTGAGAAGCGGCTGCGGAGCCGAGGCCTGTGCCGGGTGCCCTCCCGCCCACCTCACTGCCCCCTTCCTGTGCCGAGACGGGAAGGCAGACAGGTACGGGGGGGTGTAGCCATGACACGGGGCTGGACTCGAACTTGCAGCCGTCCCAGCCCGGGTGCCTGCCCTCTGCTCTCCACTCAGCCTGCCCTGTCCTCTCTTCATCTTTCATTTCTGTCCTTTATGGCCTGTAGTAGCCACTGTTCTCACGGCTGCAGGGCGGGGGCTAGGGGGGTCACATACTTGGTACCCGCACACCTGGCCGGGCTGGAGAGCTGCAGCCCGGGGGTCCTCGTTTGGGCTCATACATGCAGGTGCCACGGGGCTGGGACTCAGTCCCTTGCAGCAGTGCCCTGGGTCATCTTGGAAAGGGAGCCAGGCCTCGCCTTGCCGTCCCCAACGCAACCGCCTCCGGGGTCCTCCCCGCCCCCCAGCTGTGCCGTCCCCAACCTCCAGCACTGGTGGGGTTTCTTTCTTTGTGCTGGCCCTTCTGTGGGGGACACAGGCTCACCTGAGCACGTGCTGCCGCAGGGCCTTTGCACATACAGCAGCAGCCACCACCACCCCCTCATCCCAGCCCCTGCACCTTCCCCCAGTGCCTCCACCCTGCACCCAGTCATGGCTCTGGGCCCCGGCTGCTGCTCGGCGGATGTCAGCACGGTGGAGTCTGGGCCTCGCCCGCCCACCCGGGCTGGACGGAGTGTCCGGGGCCCAGCTGCCGGTCACTCTGCAGACGCAGGACTCACCAGCCCGCAGTGCTCGTTTCCCCGGCTGCAGTCGGTGGAGAGTGGGCTGAGCAGGGGCCTCACCTCTGGGCAGTGGCGGCGGGAGCCAGAGGCTGCTGGGGGTTGCCGCGTCTCAGGACGGGGGGGGGGGGGGGGACAGGGCCCGTGTCTCTGGTCCGGGCGAGGTTGGCGAGGAGTGGGAGCTGGTGCCGGCGCCGTGCTCTGGTCCAGGTAGGCCCAGACCCGGGGCCTGTTCTGCAGGGCGGATGCGGACCGACCTGCAGCTCTGGGGCCGCCCCGTGGTGGCCTGAGGTGGGCGCTGAGACCAGGTGGCTGCTCTCTGCCGGGGGGGCCCTGCCCCCTGGGACAGTGAGGGGGGTGGCCTGGGCAGGGCGGAGCTGCGGCACCCGGGAACCAGCCCCGGCCACACCCCTGCATCCACACAGCCCCTGGGGCACGTGCAGGCACTTCTCCGCACCCCTGCCCTCCGCCCAGAGCTCCTCCCGGGCACGCCTCGTCTCACCCGGCTAACGGGCAGGAGTGCTGCTGGCTCTGACGGGGACCCAGCACAAGCGTGTTTACCCGCCCGCCCACCCACCCACTCATCCGTCCACCTACTCCAGCCGACTCACCGCCCCATTCACCCATTCACTCACCCACCTATGTACCCACCCACCCACCCACCCATTCACTGACTCTCCCATCCACCTTCCCAGCCACTCATCCATCCACCCACCCACCCAACTATTGACCCATCCATACACCCACCCACTCACCCACTCACTAATCCATTCACCCACCCACCCACTTATTCACCCACCCACCCATTCACTGACTCACCCATCCACCTTCCCAGCCACTCATCCATTCACCCACCCATCCAACTATTGACCCATCCACCCACCCACCCACCCACTCATCCTTGCATCCACCCACCTGCCCACCATGCACCCAATGCACCCATTGACTCATCCATCCACCTAGCGTCTGTCTGTCCATCTCTCCGTTTGTCCGTCGTCCGTCTCCAGGCACATGACCCCCATGATGCAGCTTCTCATTGAGGTCGCCCCCGCCCTGCTGGCCTCCTGCCAACACCCCCTCCACTGCACCCCTGGCCAGCAGCTGCCCCCCGCCCCCCGCACACACACACGTCAGGCTGGGGGCATCTTCCTCCTGGTTCTGTGGACTCCGGCCTGAGCCCCCAGTGCTCCCGAGCAGGGGGGTGGCCACCGTGGCCGTCGGCAGTGTGAGGGCCACTGAGCAGGCTCGGGGTGAGTCTCTGCCAGCCTCTCTTCCTGGCCCTGACGCCCATGCCTTCCTGCAGCTTCCAAAGGGCTGCACTGGACGTGGCTTTGTCCTCGTGAACCCCGTTGTCGAGGCTCCAGCGTCTGCAGGATAAGCCCTTGCCCCCGAGCCGGGTACGGGCGGTGGGTCCCATTCCAGCCTTACTTTGAGTCCTTCTCTGTTACCCTAATAGCCACCCCCCTGCTGCTATGAGTCCCCTCCCTCCCTCTGCTCTCGTTCAAATAAATCTCTTGGACCTCCATTCCCTTCTGCCACTGCCGGCTGGCACACTCCTACACATCCTTCAAAACCCTGCAGACTTGCCCCCTCCCCGCCACATCTTCCTATGGAAGATTACGTCGTTATTTCTTCAGACAGCCCTGAAAGGCAGCACCTCCGTGCTCCATACCCGCCGCTGCACGCCTTGCGTGTGCACAGCCCCCTGTGAAGAGCCAGTGGAGGATACGCCGGGGAAGCCCACAGGTGGGGCGGGACAGTGATGGGGGGTTTCTGCTTCCTCGGGTGCAGATCTGCGGGGAACATGTGAGGGGCAGGGGGAGGGGCCAGGGGCCATCTCATGCCTTCGCTGTTGGCCCTGGAAGCCGGCCAGCTGGGGCGACACGCCCCCTCCAGGCTTCCCTGCCTCCCCCACGCGCCCCTAAAAATCTGCCTTCGGGAACCAGCCACCGGGAAGCCCCGGTTCCGCCCCCCCACCCCCCCCCCTGCACCCTCCAGCACCCTCGGGCCAGGGGCACGAGGATCATTCTCGCCCACTTTGGGGAGGAACTCTGTGTGTGCGCACGCTAGGGACACTCAGGGGTGGAGGCGGAGGCCCCTGAGCCGGCCCAGACACAGCCCCCCCAATAGGAGGGGAGGGGGCGCCCCACTGCCGGGTTTGTCAGGAGGGCACCCAGGGCCCCACCGGGCACCAAGCCCTGCAGCTGCGGCCAGTACCACCTGTGACCAGCAGAGGGCAGCACAGGCCGCCGGCTCCCGGGTCTCACTCAACACTTCAACTCGGGATCCCTGCGGGCTGGAGAGATTGTGGGGGCACAAGCCCCCCTGTCCCCGCCCCTGTGTCCCCTTCCAGTGCCCCGGAGCCCGGGCTCTCCCCTGCTGTGGGCGGCACAGCAAACCGGCCTGGTGAGCCTTGGGCCCATGAGCCTGCAGCTCTGTAAGGCCAGACTAACTAGGGCCCCTCTCCCCACCCCCTCCCCTCCCCTCTGCCCCCCTCCCTAACTGTCCTACCCCCCCCCTTCCCTCCCCCTCCCCCCTTGTCCTGTAGCCTCTCCTATCCCCTCCCCTATCTCCCTACCTCCTCCCCTACCCCACTTTCCCTCTCTCCTCTCTCCCCTGCCCTCCCCTCTCTCCTCCCCCCTCCCCCCTTTTCCCTTCTCTCCATCTCCTCCCCTCCCTTCCCCTCCTTCTCCTGCACTTGGCTTCAGCCCGGCAGCAGAGGGCCATGGGCTGGACTGTCCATGGGGGACGTGGCAGGGCGAGTGAGTGTCCAGGACATGAGAATAGCGTGTGAGTCCCCGACCCCCGCCGGACCCTCCGCTTCTGGCCGTGTCCCCTGGAGGAGCCTCACACAGGAGCGGGTCCCGCACTGACCGGAAGCCCTTCGCTCCCTCGGCTGCCCCGCCCTGCCCTCCACAGCTGCCCGGCTGCTGGGCAGTGTGCCGGGGGGACGGCGTGCAGCCGGGGTCCCCACCGGCTGACCACAGTTCCTGCGGGAAGTGTTGGGGCAGCCGGCGGCTGACCCCTTCGCTCTGCTGCCCCGTAGTTAGGGGGAGCCAGGGGAGCCTGAGGGCATGGGCAGGGGAAGGTCCACTTTCTGCCTGGAGGGAGGGGCCCGCCCCGGCCAACTCTCCTCTACCCGGTCAGCCCTCCCCATCCCCCCTCCCCCATCAGCCCTCCCCATCCTCCTGGTCAGCTCTCCCCCTCCCGTCCCCTCCTTCCCTTCCTGTCCTCCCCCGAAGCTCCCAGCCCTCACCCCGCTGTGGCCTGTGTCCACCCCCAACCCACCGCTGAGGCCGGAAGGGGGTGCCCGTCTCCCTCTGCAGGGCCATCACCACCCCTCGGCATCGGGACGGGTCCCTCTCAGCCACGTCACAGCCAGAGACCAGCAGCCAGGCCAGGGCCGGGGGCCGAGTCACACAGCCCGCCGGGAGCTGGACCAGCTCGCTTCAGCCCCCGGGCCCGGACCCCGGTGAGCCCCGCTCAGCCTGGAGGAGCCGAGCAGGGACACGGCACGGGTCACGTGGTCACTCCTGGCACCCCGACGGCACAGGTCACGTGGTCACTCCTGGCACCCCGACAGCACGGGTCACATGGTCACTCCTGGCACCCCGACGGCACGGGTCACATGGTCACTCCTGGCACCCCGACGGCACGGATCACGTGGTCACTCCTGGCACCCCGAGCGGAGCTGCCAGCAGGCCCCGGAGCCACCCGCTCCTCTGTGTTTGTTCCCCGTGGGGACCTGGGGCGGACGGGACGGGAGCTCGGGCCCAGCACCCCCCCCCCAGTGACTCCTTGGCTCCGGGAAGGGCTCGGGGTCCTGCTGGGCGAGGGGTCCTGGACACCTGCTGGCTGGTCATCTTTGAGAGGCTCAGGTCCGTGGGTGGTTGATCTCCCCCCGGAGAAGTGCTCAGGGCTGGGGCAGTGGGCGGTGGCCAGTCCCGAGTGGACGTTGTCACTCCCCTGTCCTGCTTCCATCCCCCTGGAAGCATCCACAAGGGGTCTTGGCACACATCAGAGCCCCCCGGGGCCCCTGGCCAGCCCTATGTGGTGGTGGCCGCAGAGGGTGGAGTGCTGGACTCCGAGGTCCAGGCCAGGCCTGACGGCCAGAGAGCAGCCCGGCGGGAGGCTCCGGAGGGCAGGGGCCTCTGCTCTCTCCCCACTCGGGGCCCGGGTCTTGGTGGCCGCCCCAGAGAGCGCCCTGAGGCCCGGCCTGATCCCTGCGGCCAAGGACACCTCACCTGGCTGACCTCTGCACCTGGGCTGCTGTCCAAGGTCTCTCACCTCTGACCCTGGTGCCGTCCATCCACTGGACGTGGCCGCAGACCCGCCTCCCCCCCCACACGCACACACACACACACACACACACACACACACACACACACAGCGGACCAGTAAGCGAGCTGCGACTCGATCGCTTATTTATCTGCGTAATTTCCTGATGAAATTGCGAATCTAATCGAATTTGCGGGGAACCATGACTTGCAATGAGGCTGCAGCGGGCGCCGGCAGGGGGGCGGCGGTGCTGGGCGCCTGGGGTCCGCCCAGCAGTGCTTGTGTTTTAGGAAATGAAAGGGACAAATCGGAAGCGGCAGTAAAGCAAACAAGGAGCCTCGGCAGGGCCGGCTCGTCAGGGACGAAGCATGTTTGGGGCCCGGCCCAGCCGAGCACCCGGCGGCCTCCGTCACCCGGCCGGGGGTCCCGGGTTCTCTGCCGTTTTGGTCTCCTGGTCGCGTTCCCCTTCACCCTCCACAGTGGCGGGCCGGAGGCGCCTTTGCCCCCAGCAGGCCAAGAGGGCCCAGGCCCCTGGCTGCTGGGCTGGCTGGGAGAGGGGCAGGCTCCAAGGGAGTCTCCCTCCCACTTCAGTTGCCTCCGGTGCTGGGGCCACCCCCGGCCGTCCTCTGGGCTGGCTCCTGGCCCTGTGCTCAGGGATCTCTCCCGGCGGGTGCCGAGGATTGAACCCGGGTCAGCTGCGAGCAAGGCACGTGCCCTCCCCACTCTGCCCTGCTTCAGCGTCTTCAGTTGGCTCTTGGAAAAGTGCGGGCAGGGATTGGGAGGTCTCCTGGGCGGGGCTGGGTGAGAGGGGGGCAGGGGAGTGTGCCCTGCCCCACCCCACCCCCGCCTGCCCCCAGGGACCCCTCTGGGTACCAAGGCGGGAGACCCCGCCCGTGGCCGCCACTTACCGATTGCCCTGCCTGAGGTCTGGGCCCTCCATCCTGCAGGTGGCAGGACCCGGAGGGGCCCCTGGCCAGTGCAGGCCGTGATCCACTGTCCCCCACCCTCCCTGCCCTCTGGGCCCGTCCCCAGGCCACGGGAGCTGTGTGGGTGCAGCGGTGGGTGCAGGCAGAGAGGTGGGCGCTGGGCGGGTGCCTGAGGCCGCACAAGGGGGGCTGAGTCCCCATGGGAGGGGCCAGCGTGACCCCGGCCCCTGAGGCTCGGTGGGGGGGGGACTCTGAGAACTTGGATCTGAGGGCAGCACTGGCGGGGGAGGGAGAGCGTGGCGACGGGGAAGAAACGGGCGTGGGGGGCAGGCAGAGAGCCCCGGGCGGGGGCCTGCCTGCAGGAGGCCTGACTGGGTCAGGGGCTTTGGGTCTTCTTGCTGGCGGTGCTCAGGGTTGACTCCTGGCTCTATGCTCAGGGTTGACTCCTGGCTCTGTGCTCAGGGCTGACTCCCGGATCTGTGCTCAGGGCTGACTCCCGGCTCTGTGCTCAGGGCTGACCCCTGGCATGGCTCAGGGCTGACTCCCGGCTCTGTGCTCAGGGTACCGTAGTCACTGCTGAGGATCAAAGAGAGGTCAGTTGCACGCAGAGCCAGCGGCCTGAATCCCTTTAAATCTCTCTCTCGGGTTCATTTTTAAAATGTCTCATAAGGAATCCAGAGGGTAGCGCCTGAAGGGAGGAGAGCGTCCATCGCTTCCAGAGAGATGGTCCTGAGCGGGCTGTTGGGGACGGATGCTCCCCAGTGACTGGTCAACATGTTTCAGTGCCGGTCTGGCTTCCTAGAGGAGCTGGCTGGAAGTCTTAAGTTTTCTCAGCCTTGTTGACATGGGAACTGGCAAGAGGCGGCAGAAGGTGACGGAGCCTGTGTTTGTCAGGGAAGAGGGGTGCAGGGGTGCGCGTGGCTCCCGGGGGCCTCCTTCCTGGCTCCCGGCCCCTCTCCCTGGCCCAGCCTCGCTGCAGAGGGGGCTGGGAGATGTAGTCCTGTCTGTCCAGCCCAGCCAGGGGTGTGTGTGGAGCTGCCGGCAGGGAAGAATCAGAGTCACAGGGAAACGCAGTGCAGGGGAGAAGTACACCGAGGCCCCGAGAACGTTTGAGCCTTGCGGTGTTTTGAAGCTTACGTGGCTGTAATGCTTGTGAAAGCGTGGCCTTTGAAGGTGTCTCTCGGATTAAATTCTCCAGGTGACCGTAAACTCTTGGAACAGAGCAGCTGACCATGTAGGCTTCGGTTTAGGGTCTTAAGCATCGGATGCCGTAAAGGAGTGTCAGCGTGGCTGTATTTGTAAGCTGAGTGCGTGAGATAAAAGGTAGTTAAAGACCCGAGAAGGTTTGTTAGACCCTAGAAGTACTTAAAAAAAGAGATTCAGATCTATTACACCGGTATGTGCAGTTTTACAATGTTTGGAGTCATTTAATTAAACACATTTGTAAATGAGGAGAAACATTCCTCAAAGGTCCCCTTAAGACCCGATTGTTACAATTGCTAGACTTATAAATAAGTAATAATGTATCTGCACCAAACTTTAAAGCCTTATGGAAGAACTTGGATCTGCGTGAATTTGTAACTTTAATCAATGGAATGTTAATTTTAGAAGCCAAAGAACCCTTTGGGTGAAACTTGTGGTGCCGAGAGCTTTGCTGGGAGACGTCAGATTAGTCTTTTTATTTTTATTTTTAATTACTTTTCTTTTTTTAAAAAAAGTTTCTGTTTAAAGAAAACTGTGCCGGGCCTGGAGGGAAGGTGCAGTGCCCGGGGCCTCCCCCTCTGCTGACGGACCCCTCAGCCCCAGGAAGTGCCCTTCACCTGCCCGCACACGCACCCTCCAGCCCCGCGTTTACTCTAAGAGCCTGTGCTGTCTTCTGTCCTGTCTTCTTTCTGCTTAAAAGGCGTCAGAGAGGAAGGGCCTGAGCTCCTCAGAGTGCAGGTGACTCAGGCTTGGTGGGACATATGGGATGCGCCTGGCCTCGGCCCATGGCCCTCCCACACACCCTAACTCCCTGGGGGCTGTGGCTTTGGGTTTTTATTTAATTTTAATTTAATTTTTTTATTTTATAAAGTAGTTCACAATATTTGACTACATGTAATACTCAAACACCAATCCCACCTTCATGACACCGTCCCACCCCCAAATCTGGGATGTTTCCATCTCAAGCCCCAAGCCCTGTCCCAAAACACAACTGAAATAATATCTTTTGTATTGTCTGTTATGAAAAACTGCTGAAAATGCTCCCAAAAAGTATCTATAGGGGAAACAGTGTGAAGATTGTTCTATTTTGGCAGGAGCCACGAAGACATTCTTTAGGAAATCGCTCACATGTTGTTAAAGGTTGAGTGATGTGAGCTTTCGCATATATATATATATATATATATATATATATGAAACTATGTTTATATACATACGTCTGAAAATATGTATTTGAAAATACATTCATTCATTCATTCATTCATTCATGCGTGAGGCTCGGCCCGAGCACGTGGGGAGTGGCCCTGAGCGTGGCGGTGGTTGGGTTCTGGAGATTTTCGGCCGCCAGGGCTGGGTCCCTCGGGGCGGGGAGGGCTCTCACCCGCCCCCTCTGGGGCTCCCCGAGTGAAGCAGCCTGGCTCGGGGCCCGGTGGGCATCACGTTGCTCCGTCCCGGGAGGAAACACTGTGTGGGCGGGGTTTAAGGTGGGCCTTCGGCGACCGTGGGAGCATAGCTCCACGCCAGCCCGCCCTGCCCTCTGCCGTGCCGTGTGTGTGTGTGTGTGTGTGTGTGTGTGTCTGTGTGTCTGTGTCTGTGTCTGTGTCTGTGTCTGTGTCTCCCTGCTACACTGCAAGGCGGTGAGGGGCCCAGCTGCCCGTGAGCGAGCGTGGACAGGCCCAGTCCTTTCTGGTCTTGCAGCCTGCCCGCCCCTTCCCGCCCCCCCAAGGGCCCCGTGGGTGCCATCCCGGCATGACTGGGCTCCCCCTGCCTCCAGAGGAGCGGGGTGGGCAGGGGGACCCGCCAGAGCTGCTCCCACTTGGTGTCTGAAGCCTGAACTGGCCCTTCCCTCCCGCCGCCCTGCCACCGAGCCCCCAGGAAGTCACAACTCACACACACGGACAGACACACGGATACACAGGCTGAGCCTCCAGGAAGACACCTCACACCTCACACTGTTTCCCGTCCCCCACAGGCTCAGTTTACCCTCCACTGGCCTCGGAATCCATGTGTGTGTGAGTGCATGTGTGCATGTATGTGTGTGTCTCTGTGTGTTTCTGTGTTCGTGTGTATGCCTGTGTGCATGTATGTGTTGCTGTGTTCATGCGTGCATGTGTGTACATGTGTGCATGCTTGTATGTGCACATGTGTGCATGTGCATGTGTGAGTGTATGTGCACATGCATGTGCCTGTGTGAACATGTGTGCAGTGTGTGAGCATGTGTGCCTAGTGTATGCATACATGTACTGTGTGGGTGCATTTATGTTTGTGCACGTGCGTGTGTGCACATGTGTGTGCATGTGTGAACATGTGTGTATGTGTGTGCATGCATGTGTGTGTGTCTCAGCATGCCTTGGCCTCCTGATTTAAAACGGCCTGTCGGGGGTGGGGAACCGGTCCCAGGACTGAACGTTGGGGGTTGTGTCTGCTTGGCCTGTGGGTCTCAGTGCCCTGCAGGGCCTCTCGCTGAGCGTGGCTCCGTGAGGGAGGCCTGGTGGGCACCCGGGACCCTTCTCAGCCGGCACGTCCAGCACCGCTCGCTGGGGACAGAGAGGTGGCAAGTGGGGGACGGTTAAGAACAGCCCTCCACAGCGCAGACAGACACGCAGACACGCAGAGACACAGACGCAGACATGCAGAGACACACAGACACGCAGAGACAGACACACAGACACACAGAGGCAGACATGCAGAGAGAGACAAACACATGCAGACAGACACACAGAGGCAGACACGCAGAGACAGACACGCAGAGACAGGCACATAGCCACGCAGACACGCAGAGACAGACACTCAGACAGACAGCAGACACAGGCACACCCCAGGGTCCTTCCCAGAAGGACCTGCTGGGGGCCAGGGCTCAGGGCGGGGCTGGGGGGCGCGTGGGGGGCAGGCCGCCCTGCGGGAACAGCCAGATTCCCTCCCCGTGTGCGGTTTGGGGTCCCCGTGCCCGGCGGGCAGCGTCTGTGCTGTGGGGGCTTCGCCCGGGCCGACCCCACCCGCCCATCGATGGCACAGGGGCAGAGCCGCAAGGCCGGGGTCCCCCTCCGGCCTCCCCCTGCCTGCTGCTCCCCGCCCAGCCCGCCTGCCCCGACCCCTCATTCATCACCTCTGACGAGCTCCGCCAGGCACGCCGTGTCAGGAAATTTCTCGGTGTTCGTTTTAATAAAACTTAATTATTAAGACAGCCTCACAAGTCATAATACATTTAGTGGCTCATTTTTCACTTCTCCGTTGGAGGCCTCCTGGCAGCCAGGTGCAGAGGAGGGGGACTCGAGGGGGCGGGAAGTGGCAGGGCCCGCTCCCCCCTGGGACCCACTCCCACCTCTGGCCCCCCCCGCCCCCGCCCCGACCCACCCTGCACTGCGCCTGGCCTAGCTCCAGGACGGGGGGGGGGGGAAATCTTCCTTCCCACCCCGCAGAGCTGCTGGAGTCAGCCCCCCCACACCAGAGGCCCCCGGACCCTCATCCGCCTACGGGGACTCGAGTGCTGGCCTCGCCCACGTGCAGGGCAGAGTCGGGCCTCGGCCGGGTTTGCAGTGAGAACACGGGGAGCTGCGGGGAGTGGGGTGAGGCGGCTGGGGGCCGTCTCAGAGCCCTGGGGTCCGAACCCCACGCCGTCCACACTCAGCTTGTCCCGGATGAGGTGGGGGCGGGATCCCCGGTGTGTGTGGGGGAAGCACCATGGGGTCCCCGGGGTGGCAAGGGGGTCTTTGCCGCAGGGAGAGCCCCGCAGGGCTGCTGAGTCTGAGGCTCGGGGGACACTGGGCAGAAGGACGCCGTTCCCCCTGCCCCCCTCGAGTGAGCCAGGCCCCTCTCCCATTCCCTCGCCCCATTTTTCCGGTGCCGTGGGGGAGGCTGGGAGTAGCGGCGTCTTGGGGCCGAGGCCTTCGGCACACCCAGCTCCAGCTCTGCCCAGCCCCCCTGAGCGTGGGCCGACGCAGCCCCCCAGCCCCTGCAGCCGTGCCCCTGCACCTCAGTCCCAAGGGAAGAAACCGAGGCACAGACTTGCCGGCGGCCGCAAGGGGAACAGCAGAACTTGCCGTGGGCCGAGGACCCTCCCAGCCAGAAAATGGGGCAACGCAGAAAAATGACCAGGTGGAGGGGGTGGGGCAGTGACCCGAGAGCCCAGGGACTCTCCGCTCCCAGCTTCCCCCTCACCCAGCGGCGGCCGGCCCCCTCCGCAGTGCAGGGGATGGGGGGTCCTGACCTGCAGGGTCTCAGGCCCGGGAGAGGCTGGCCCCCTCCGCAGTGCAGGGGGGCGGGGGGTCCTGACCTGCAGGGTCTCAGGCCCGGGAGAACAGGCAGACGGAGGGGGGCGGTGTGAGGTCTGTGCGTAAATGCGCCCGAGGGTCTCGAGTCTGGCGGACACCGGGCACCGCCTGTGCTGGGACTGGCTTCTGGCTCGCAGGGCTGCCCTGGGCCCCTGCCCCCTCCCTCCCCCACCCCTGCCTCAGTGACAGCGTCCGGGTGTTTGAGTCTGGGTGTCGCCCGCCCCGTTCCCGGGGAACAGCACCCCTTTCCCTGCTGGCCCAGGGCGAGTGGACAAGGCTGGGACACGGCCTCGTCCCGCCTGGCTCTGCAGTGGGGGTCACAGGTGCCGGGCTGCGGCGGCGGGGGGGGGGGGTGTGGGCCGACACTGGGGCCCCCCTCAGCCCCCTGCAGGGCGGGACAGGCCGGCCCCTCGGACTCCACAGCCTGGCCTGCCGCCTCCTGGCCGTGGGCAGGACCTCCCTCGCTCTGGGCCCCTGTGTCTGTGTCTGAGTTGGGGGTGTTGTCACCCCCCACCCCGTGAGTGTGGGGGGGGTTGTTACTGATTTGGCGGGAGAGGGGCCCCTGGACTCGACACTGTTTGAGCTCTGGGGAGTGGAGGGCGTTGGGGGGATGGGCCCCACTTACTCCCCGATTTGTGCTCAGACGAGCTGTTCCAGCAGCCTCAGCGTTAGGGGGGCCCCGTCCAGGGCCCCCGACTCCCCACTGCTGCCCCGCCCCCCCCCCCCGCTGTCCTGGACCCAGGCTGGCCTGCAGGTGGCAGCCTTGCCAGCCCTGGCTCCCGCCCGCTGGGCCCGAGGGGTCAGCCAGGGAGGGGTGCGCCCTGCTGGCTTCTCCTTATTCTGGGGCCACCCCCCGACGTGCTCGGGCTCCTCCTGGCTCTGTGCCGGGGCCCCTCCTGGCTGCGCTCCTACGTGGTGCCGGGCATGGAACCCAGGTCGCCCCGCTGTCCCGCCTCTCCGGCCCCCGCGCTGCCTCCTGGGACCCCTCCAGCGCCAGGCTGGGCTGCAGCCTGTGACAAGGGGACCCTCGGATGTGTCCTCCGGCCAGACCCGCAAACAGGGTAGGAGCCCTGCCCCCTCACCTCACCCGCCCCCACCCCGACCCCTCACCCCACCCGCACCCTAGCCTCTCCCCCAGCCGCCAGGAGGGCCCGGGGTTGGGCGGGCTCCAGGATTCCTGTGCTGGTGCTCATGTCGGGGGCAGGGCCAGAGGAGCTGATCTTCTAGAACCTTCTGAGGGCCTGGGGTGGCGGCTGAGCTGGCCCCGCCTCCAGACTCACTCTGGGTCTGTGGTCTCAGGCTGGGAGGCCGCAGGCCCCACGGTGTCAAGGTAGGGGTGTCTGGTGGGCGGCCCCCGGGGAGGTGGACATGCGTATCTCCACACTGTGGCCACATGGCCTCTCCTGTGTGTCTGTGTGTGCCCGTGTGTCTCTGTGTGTGTGTCTGATGCTTGCGTGTGTCTGTGTGTGCCTTTATGACTCTGTGTCTGAGGGTGTGTGCCTTTGTGTGTCTGTGTCTGTGTCTGCATGTCTGTGTGTGTCTGTATGACTCTGTGTGTCTGTGTGTGTCTATGTGTCTGTGTCTGCATGTCTGTGTCTGCATGTCTGTGTCTGCATGTCTGTGTGTGCCCTTGTGTCTGTGCGTCTGTGTGTCTGTGTCTGCCTGTGTGTCTGTATGTCTGTGTCTGTGTTTGTGCGTCTGTGTCTGTGCGTCTGTGTCTGTGTGTGCCCGTGTGTCTGTGTGTCCGTGCGTGGGGGCTCGGGGCTGTCTCACTGGGGTCTGGGTTGGGGCTGCGCCCTCCTGTGTCCCGAGTCCCCTTCTTGCTTCCCCGTAAGGGGCGCCCAGCCCTCGCCTCCCAGAACTCTGGCGGGAGGAGCCGGAGGCCCCGGGTGGCCCGTGTGCTGACAGATGGGGTGGCTGCCCCCACGCGCCACCCTCTGTCGGGGGTCATGGGGCGCCTTCCTCACGGCCAAGGCTGTTCCCCATGGGCTGGGGGCTGCACCGCGCCCGGCGTCTGTGTCTCATGCCCCCCCACCCCGGCTCCTGCGTCTCATGCCGCCCCAGTCTCCTGGTGCCAGGCAGGGCTGGGTCACCGTCAGCAAACTCTGTCCCTTTGCTGAGCCCCCACCCTCTGCCATCTGGTGGCCATGGGGCACCCTCACCCGGTCACAGAGCACGGGGCCAGGCAGAAACACGACAGGCCTTGGCATGTGCCGGTTACTCACATGACAGGCATTGGCATGTAGGGGTCACATGCCAGGTGTTGGTGTGTGCAGGTTACTCAAGTGACATGTTGGCGTGTGCGGGTTGCTCATGTGACAGGCATTGGCGTGTGTGAGTTATGTGACAGACATTAGCGTGTAGGGGTTACATGGCAGGCATTGGTATGTGCGGGTTACTCAAGTGACATGTTGGCGTGTGTGGGTTACTCACGGGACGGGTGTTGGCATGTGTGGGTTACTCACGGGACAGGCGTTGGCGTGTGCGGGCTACTCTCCCGACGGGCGTTGGCGTGTAACTGTGCTCCTTACTGGGGTGTGGGCCGCCCGTGGGCCCTGGGTTCTGTGTCCGTGTTCGGAAGGGGCCATTGCAGACACAAACCCTGCCGGAGCCCGCGCTCTGTGCATGAGTGGGGAGCCCCGGGGGGTCTGCAGAGAGACCCCCCCACCTTCATGCTGCTGTTAGACCCCCTGCAGAGCCGGAGGGGCGGGGCCGAGCAGCAGAGGAGAAAGTGGGGGGCCCGGGGCGCGGGGGGCTTCTCCTGAAGTTGGTCCTGGCCGGAAGTTGAGGTTCTTTGGTTCATTTTCTTTTTTCACGCGGTGCCTGGGTGGGGCTCCTCCCCCCCACGCACGCACACTCTGCAAACAGCCCGCATTCCGGGGTCAGGGGAGGCGGCGAAGGGTCCCGGCCCCGCCCCCTGCGGCTGGGCCCCCGCCCCCGCCCCCCTGCGCCCCTCCCGCCTCCCGCGGCGGAGCCGGCGAGCGCGGCTCCCTCGGCTCGTTCATTCATGCTCGGCGGCAGCCGGGCGCAGGGCGGAGGGCGGCGGGCGGCGGGCCGGGGGGCTGCGGCGCGGGGGAGGCCCCGCGAGGTGCAGGCGCCGGGCTGCAGGCGCGGACCCCGGGCCCCCGGCGCCCCCGCCCCTCGCTGAAGCCCAGCCCCGCGGGCCGGGACGCTGCCCCCTCGCAAGTGGCCATGGGGGCGGTCATGGGCACCTTCTCGTCTCTGCAGACCAAACAAAGGCGCCCCTCCAAAGGTAAGCCACCTCTGCCTTTTGTTCCCCCGCCACCTGCACGCTCCCCTGCCCGCAGTCCCGAGCCCCTGCTGCCCGCTCCCCACTCCCCTGCGCAGGAGACCCGGGACCGGGGGTCGGCGGAGGGAGCCGGGGGATACCCAGAGCGGGAGCCTGCGGTCTGCTGGCCCCTGGGGGTGCAGGACCCTCCTGGGTCTCCCACGCCAGGACCCACCCCCTGGGCTGGGCTCCAGGAGCCAATTCACAGGTGGTGGGGGTGAGGGGCTGGTGGGGGGGCAGCGGGCGGGGGTCTCCCATCCCGAGGCTGGCGTTGATGCAGCTGTCAGCGCAGCCCCGAGCCCCGGGGGAAGGTGGTGCCCCTTAGTGCCCCTCTGCAAGCCAACAGGAATCACCACTGCGGGCGCAACGGGGGGGGGCCGTGTCTGTGGTCTCAGGAGCAGGGGCTGGGGGTCTCCCCAGGGTGCCCTCGGGGCCGGGTCAGGGTGGGAGGGGAGGGGTGCTGGGCTTGAGTCCCCCCCCCTCCCGTCCCCATTCAGAGCTGCCTCCTTCGGCTCCTCCCCCACCCCCCCTCCCAGACCCTCCGCCTTGGCCGTGGGGGCTGAGCTGCTCCCGGCTGCAGCCCCCCCCCCCCCGCCCCCTCCATGCCCCTCTCCCCACTGCCATCTGAGAAGTTGCTGGTTGTAGTAATGCAGTTAGGGACAGGGGAGCTGCAGGGGGAGCGGGTTTGCCCGGCTGTCACTCAGGCCCAGCCGCCCAGGGACGCTCTGGCCACGTCCCAGGTGGGGCCCCACAGGTGCCGCTGACGGTGGGGGGCGATATCTGCACAGCGGGAGCCCCAGCATGGCTCCTGCCCGGTGGGGTGGCAGCAGGGGGTGGGGGGCCAAGGCCTGGCCTCACCGCCTCCCGGAGTCTGCCCACAGCCAGGCCCGGGGGCGTGGTCTCTGGGGGTCAGAGTTCATCCCCCCAGTCCCGCAGACCTCCTCCTCCCCCACCCCCACCCCCCCTAACCTGGCTGACGCCAGGCCCCCCCTGAGGTCAGGGGGCCCGGCCAGGCCTGGGGAAAGAAGTGTACTTCTTTGTCGTTCTTGTTGGGGTCCCAAGGCCCCACCTGCCTGCTGGGCTCTCACGAGTCTCGGGAAATGACCCGAGAAGGAAAACGCCCCGGGAGGCGGGGTACCCACGAGGCGGCCGGCCGGTGCCCGTGGCTGGGTGTGACCCGGGCTCTGTGGCCAGGACGGTGGTGCCTGAACCTCTGCCCCCTCCTGGCGCCCCGCAGGGAACGCGGAGGGGAGTCCCTCACCTCTGCACCCCTGCATCTCTCTGCGAGGGCCCCAGGGGGCCGCGCTGCAGAGTGAGGGGTGGGGAGAGAAGGAAGGCAGGTGCGTGTGTGTGTACGTACGTGTGTGTGTGTGTGTGTGTGTGTGTGTGAGAGAGAGAGAGAGAGAGAGAGAGAGAGAGAGAGAGAGAGAGGAGGGGTGCTGCAGCTGTCAGACCCCAGCCCCTCCATTTCCTCGCCCTTCCCCTGGCCCCGCCGAAGCCCGCCCACGGGGCACCCGGACCCTGTGTATCTCCTCGGGGGGCGCTAAGAAGGCGGAGTGGGGGAGGCACCCAGGGGCCTGTCTCCTGCCTGGCAGACACAGGGCTGCGTGCACCTACACATTCCAGACTCCTGGCGTTGGGGGGCCACGGGCCAGGGGCCACTAGGGGCCTGCCGGGCTCTCGCTGCAGAATCCGGGAAGCAGAGGTGCAGCCGAGGGGCCGGCGGTCCTGGGGGGCAGAGGCCCAGCCCCGGGCGGATGCCGTGCCCCCGGCAGGTCAGACCCAGGCCCTGCCTCCTCGCTGTGTGACTAAGCCTCCCCCCACCCCCCGTGAGTGAAGCAGGAACAGTAGTAGTTAGTGGCATCCCAAAATAGCCCCGGCAGGCCGAGTGCGTGCGTGCATGTGTGTGCCTTGGTGGTGCGTCCCCCCCGCCCCGTGACCGGGTCCTCCCCTCCTCCTGAGGGGTCCCCAGACAGCTCAGCCCTCCTTTCAGCCCCCCCTACCCGGTGCCTGGGACACCCTGTGTGACCCGTCACGGCCAGAGCCGTGCATGCACACGGTCACTCCCCGCCCCACACCCCCGCAGGCTGGAAGAGGCCACGGCCAGAGGGACTTGGGAGAACCCCCACTGCGAAACATGCCATCGACATGCGTGCCCGCCCTACCCGGGTCTTTGTGATTGAGAAAGTGCCCCCCGGCCCCCGTGCCAGCCGGAGGGAGAGTCCACTCCCTCGGAGGTCTGGGCGTCCCTGAGGGGGCGATGCCGTGCGGGCAGGGGGCTGCCTGTCCCCCTCCCGCCCGGCTCTTCAGACGGAGCCCGTGGTTTCCTCTCCGGCCACATGGCCGTGGTCCCCTGGCACGGCGTGTCCAGCTGCTGCCAGTGCCTGCCGGGGCTGCAGGCGTTTGCCCGCGGTCCAGGCCCTGCCCGCCGTGAGCCGCCCCGGAGGGAGCACATGCAGGGCCCACGGGTGGGGCCCCGGGAGGTGGGGCAGCCCAGGTGGGCTTCCCGGTGCCACGCGAGCATGGCCCAGTGCCCCAGGGCCCGGGCGGCTGGCCAGGCACTGCCCGGCAGGGCCCCGTCTGCCCGGGCCAAGAGACTCGAGTGCAGGCAGGAGCCGCAGGCCGACAGGGCCTGAGCAGGGCAGGCCAGGGGCCGCGCCACCCGGGTTCTGTCCATTCAGCGGCAGGCTGGATGGACGGGGAGTGGCGTGGCGTGGGGCCTCAGAAGAGAGAGGGGATCTGGGGGACTCCAGCTGCCCCTCCCGTGGCTGTCCGGTCACCTCCCGGGCCGCACAGTCGCCGAGGACCGGCCCGGCAGGGGGCCGAGGGCGCATTCACGGGGCTGTCCTCCCTGCCTCAGTGCTGCCCGGCCCAGCGCAGCTCACCCCAGTGCCCCTGCTGTCGAGGGGGGGCCCGTCCCCACGCGCCCCCGCGGCAGGACAGAGGGAGCTCTCCAGCCGGGCAGGACGGGCGTGACGTCGCTGTTTGGGCGGGGAGGCGGGATGGGCATGGCTGGTCCTTGCAGGGGGTGGGGCGCAGACGCCTGCTGCAAGGGCCGGCGCCATGGCAGCCCCAGCTCTGCGGCGATGCATGAGGCAGGGCCCTGGGTTTGTCCCGCCCGAGGTCAGTCACCACCGCGTGGACTCGGTCTCCTCTCTGGGGGACCCACAAGGCCGTGAGGGGAGGGGCAGGCCTGCGTCCGGGAGGGGGGCTGTGTGGCCTATCCACCCACCCACCTAGGGAAGGCCAGCCACTTCCCTGCCCTGCCAGAGGGGGGGCGCCGTCTCACTGGGGCCACTGCACCTCGGGATGGGTTACCTGTTAGGGGAGTGCCCTCCACACAGTGCTCCCTCTCGGGCCGAGCCCCCTGCCCCTGCTCCTTGCCCGCTGGCTGTCATTCCGCCCACACGCCAGGCTGTTGGCACCTTCTGGAAGGCTCAGAGAGGCGGCTCCGGCCCCTCCCCGTGGCTCCGTCTCCGTCT
This sequence comes from Sorex araneus, assembly GCF_027595985.1. Classification (NCBI taxonomy): domain Eukaryota; kingdom Metazoa; phylum Chordata; class Mammalia; order Eulipotyphla; family Soricidae; genus Sorex; species Sorex araneus. The sequence continues at coordinate 260,325,702 of NC_073303.1, forward strand.
CGCCCGGGGCACATGCTCTGACTTAGCAAAGCCAAGGTGTTCGCACCATGGCGGTGGGGGGGGGGCGCCACCCTGCGCCGCGCCCCTCCCCGCGTTCCCCAGCACCCTCCGGCACACGGCGGCGGGTGAGGGGCGGGTGCTCCCTCCTCCTGGCAGGCGCCATCCATCACGGGGCGCTTGGCCGCCCTCTGTTACCTCCAGAATCGCAGAGCCGGCAGGAAAGGAAAGTTTGCTGCCCGTCCGCTCTGCGCGGGGGAATTCTGCGTCGGGCCGTGCAGTGCGCCCCGCGTGTTTCCCGAGGGGCGGGGGCGGGCTTCATGCCCCGCCCTCTCCCGGGCCCCCCTCCCCCGCCAGCCCCGGGGAGCACCGCTGAGTGGGGAGGGGGTGGGGGAGGACTCGGTGGGACAGGACAGGACGCCCCCCCGCGCCCCCTTCTTGCTCACCCAGAGGGGCTGTGCCCAGTGGTGTCTCGCCGTTGCCGTGGGTGCGCATGTGGCGGTCGGGGCGGCGGGCGTGAGCGAGGAGGAACCCTGGGAGCGGGAGCGGGAGGGGGCGGAGGTTCCCCTAGAGCAGGGCTGCGCCCGCACTCAGCCCTGAGCGACAGCTCGCAGAGGGGCCCAGAGAAGGTCGGGGCTCCCTCGGGGGACGTGGGAAGAAGCCCAGGCGTCTCGCTTAGGTTCCTTCCCGACAGGGGTGCGGCACTGACGGCGGGCTGCAGGGTTGCTGCTCTCCCATCCGGGTGAGGCCGTCTGTGGACTTACCCCACAGGCCCCCAGTGTGGCTCCCCTGGGGCCAGACTGAGGCCAGGACCTCTCGACTTGTGCCCCCGCCTGCCCTCCCTTCCTCTGGTCCTTTGCTGCTTGCCCCGGCGAACTCCTACGCATCCTTCAAGACCCGTCCTGTGTGGCCCCTCCCCCCAGCAGGCAGAGCACTTCCCCTTATCCACCTTCCTGTCCTGTGGCAGTGGGTCTGCACATTCCTCAGGGCAGGCGCATCTGAGCATCGTCTCTTCACGTGGTCCCGCTGGTGTGGGTGGGCAGTGGGCAGGTCCACCCCACCAAGCCCTGCAGAGGGGCGGGGCATCCGTCCAAGTGCCCACTGCCTTTTTGGCATCCCTCCCGCCCAGGAGCACCAGGAGAGGCCGACTCCGAGTCAGGGTCATTCCCGGCTGAGCTGGACACGCCCACCCTGGGCCGTGAGTCGGTCTCTGGTCCAGGTGTCCAGCGCACGAGGCCTGGGGGATGGGAAGCTGGGGACCAGCCGTCGGCTCTGCAGCGGGGCCTTCGGGCCGGGCAGGGGTGAGCCCCAGGCGCACACACTCGGGCCACATCGTCTTGGTGGGGGGGGGTGGGGGCTGCGGGTGTTGCTACTTCTGGGGGTCCTCGGGGCGGCCCCTCTGCCGGCCTCTCCGGCCGCTCAGGCCGCGGCCTCTGGTCCATCCGTCTGGGGGCCAGGGCCACCAGCCTCCTGGGACCCCCAGCAACTGCCGGGGGCCTCCGTGGGGGACACCGCTGGTGGGGAGGAAGAAGGCAGCCCCTGGGGGTGGGGAGGGAGGGGACCAGGACACCGGCTTGCGCTAACCACCCCGCCCGGCCACTCCCTGGAGCCCACGGTCAGCACCAGCCGCACACGGCCCAGTGGGGGCGGGTGCACATTAGCCCCCCTGACCTCCAAGCCTTGAGCGAAGCGCTGTTGGCCCTCCCCCCCGCCCACGCCCACCCCCGCCTGCCCCCGTCCCCCAAACCTGCCTCCACTTCTCCACTTCGTCTGGCCCGGCAGAAGCCGGCGAGGAAATGACGGGGCAGGAGGGCAGTTAGCAGCCTGGGGCAGACTCTGCCTCAAACGGACAGGATGTGTCAGGGGACAGGGCCTGTCCGTGGGGGAGTGTGGGAGACGGCCCGGGGCTGGGGCCAGCCCCCCCTTCTCCTCCTCCTCCTCCTCCCCCTCCTCCCTTGACCCTCTTCCTTCTCCCTTCTCTTTTCTCCTTCAACTCCTAATTCTTCTCTTTCTCCCTCTCCTCCTTCCTCCTCCTCCACCTCCTCGTCCTCTTCCTCGTCCTCTTCCTCCTCCTCCTCCTCCTCCTCCTTCTCCCTCTCCTCCCCCTCCTCCTCCTCCCTTGACCCTCTTCCTTCTCCCTTCTCTTTTCTCTTTCAACTCCAAATTATTCTTTCTCCTTCTCCTTTCTTCCTCCTCCTCCTCCTCTTCCTCCTCCTCTTCCTCCTCCCTCCCTCCTCCTCTTCCTCCTCCTCTTCCTCCTCCTCCTTTTCTCCTCCTCCTCCTTCCTCCTCCTCCTCCTCCTCCTCCTCTTCCTCTTCTTCCTCCTCCTCCTCCTCCTCCTCCTCCTCTTCCTCTTCTTCCTCCTTCTCCTCCTCCTCCTTCTCCTCCTCCTCCCCCTCCCCCTCGTCCTCCTCCTCCTCCTCCTCGCAGCGTCCCAAGCCCCCCAGGGCTGGCCCGTGGCCGTATCCTCACAGCCCGGGAGACAGCGAGTGCTGGGGTGTCTGTCCGTGGCTCTCGCGGACGTGGACACAAGCCGCGCGGGCCGGGCTGGCAGTGCCGGGAGCCGGACCCTGAGACGGGCTGGGGTGGGGGGACTGTCTGTGAGCCCCCTCGGTGTCTGTGACGTGCACACGCCAAGACTGTCACGAGAGGGGCCGTGAGCATCCGGGTCCGGCTCCCCTGAAGACTCCGGGCTCGTGTCTATACTGCAGGAGCCCCGAGCGGTGGGTCGAGTCCCGCCATTCCCGCCCCTCGCTCAGGCCTCCGAACCCTGCTCGTCTTTGGTGACGAAACAGCAGCAGTGGCCGGACTGTCCTTGACGTGTTCCCCTAGCGTGTCGGGCCGTGTATTACCGTGTTACCCGGCCACGTGAGACCTGGCTCCCAGCACCCATGTCTTGTCTGTGCCGTGGGGGATTCTGGGTCTCCGTGTCGGCTGTTCCCACCTGGGGGGGTGTTGGCAGAGACGCCCCCCCACCCCCGGCTTTGCAGGGACTCCCGGGTGACGGTTGGCCCGTGGCACAGCCCTGGCAGCTGGCTCCGGCGTGAGAGTTGAAGCCTGGAGCTCTGGGCACGGCGGGAGGGTGCGGCCTTCAGCGGGGGGCCGAATGCGGGTGGGAGAGCAGGGGGGAGCGGGCAGGTGCGCCACAGGAGACCCCCGGGCCTGGGCTGGGCGCGAGCAGACGGGGACGAGAGGCGAGTGCGAGCAGAGGCCTGGGCACTGCGGGGAGGTGGAGGGAGCCCAGGAGGGCAGCAGGGTGGAGCCAGGCCTGCCCCTCCCGCCTCCTCCTGCCTTGCCCACCCACCTTCCCGCCCTGTCCCGGGCGGTTCGGCCACCGGCCGCCTGGGATTGCGGCTGGCGGTAACAGGCCTTAACTCTCCGGGACCATCAAGGCACGGGGCGGCCACAGAACTGACAGCAACGCGGGGGGACGCAGGGTGCCCTCGGGGTGGGGGAAATGGGCACCCCCAACGGCAAGCCCTCAGCACCCGGACGGCTGAGCTCGTGGCCTCACACGAACACGGAGGTGGGGACAGCCCTCGGCCCCTCCCGCTCAGAGGGTGACTGCGTCTTTGCTCTCTGCGCGTCCGCATGAGTGGGTGCGGTTCGTTCGTGGGCATCAGCGTGAGGGCGGAGGGACACGTGTCATGGCAGGGAGGGCTCTGCGGGCAGACGTGACGGGGACACCATGGCTGGAGGCACAGAGGGACCTTCCCGGGGTCCGGCTGACGGTGGCTGTGCTGGTGGGTCAGTGCTGGGCTGGGCTGGGGATCCCGGTTGGGTTGGCACCGGAGCCGGAGGAGACGGTGATGCCGATGGGCAGGACAACACTGGAGGGGGCGTGGGGGGCACTACGGCCTGGTGGCCCGGGCACGGGGAGGATGCTGGTGACCCCGGGGCATTGGTGGCAGCCGTCCTCCTGCTCTGACTCGTCGCCGTCCATGGCGGGTCAGTGCTCAGCTCTTGTGTTCTGCTTTCTCCGCGTGTCCCCAGCTGCCTGGCTGGCACTGACTTCCTGCCGTGGCGCGGTGCCCTGCCTGGTGCGTGCCCGGTCTGTCCGTCTGCCTGTGTCTGTCTGAGGCACCCGGAGCTCGCCGGGCCGTGCTCGCTCTTGCACGGAGCAGAGAACAGTGGCCCGTCTCGGCGGGGCGGGCGGGTGCCAGCGTGACCCGCTCTCGCCCATGGAGACACACAGCCCTTCCCTCCCGGGGACCAGCAGGGATGACCGAGACCCCCCGACCCCGCGCTGCAGAGTTGCCGTCCGGGTCCCACCCGCCCCGCGTCCGTGCCTGGGTGTCGTTGTTTAGAAATCCGGCCCCGGGAAGGGAGCACCGATGAGACGGCTGCGGGGCTCTGTGCGCAGTGAGGCCGGCGCAGTGTCCAGCTGGCCCGTCCTCCCCGCTGCTGGCCGCAGGCCCCTGGAAGGGTCAGCCGCAAAGTCGTGTGTGCGGGGAGGTGCGGAGGGGTGTGGCGGGCGTCTGAGCTGGCGACACTGGACGCAGCCAGGCAGAGCAGCCTCCCCCGAATGCTTCTCTCCCGGGGGGGGGGGGGGGGGGCGGGGCGTGACAGACAGACAGACAGACGCAGGGCTCGGGACCCTCCTCCCTTCTCTTTCGACCTTCCCGGGTCTCTTCCAGAACCGCGGGCAGCCAGGAAGCAACACAGAGTGCAGGGAGGGAGGTGGGACACTCCACCAGAGACCTGAGCGGGTTTTCCCTGATTTCCCTCGGAGCCTGGCCGGGAGGGAGAGGAGGTTCCTGCCCCCGCCCCCCTGCCCAAGCTTGGGGTCTGGAACCAGAGCCTCACTCGAGTGTGTGAAACCCCCAGCCCCGCCCGGCCGCCCCGAGGCGCAGGGGCCCTCCCGGCAGGGCGTCTGTCCTGTGGGGCCCCCATGGCGTGGCCCGTGGGGTGACCGTGCCCAGCCAGCCCGGGGGGGCCACTCACAGCAAGTGTGTGCCCTCAGTCCCTTGCCTGTGACGCTTTTTTTCCCTCTCTTTCTGGGTCACACCCACCGATGCACAGGGGTTACTCCTGGCTCTGCACTCAGGAATGACTCCTGGCCGTGCTCGGGGGACCATATGGGATGCTGGGAATCGAACCCAGGTCAGCCGCGTGACAGGCAAGCACCCTCCCTGCTGTGCCGTCGCTCCAGCCCCTCGCCCGTGATTTTTTCCTTCCAAACGGGCGTGTGACCCAGAATCCTTCTAGCCCGGCTCTCCGGCACCCAGTTGTGGTGTCTGGGGACGCACGTCAAGGCCCCCCCTCCCTGCAGACCTCAGGATGGCGTCACCCGCTGCACCCCCCAGGCTCGCTCTGCCCGTCTCTGGGGAGCTGCAGTGTGTGAGCGCACACACGTGTGTGTGTATGTATTTATGAGTGTGTGTGTGTATTTATGAGTGTGTGTGTATGTATGAGTGTGTGTGTATGAGTGTGTGTGTATTTATGAGTGTATGTATGTATGAGTGTGTGTGTATTTATAAGTGTGTGTGTATGTATGAATGTGTGTGTGTATGTATGAGTGTGTGTATGTATGAGTGTGTGTGTGTGTGTGTGTGCCCAAGTGCACTCAGACTCCCTTGGGGCTGCGACTCCCCGTGGCCTCGTGTGGATTTCCGTGCCCTCTCTGCACCCTGTGTGCGGGCAGGCGGGCTGCCCTGCCCGGGGGTGGTGGGGAGAGGGCGGAGAGTGGGACCAGCAGGGGGAGCGCCAACAGCCCCCACAGCCCTGGGCCTGGGGCCTCGGGACTTGGTGAGCCCCTGGCCTCGGTGGGCAGGCCCTGCTCTCCCGGGTTGCCGGGCCCCCCTGCCCCCCACCCCAGCCCCGCTTCCCCCCAACATGACCCAGCACCAACGCTCTCACCAGGGGCCGAGTCTGGGCATCGCCCACGTGGCTGTAAGGGGCAGCAGGTGGGCGGGCTGCAGCGGGGCCAGTGGCAGCCTTGTGCAGGGTCAGAGGGCGTGCAGGGGGGGGATGGGAAGGCCGAGGCCAGCGCTGGCCCCCCCGGCTGTTCTCCAATGGCAGAGAGCCGGAGGACCTGCCTGGACAAACTGTGAGTCCAGGAGCCGCTGGACCGTCCCGGGCACGAGAAGGGTGAGGCCGGCAGTACACACCCACGCCTGCCCCGAGAACCATCCCTGCGCGTCCCCCCAGCCGGCCCCTGAGGGTGGGCATGCACTGCACGTCCCCAGACGCTCCCGAGCACCCCGGCACCCGACAGCTCCCCGACTCTGCGCCCTCCCGATCCGAGCGTCTTCCCTGACAGATGGGCCTCACGGCCGTGCCAGCTCGGCTGGGAAGCTCTGCCCACGGCTGCCAGGAACTCGCCAGGTGCCCGTCACCTGGAGCGTGTCTGGGTCGCCTCCCCCGGGCACCTTCCTGGCCCATCTGCCAGCCCGGGGCGGGAGCCCTGCACACAGCCCGCTGGGCCTGGCTCAGGGCTGCGGGGAGGGAGGCGGTGGGAGGGGAGGGAGGGGGGGGCAGAGGTGATCATCCGCGGCTCCGTTTCTGCTCCAAGGCATCCCCGGGCCCCCGTCTGGGCAGGGTCTGGGGCCAAGGGGTCCTGGAGCTCTGATGATCCTGCTCGCTGCTGCCCCAGGGGGAGTCAAAGGTTACAGGAGGACCCGGGCCCCGATGGCTTCCCCTGCCTCGGGGTCCCGGCCGGGGGCCTGGGAGAGGAGGGTGGGAGCTGTGGGCTTTCCGGAGGCCAGCTGGGCGTGCGTGTGCGCGAGAACACACACACACACACACACACACACATACACACACACACGTGTGCGCGCACTCTGGCAGCTGTACCCGGCGTCTCTGCCCCCTGGCACCCAGGACTGTGCCGTGGCTCTCGGCGGGCTGGGGAAGGAGCCAGGCCACTGGAGCGTGGTCCCGAGCTGGCTGCCGGGCCGGGCTGGGCCGGGCCGGGCTGTGAGGCTCTGGGCAGCCTCCCGGGGAGCCTGGAGGCTGTGCCAGGCACGATGATGGCAGGGATAATGGCACGACACGGAGCCTGCCGGAGCCCTGGGCTGAGCGCCAGAGGCCGGCGGGAGCCGCACGGAGCCGTGTGTGCAGGGGAGACGGCTGGACAGCCGCCGGCCGGGGCCTGGGGAGGCCTAGGCAGCCCCGCCCTCCACCAGCTCACGAGACCCCTAGACCCAGGTGGGCAGGCCCCCGCGGTGGGCGTCCAGGCAGGCCCGGGAGCCCAGCCTCAGCCGGTGGCGTCCTGCGTCCCCGTGTTGGTCCCCGCAGCCCCGTGCTGGGGTCCCCCCTGGTGTCCGTGGGTGGACAGTGCCCAGCGTGCAGAGTGGGCGACCTGGAGTGTGGCCGGCCCTTCCAGAGGGGGAGCCGGTAACGCCTGCTCCATCGGGGTGCCCTGAGGACACGGCGCACCACGTGTCCACAGCCCTCGCGGGAGCCTGGTCGCCAGCCAAGCCTGCGTCTGCAGGGCCCGCCGAGCGCGTGTGTGCATGCCAGAGCACAGGTGTGTGTGTCGGAGTGTGTGAGTGTGTGAGTGCAGGTGTGTGTGAGTGCAGGTGTGTAGCCTGTGAGTCTTTGTGCATGCACATGAGTCCATGCGTATGTGTGCGTGCACGTGTGTATTTATATGAATGCATGTATATGTGCGCGAGTGCATGAATGGATGAGTGCATGTGTGTGTGCGTGTGGAACATATATGCATTGTAGGGGTGCATGTTGTATTGCAGTGTGGTTCTATGCATGTGTGCCGAGTGACAGTGTATGCATGCATGTGTGCAGTACACGTACGTGTGTGGTGTGGTATGTACCTGTGCATGTGTGTATATGTGGTGTGGTATGTGTATAAGTGAATACATGAATACATGTGTGTATGTTGTGTGGGAGCGTGTGTGGTTTGTGTAGGTACTATGTTGCAGTGTGTATGATGTGTATGTTGTGTGGGAGTGTGTAGGGTGTAAGTGTATGGAGTGTATGTGGATGTTGTGTGACATTGTATATGTGTGATATGTGGATGTTAGTGGGAGTGCGTGGTGTATGTTGCATGTAGTGTGTGCATGTTGTATCTGTGTGTATGGTGTATGTTGTGTCTGAGTCTGTGTTGTCTGTGGTGTGTGTATGTTCCGTGTGGTATGTGCATGTCGTGTGTCTATGTGAGTGTGTATATGGCGTGTGTGCATTGTGTGTCTGTGGGTGTGCACACGGCGTGTGCATGTTGTATCTGTGTGTGTGGTGTGTATTTTATATGGCGTGTGCGTGTTGTGTGTCTGTGAGTGTCTATGGCGTGTGTGTTGTGTGTCTGTGAACGTGTGTGTGAGGGGGCTTGCACCCCGGGAGCTCCTTCCTCCGAGTCTCCTGGAGTTAGTTGGGAGCCGTGCCCTTTCCCGCCCTGTGCCTCTGACTCGCACCCCCTGGCAGAGGAGGGGCGGAGTGTTCTAGAAGCCTTTGCCCGTGGCGGGGTGCTGCCAGACTCCCCCGGCCCGCCTGGTCCAAGGGGAAATCTGTGCTGCCCTGATGTTACCCCTGGGGGTGAGTTCAGGGAGCCCCACGTAGCCTCCCCATGTGCAGCCCCTGGCCCCGCCCAGCTCTGGAGGGAACCCGGGAGCCGGCTGCCAAGGAAGAGGCCAGGAGGCGCCAGCGGGTGCCTGGGCTGTGCGGTGGGCCCAGCGTGGGCCCGGCCCAGCCCTGCCACCTGCCTCCTCCTTGGCCGGGCACAGCTTCTAGATTGTTTTGGCCTGGCTAACCCGGGAGTGTCCAGGCGTCTCCCCACCTGGTGTGGGCAGGGCCTCGCTCAGCGCTGCCCGCTGGGGTGCTCCGAGCTGGCAGAGTGGGCAGGAGGCTCACAGGGCTGGGTGGGCACACCTGCTGCCGACTCGGGCCTTATGACGGGAGGGTTGGGAGCAAGGGCACGTCTGCTTCTGTGTGTGTGTGTGTGTCTGTGTGCATCTGTGCATCTGTGCGTGTGGGGGCAGAGGGGTGCCCTGGGAGAAATAGCGTGGGCCTGGTGTCAGGAATCAGGCCTTGGCTCGGGGCTCCCCACGGACGGGCCTCCGAGTGCGGGGTCCTGGGGGGTGGGGCGCCTGGCCAGGCGGCAGTGGGCCCGGGCAGGACCGGGAGCAGGGTCCGGCCATCAGGGCGCCTGGCAGGAAGGGCGGGTGGCACTCAGGCTCCCCCCTCCGAGCGGGGAGACTCCGCGCCCCTCCCTCCCTGCCCCGCCTTCCCGAATCCCGGCCACCTCTCTCCGGCCGGCGGGGACAGCTGGACGCTGGGCCTGCAGAGGGTGGCCCTGACGAGGGGTCTGCAGTGAGGGCTGGCTTCAGGGCTCAGAGCGGACAGCCAGAGTCGCACGTCTGCGGGAGCCAGCCCTGGGTGGGCCTCTCATGCCTCATGCGGGCCCCTCGTGGGGGCTGGGTTCGTGCCGGGAGCTTGCCTGGGGCCTGCCTGCAGCTCTCCCTGCCGGTCACTCCTGCTCAGCTGCCCGCAGCAGCCCGCACGCCCCCTCCCTCCGGGACTGAGCCCAGGGACTCGGGGACCTGGAGGGGTCGCTCAGCCCCTCCTGCCTCTCTGGGCACCGCTGGCCATGCAACCCCCTCACGCGTGGTCAGCCTTGGGGGGCTGGGGGGGAAGGTCAGCCTGGGGGGACGCCAGCGAGCGGGCCGGCCTCCTCGGGAAGGCGAGCTGCGGCCAGTGCTGTGGCTGGGTGCCAGGCCCAGCTTGCCCGGGGAGGTGTCGGGGGGAATACCTGCTCCACTCCCTCTGGTCACGGGCAGGGACCCCGGACATCACGGGCTCACAGACGCGCAAAGGGGACTCCGTGTTCGGTGGCAAGGGGGTGATTTCCATCAGGGGGTTGCACCCACGGGGGCCCCAAGTGTGCGGGGGCTGCATTACAAAGGGGGGTGCGGTGAGTCACAGGGATTGCATCTGAGGCCCGCATTAGCCTCCGCAGACGTCTCCCCCGCCCTGAAACCACCCCCACCCCCGTTGCTTGGAATCCCCACCTCCCAACACTCCCCCTGCCCCTGTCCAGTGAGCGGAAAAGACTTTCCGGGTTCAGGCAGCCCCAAGACTGACTGGGTCTGGTCCCCGTCCACCCTGGCCGTCCCGAAGGGCTCGTCTGGGGGCTCCCATTTGCGGGTGGCTCTGCGTGGGGGTGCATGTCCCCCCTTCTTGCACCCCTGACATCACCTCCCCCCGAGTGAGCAGAGCGGCCCCTTGCTGGGGCCCGGGGAGGAGGGAGTTGGGGGGTCTCCCTGGGAGGGGCAGCCAGCCCAGCTCAGAGCACAGGCCAGCCTGGGACGTGGCCCGCCGTGCCAGGCTCACCCCAACCTCGCCTGGGCTGGCTCCCCGGGGCTTGGCAGCTGGCCCCGCGCCTCCCCGTGAGCCTCTGAGCCTGGCGCCCCCGTCAGCACCGCGTGTGACACCTGACAGGCAGCTCGGGAGCCGGCTCCCGAGAAAGGAAGCGACAGACAGGATTCACACCCGCTTCCCTGCAGACTCCTGGTCATGGGGCTGGAGACCCCATACGGCGCCGGGGGGATGCTGAAGGTGGGGGGGCAGGATGGGGGGGCGCCACGGAAATGCCAGCCGGGGTGGCAGGACCCCTGAACCTGCGGACGTGCAGAAATGAATTCATGCCCAAGCTCGTCGGGACCGAGGGCTGCGTTCTCAGTGCTCTCGGAAGCCCCTGGCGTGGCCTTGGCCGGCGTCCTGCACAGCCTCCCGCCCTGACACCGGGGCGTCTCGGCCGGCCCCCACTCCCCTGCACTGCTGTCCCCGTGCTCGTCCTTCAGTGTCGGTGCTCCCCAGGGCAGGGGGGTGCATGCAGGCGTCGGGGCGTGTGTGCTGGGTGGCGGCACCCAGGGACGGTCTCTCTCGTCCCCCACCGGGCTCCTCCAGTGCTCTTCTCTGAGGCGGATGAAAGGTGGGGGCTGCCACAGCTCTGGGCGGGGGGGAGGGGACGGCCTCCCACCAAGACTGAGGGCAGAGACGGAGCCTCTGATCCACCGCCCCGACACCCCCATGCACGGAGCCCTGAGGCAGCCAGTCGGCCTGCACGGGGAGCTCTCTCTCTCTCTCTCTCTCTCACACACACACACGCACACACATGCATGCACAAACATGCATGCACAAACATGCACGTGCACACACACACGTGCACACACATGTGCACACACACGCATGCACAGACGCACACACAACCCAAGCTTCCCAGGCTTCTGGTCTCTCCCCTGCAGCGCCCCTAAATCCTCGGCTTGCCCCGCCGGGCCACCTTTATTCGGGCTCTGGGAGTTCCCCGCAGTGGCCGCTGCTGTTCCGGCATCGTTATGATGGTGAATGCTCCTTTGGAGCCAAAACCTCCCTGTTCATCACACACCAGATTAGGATGATCCCAAGCTTCCCTGCGGAGACGTTGGTCAAGAGCCGTCACGCCTGTGACTCTGGGCTTCAGCTGCCACCCTCTTAGCCTCAGTTTCCCCATCTGTGCCTGGGTCCCTTCCCTGTATAGGCCTGTCGGGACCCCCCATCTCCCAAAGGTTGGTTTGTTGGTGTTTGTTTGTTTGTTTCTGGAGGTGATGCTCAGAGGTTTCTCTCAGTTCTGCACTCCTGGGGGCGCTCGGGGGACCATCAGGGGACCCGGGGTCAAACCTGGGTCGGCCGCCGTGTGCAAGGCGAATGCCCTCCCTGCTGTGCCACCTCCCCAGCCCCTTCTCACCAGTGTTGCCTTGTGAGCACAGCGGCGGGCAGGAGAAGGACCCGGGGAGACGCCCCGTTTGTCTCAGGCGCCTTCCCCCTGGGGCTGGCAGGGCGCCTCTCTCCCTCCAGGCCTGGCGTGCGGCCCCCCTGCCCCGGGGCCATGGTGTCCCTGCTCTGCCGCCTGGCTGCTGCCCGGGCCTGCTGCCTGCAGGAGGCCCAGAGCGAGTGGCCGGTGCCCTGAGTCGGCCCCATGCACCCAGCACTGGCCAGGCTGGGCAGTCAGATGCGCCCAGTTTGGCCCTCGGACACTCCCCACCTGCTCAGGCTCGCACTGGCCGGGTCCACCTGTGCGAGTCCCCAGCGGGGAAGCTTGCGGAGAGCTGCTCGGTGCGTGTGTCCGGCTGGCTTGTTGCCACTGCCCGGCGGCGTGTGGTCAGGAGGGCAGTGGGGCCGGAGGCGAGGGCAGAGGGGGGCTCCTTGGTGTGGGGCGGTGGCAGGCTTGCTCCTCCCGGGGTACCCCGAGAAGTCCAGAGCATCTTCCTGAGGCCAGGGGCGAAAGCTTCCTCCTTCCTCGCGAGGGAAAACACCGGCATCCTAGAAGCTGTCACCTTGGGGACCCAAAAGCAGGAAGTAGTCTTTCATCTTCCAGGAAGGCAGTTAGCTCATCATACCCGGTGCTAAATGGGGTTTGTTTTCTTCTTTAATCAGAAATAGGAGTTGGGGAGCTGGACCAGGGCCTGCAACAAGGAAGGTCAGCCCGGTTTGGTCCCCAGCAATGCGTGGGGTCCCCCGAGCACAGCCCAGAGTTAGCCCTGCCCACAGGAGTAAACCTTGAACCAGGTGTGGCCCCTAACGTAGGGGGTGAGGGGCGAGGGGGGACAAGGTCCAGCAGCAAGGGCGGAAATACAAGTGACCACGTGCTGTTTGGAGGGGCTTGCGGGATTCCAGACAGAATCGTGCCTGACACAATTGAAACTTCATCTAGTGTTTGCCCTTCCCGCCCAGGGCTAAGGAGGGTTCTTTTGTGCAAATATCTCAGAGGTTTATCAGACTTCCAAAGGGCATCTCCCAATCCTCGAGTGATCAAATTACTCCCGTGGAGCATCTGGTGCCTTGGTGGAGTCCCCCCTCCCCCCCCCCCCGCCTTTGGTGTCTGACTGGTTTGTGCACAGCCTCCCGACTCTCATCCCCGGCGTGAGTGAGTGAGTGAGGGCAGTATTCAGTGCCCCTTCCGCTCAGGGAAGGGATTCCTCATGGCTTGTGACATTTGCGCGTCTCTATCCACCCTCCCCCACCACCCCTACACACACACACACACACACACACACACACACACACACACACACACACACACACACACACACACACACGAGCGCGCGCGCGCACTCTTGAGGCACTCGCGAGGGGTGACGATTAGCAAGCAACCGTGTGGGTGAGACGTGGGGATAACCGAGTGAGTGTGAACTACATGTCCAGCCGCCATGCCACCTCCACGCAAGCATTTCTGAACAACCTCAGAGTCGCGCGGCCTCGCTTGCTGCTTCTAAGTGAGCCCCTGGAGTGCCGTCCCCGTTGGCGCTTCTTGGCCCCTCCTGGCAAGAGCCGGGGGGGGAGGGGGGCTGGGACCGCCCCTACAATGCCGGGCACGGGGCGCAGAGCCTGGTGTGTGCTTGGCCTGTGCTGGCCACTCGACCCCTCTCCTGTCCACCCCGACGCCCTGACACAATCACGGAGCACATCTGGCCGAGGCTGCTTAGCTCAGGTGACCTCCTGCCGTGGTTCCGACTTGAGTTCTGCCGGGTCACTTTCCCCCGCCCTGTCAGTGGCACAGACCCCCGACGTGGCCGGGGCCAGCTCCCCCTCCTGCCTCTGCTTCCCAGCGTCCTTGGATTTATTCTTTGCTCTCTCTCCACTCCACAGTGATTTGTATCCCATCTTTTCCGATCTCAAATCCTGGGGGTGGGTTGGGTCTCCAGGCGCCCTGGTTGCCCTTGGAAGCTGGTACTGCGCGGTCAGTTGACTCCCTTAGCCCTGCGGGGCACCTGTCCCGCCCCACTCTGTCCCTCCGGGCCCTTGGCGCAGTGGCCGGAGCCATCGGCACGTCCGACAGCTGGCCGTCCCGCGAGGGGGATCAATACTCCTGTCAGCACGAGGTGTTCTTCCCTCTCCCGCCAGCCTTTGGCTCCTGTCGGATTCCGTGTCCTTGGGGCGACACGTTCCTGCCTGGGACTTCCTGCGTCCACCTCCTCCCGCCTTCCATCCCGCCCCATCTCTGCTGACCTCTGGCCACCCCTCACCCCTGCGTCCTGCTCGGCCCCACCCAAGTGGGTCTTTGCCGAGTGCCACACCAGCTCCTGGGGCTTCTAGGGGCGCTGAGGGTTTCCCTGGGGCTGGGGGGGCAGACACATCAGCTGGGGACTGGGGGGACAGACACATCAGCTGGGGACTGGGGGGGCAGACACATCAGCTGGGGGCTTCCGCTCTAGACTTTACCCGCCGCCTCGAAGGCTCAATTCCTGTGCTCGCTCTCCGGGGTGTTGGAGCCAGACCGGCTGGTGTTCAGGGGCTGCCCTGGGCTCTGGCGCCCAAGGGTCACTCCTGGCGGTGCTCAGGGGACCGTGAGAGCACCCTTGACTGCCCCCCTTACTTGAAAAGAGACTTTCCTCCTGACCGTGGGCCCTGGTGAGGTTCTTGGGGGAAAAAAAAATACTGGTCTGATTTAAGGAGCAGACAGCATGCATGCTAATCGATTGAATCGATTAATTGATGATCTGCCTCCTGAGTGTTTGAGGAGCAGAGCTAAGGGAAACACGGCTGGGTCACTGCACCTGCCTCCGCGGCTGCTTAGAGGAACTGCGGCCTTTCTGACAGCGGGTTCCCTGGAACCTCGGGCCTTGCATAAAGTCTTTGCATTTAATAAGCTTTTTTTTTTTTTTGCTTTTTGGGTCACACCCAGCGATGTATGGGGGTCACTCCTGGCTCATGCACTCAGGAATTACTCCTGGCGGTGCTCAGGGGACCCAATGGGATGCTGGGATTCGAACCTGGGTCGGCCGCGTGCAAGGCAAACGCCCTCCCCGCTGTGCTATCGGTCCAGCCCCAAATGCATTTAATAAGATTAAGAAATGTGATGCACCAGGGCCTTGCCTTGGGCCGGCCCAGCAAGCATTAGAATAGGGACCGCGCAGAGGAGTGGATTTAAAAAGAAAAAAAAAAAAAGTCTGTTTGATTCTCTCTCTCTCTCTTTTTTTTTCTCCAAATCACATTCAACCATAGAAGTAAAAGGCATTTAGGACAGTGGTAATTCACTTTTCCAATAGAATTTGCTTCCGTTACGGAAATTCGTATGTCATCAGCGAGCACTGGGAAGTGGGTTAGGAAGGTAAATACCGCTTATTGGACAAACGGTTGAACTCCCGCAGTTGTCTGCTACTGTGGGGCGTTGCAGGGCGTGGGCAGGTGGGGGCGGGGCTCTGGGGGCAGGAGAGGGGGCGTGGCCTGCACTGATCCCTGACCGGGTCAGACCACAGCGTGGACGAGCCCATCATCCGAGCAGCCGGCTGCATCTGGGGCCGTGCCGGCCGCCCAGAGGCCACTGTCCTCAGGGGCGTGGGTGGCCCCTGGGAGCAGTAAATCAGGCAAAAGCGCACACTCGGCGGCATGAACTCACCTGGGAAAGGAACGCTTGGGAAGAACGGTGAAGCAAGGAGAAGGTTCTGGAGCATCTCTGGATGGACCTGAGGACCCTTCCCAAAATCAACCCTGCACCGCGGGGAGGGCACGTGCCTTGCAGGCGCAGACCCAAATTCGATCCCTGGCAACCCCTCGGGTCCCCCGAGCCCCACCAGGAGTGATTCCCGGGTGCAGAGCCAGGCCAGGGTAGGCCCTGGGCACCACGGGGTGGATGGGGCCCAGACACAAGCCGAAGGGTAATGTGGCAATGATGTCCCTGTCGTGACAGCGTTGGCGGTCCAGGGGAGGCGGCAGGGGGCTGGCGGGGACAGTGGTGACCCAGCAGGCAGACAGGCCGTGACGGGGGTGGAAAGGATGCCGGCGGGGCGATGAGGATGACCGGGAGGATGACAGTGGTGAAGGGGAGGATCGAGGAGGCGGGGCTGATGCCAAGTAAGGGCCCGCGCCTCCTCTCCCCTCCCTGTGGTGTCCGTCCACTCGGTCACAGCAGCGGCCTCTCATTTCTCTCGGAAGCTCCCTTTCCTCGAAGCACAGCCTAACGGGTGGGTGACTCGCCGCCGGGACCCCAGCCCAGCACCTGGCTCATGCAGAGGCCGCGTCTCCACCCCCCCGAGGGATGCGGCTGACTTGGGGGGGGGGGCCGGGAGGTGCAGTGCCCTCGCCAGGAGCCGGGCCTCCCTGCAGGTCATCGGGTGACTGGCCACAGTGGGCAGCACTGGCCGGCCCCCCTGTGCCCCACATCCCCGTCCATCTCACGCCCCCACTCGGGCGCCCGGGCACCTGTTACGGCACCTCCCTGCCACACACAGTGTGTGCCTTTGTTTTTCCTGTTTGGGTCACACCCGGCGATGCACAGGAATTGCTCCTGGTGGTGCTTGGGGGACCGTAGGGGATGCAGGGGATGGAACCCGGGTCGGCCGCGTGCAAGGCAGACACCCTCCCCGCCGTGCTATTGCTCCGGCCCAGTGTGTGCCTTTTTCCTGTCTTCTCACTCACTCGCCCCCTCCAGGGCCCCCTCAGCCTCGGGCCGCCCTGGGAGGGACGCGGCGTGCCTGGGCCGCCCCCCCACCCCCCACCCCGCTTTCTGCCTTCACTCCCTGTGACAGCCCCGGGGCGTGTGGGCGCCTACGTGGTTGAGTCACGGCACCGGGCCCCCGCTGTGCGGACCACCAGATCTGTCGTGAGAGGCCCGCTGGGCCCCCTGGAGTGGCTCTCGGGCAGAGCCAGGCCCCCCAGCTGCAGGCCCCCAGGTGGCGCCCGTCCTGACAGTCCTTGGTTGGAGCACGGGACAAGCTTGAATTCGAGAGCTGTCGGCGGCTGAATTCCCTCCTTTGTCCATCACCTGCATAGCATCATAGCATCACTCATTCTCACACAGAAGGGTGTGTGTGTGTGTGTGTGTGCTCATCTGCATGCATGTGCACATGTGCAGGTGGGCGGGTGTGTGTGCACGCATGCAGACATGTGCACGCATGCCTGGGGGGGGAGCTGGGGTGGGCTGCGGGGGGAGCCAGCCCTCTGCGCCGTGAAAAAGGACACTGCGTTCCTCCCCCCCCCCCCCCCCGCCTTCGGGAACGGACTCTGACGGAACATTTGTCACAGGAGGCTTTCGGGGCATTACCGGTCCCCGCGCCAAGGGCCAGGAGACGGCCCTGACCTGTCTGGAGCGCAGAAGCCCCGCACAACCCTGCGGCCCGCAGGTACTCACCGTGCGTCTGCGGCGTGTCCCGGCACCCGGCGGGGTGTGTGGGGGGTCTGGAGCTGGGGAGGGGGGACAGCGCCACACGCCTGCTCTCCTGGGGCTTGCGGTGGCCGCC
This sequence comes from Sorex araneus, assembly GCF_027595985.1. NCBI lineage: Eukaryota > Metazoa > Chordata > Mammalia > Eulipotyphla > Soricidae > Sorex > Sorex araneus. Next base: position 260,342,870 of record NC_073303.1, read on the forward strand.
GAGCGGGCTGCCAGTGGAGGCCGGCAGCCGTCGGGGACTCGAGGCAGAGAGATAATGAGGGTCAGTGCTGGCCACGGAGGGCTTTGCAGGGAGTCCTGCAGAGGCTGCCGCGGGGTGGGTGGCCTGGGCCAGGGGGAGCGGGCGCTGTCCAGAGCAGCCCCCTCCCCACCCTACCCCCTGCCCTCAGGCCTGCGAGAAGGGAAAAAAGTGTCTAAAACACATATAAAAGTTTAAACACAGGGTCTGGAGCAATAGCACAGTGGGGAGGGCGTTTGCCGTGCACGTGGCTGACCCGGGTTCGATCCCCAGCATCCCATAGGGTCCGTTGAGCACCGCCAGGAGTCATTCCTGAGTGCAGAGCCAGGAGTCAGCCCTGTGCATCGCCGGGTGTGACCCAATCTTAAATAAAAAAAAAAAGTTAAAATATAAAATGAGTCTTGGGCAGCGCTGTCCCTGGGGGCGGGGGTCTGTCTCCGGCTACTGAGCAGGAGGACGGGGCACGGGTGCGGCGGCCTGGCCGTCTGCAGGATCGAGTGTGCCCCTGGATGGGGAGGTGCAGATGCGGCCAGAACCGGGGCCCCAGGCCGTGAGACTCTGTCCTGGCCCCAGCCACCGAGATAAGGGGGTGCTGCTGGGGTCCCCGCGGTGTCCCCCTCTCAGCTGGGGTGGGCGGCGAGTCCCGGGCCTCTGCTCCTGGCGGAGCTTCTGGTGTGCCAACGTGGCTGGGTGGCACCGTGCCTCTGGGCCCCTCACTGCACATGGGGCCGGGAGCCAGGGAGAAGGGGGGCCCGGCCTGGGGTCGGTGCCGTCTCCCCGGGGGCCGCCCCAGAATTCAGGCGAAGCCTCGTCGGGTGCTGTGGCCCAGTTCCAGGACCCGAGCGGGGAGGCCCGGTGCCAAACTGGGTCGGGTGTGTGGTGGGGCGAGAGCGGGAGGGCCGGGCCAGGGCTGCCCGCGGACAGAGCCCAGACAGCCCCGGGAACACTGCCCCTTGCCCCCCGTGGGCCGAGCCCAGTGGCAGGGCCCAGGGCCCCCTCCCGAGTCTGCCCCCTCTGCCCGCGGCTGCCTGTGTGTCTCAGCTCCACCAGAGAGGCACGCCTGGGCACTGGCCTTGGCGCCAGCCAGGCAGTGACCCTCACGGGGCGTCTTTGGGGGACTGTCCCCCAGGAGGGCAGAGCTGGGGCGCATACAGCGGAGACGAGGTGGGGACCCCGACTGTCCACCCGGGAACCTGGTCCCGCCCAGGGCCTGGGGCTGCCCGCTCAGTGGCTCTGCTGCCGGGGGCGGGGGGCTGAGGGCAGCCCGCAGGGGCCCAGGGCACGACCGCTCTCCCCGCCGCTGCCCTGCAGGTCCCCCGTGGTGCCCCCTAGTTTATTGTTACGTCTTAACAAGCTGCAAACGCACAAACAGAGGCCGGGGGCATCGACCTGACACACAAATCAAATCAGCGAAGTGCTTCGAAATCCAGCCGGGGCCTGGAGCAGCCTCTGCCGGGCTGCAGGTGGGCCGGATCTGTCGGGCCCGGGTGTGAGGCCTCAAACCCGGCCCCCAGGGAACTCTCTTCCCCCACTGGTGAGTAACAGCCCCCACCCCAGAGGCCTTGGTCGGAGACACTCTCTAGGGCAGGGCCCCCCCCCCCCCCCGGCCCCTCCTGGGCCCCATTGCCTGCTCCAGAGAACCCGCTTCCGTGCTCTGCCCCGGGACCCCCGCGCCCGACATCAGTCCCCAGAGTCACCTCCTGTCTCCTGTCACTCAGCTCCCTGACACGGTGACAGGGGCAGTGACAAGTGCGTCACTTTAAACCGTCCGCTGCTGGTGCCCTGCACTTTGTTTGTGTCATTCTGGCTTAGTGCCACCACCCGCCCCCTTCTCTGCGTGGATGTGGTTCCCAGAAAAGCAGGAACGTGGCTTCTTTTGTTGTTTTTTTTTTCCCCTTTCATGGTGCATTTCTCCTGCAGCTTAGCAGAGAAAGCGTCTCAACCCTGACCTGGCCCCTCAGACTGTGGATCTTGGCCCCTTCTCTGTCTGTCTGTGGCTTGAGATGGCCCCGCTCGTCCCCTTGCACTAGGAGTGAACTCCTATGCATCCTCCAAAGCCCAGCCCGTAATCTCCATCTCGATTGGGCTAGCTTCCCCAGGGCTGAGTGACGTCGGGCTTTGGAGTGCGCCGTAACACCCAGCCTTTCTGTGAGGGGTGTTCTGTCCTCCAGGGTCACTCGCCTCTCAGCCACCCCTGGAGAGGACCCCTCACAGAAGGTCCCCGGACCTTTCCCCCGAATCCCTAATAGTCTAGACCTGACTCGTGCAAGCCAGGGCCCTGGAACCCTCTGCTGACGGTGGGGAAACAGTCAGATGTGCTGGGGTCCGACTAAAGCCCTCCAGAGGGGGCAGAGCCGCCAGACCCAGAGCTGCCGCCTTCTCGGCCCGAGTCTCTGCAGCTTCCCCGTAGCCGCTCGCTCTGGAGCTCCCCCACCCCCGCCCCTTCTCCTCCACCCCTGCACACGCGCCGGGCCCCTCCTGTCACTGCATTTGGGGCCTGTAGCCTGGCTCAGCTCAGCCACTGAGTCGTGCGTTATGTAAGCCTGCTGTGTGTGTGTGTGTGTGTGTGTGCGTGGGGGGCGGGGACTGGCATGAGTGTGTGAATGCGGGTGAGTGTGGGTGAGTATACATTTGTGTGAGTATGTGCGTGTGGGTGAGTGTGAGTGGGTGAATGTGGGTGAGTATATGAGTATGTGGGTGAGTATGCGTGTGTGTGAGCATGTGTGTGTGAGCATGTGTGTGTGAGCATGTGTGTGTGAGCATGTGTGTGTGTGCATGGGTGTGTGAGTATGGGTGTGTGAGTATGCGTTTGTGTGAGTGAGTGTAGGTGAGTGTGTGAATGTGGATGAGTGTGGGTAAGTGTCTGAGTGTGTGGGTGAGTGTGGGGGAGTGTCTGAGTGTGTGAATGAGTGTGAGTGAGTGTCTGAGTGTGTGGGGAGTGTGTGAGTGTGTGGGCGAGTGTGGGTGAGTGTCTGAGTGTGTGGGTGAGTGTCTGAGTGTGTGGGTGAGTGTCTGAGTGTGTGGGTGAGTGTGGGTGAGTGTCTGAGTGTGTGGGTGAGTGTCAGTGTGTGGGTGAGTGTGCGTGTGTGTTTCAGCTGTGCAGTCATGGAGCCACAAGATGACCTGGGGCTGGACTCGGTGCCGGAAGCTGCTGGTCAGCAGGTCCTGGACTTTGCCTGGCTCCCGGGACGTGGCCCTGAGCACAGCAGGCAGAGTCTCCCCCGCCCCCACAGCGTGGCCTTTCCAGAAGGCAAGGAAGCCTCGGGCCGGGCTTCAGCTGGGACAGGACAGGGAGTGGGTGTCCAGGGGCCCCTCCGGCTGGTGCTGCCCGAGCCCTCTGTAAGCGCTGTGGCTCCTTGCGTCCCCAAGTCCTGCTGCTCCTCCCCCTGCACCCCAGCCTGCCGGGGCGGGAGTGGCCGCACCCACAGAGGGCGTGTGCGTGGCCTTCACGTGGCGGCGTGTGCACGCTCCTCTCCGCGCTGCCAGGAGGCGCCCGGCGTGTTTGATGCGGCGCAGTGACATTTAAATGTCAATTAAAAAGTCCCCACCCTGCCTGCCCACTGCTCTGCCGGGCAGCCGCGGGGCTGACCGGGACCCAGGGGGCCGGGACAGGGGGAGGCGGAGCAAAGGAGGGCAGAGACGGGAGGGCGGGTCCACCAGACACTGGGGGAAGCCAGGCCCGGGGAGGGAAGGGGACGCCCCGCGTGTGGGCCGGGAGCAGAGCGTGGAGGGTGGACAGAGGCCCCGGGGCAGCCTGGCGAGCCCGTCAGGAGAGATCCGGCTCTGCAGGGGAGGGGCGGCAGGGGGGTTCAGAACCAGAACCAGAACCGGGCCGCAGCCCCGGTGCCAGGCTCCTTGCTCCCCTCCCCACTCCCCCGTCTGTGAACCCCAAAGCACGAGCTCGTGGGGAAGGGGGCACATGGGCCAGCGGCAAGCTCTCCCCGGGGCCGCGGGGGCTGCGGGCATCTCGCCCCCCCCAGGGCCAGCCCTCCCCTTTCCAGCTTGGTCTTGACAGGTGCAGCTGGAGGCGGCTCGGTGCACCCAGCCAGCCGGCGCCCCCACCCCTGACCCCCTGCACTTACAGCTCGTGGTTGCTCTGTTCCGCTCTCCCGCCCTGCAGGGGTGTCCAGCGAGGGCCGGGGGCTTCCCCTCTGTGCCCACTTGTCTGCCGTCCTGTGGCTGCTGATGCAGGCCCACCGGGACCGAGCCCTCTGCTCATGTTTGTTTGGTGGTGCTCCGGGCTCCGGGCTCACTCCCACAGTGCTCCAGAGGGCCTGGCAGGTGCCGGCAGTCGAGCAGCAGCTGGTCACACGCGGGGTGAGCGGCCGCAGTGAATCCTGTGTCAGGACGTGCCCCAGTGTGGTGCGGGCACCCCTTTCACGCCCGCTGGGGCTGCTTCACGCTGCGGTCTGGGGCCCACCCCACAGTGCTCCCCGGGAGCTCTGGGCCCCGCTCTCCCCGCCCCCCACACCCCGCTTGGGCTGGAGACACGGAGACAACGAGCCTGACGCCGCTGGCCACAAGGAAGGCAGGAAAGCCTAGTGCTGCCTGCCGGGAGGGGCGCGGGGAGGGCACGTGAGGGCTCCCACACTGCACACACTCGCCGGTCACACACTGTACACCCACTGTTCGCCACTACACTCACCATCCACACACTACACTCACCTCTCACACACTATACATCACCACTCACACAGTACACACTCACCATTCACACACTACACACCATTCACACACTACACACCATTCACACACTACACATCTCCACTCACACACTACACACCATTCACACACTACACACTCACCATTCACACGCTACACACCATTCACACACTACACACCATTCACATGCTACACACTCACCATTCACACACTACACATCACCACTCATACACTACACACTCACCATTCACACACTACACACTCACCATTCACACACTACACACTCACCATTCACACACTACACACCTCCACACCATTCACACACTACACATCACCATACACACACTATACACCGTTCATGCACTACACACTCACCATTCACACACTATATACTCACTGTTCACCCACGACACACTCACTGTTCACACACTACACACCCACCATTCACACACTACTCACCACTCACAGACTACACATTCACCGTTCACACACTATACACTCACCGTTCACGCACTATACACCATTCATGCACTACACACTCACCATTTACACACTACACACTCACTGTTCACACACTACACACTTACCATCCATGCACTACACACTCACCATCCACATACTTCTGTGAATATTTATTTATCATTCTTAATTTCCCTAACTGCGCCGTTCTGTAAGATGCATGGTACATCATTAGCACACTAGCCGATGCTAATAAGGTATTGAAACCACATGTCTGGGGCTGTTCAAAAATGATGGCTCTGTACTTAAAAATATCATTATTATCTGATTATTCTCCTTGTCTCCACCGGGCTTTAGTGGCTCCAAAGATGTTGGAGGGTGAAGTGGGGACAAGAATATTTATTTGGGCTGGAGCAATAGCACAGCAGGTAGGGCATGTGCCTTGTATGCGACCGACCCGGGTTTGATCCTCGGCATCCCATATGGTCTCCCGAGCACCACCAGGAGTAATTCCTGAGTGCAGAGCCAGGAGTAACCTCTGATCATTGCCGTGTGTGACCCGAAAAGCAAAAAAAAGAACACTTATTTAAACAGCCTCTTTCCTAATAGCCTGTAGCCTTTGTTTTTCCAGGTGGTCAAAGTGTATGTGTGGCGGGAGGTGGGCAAGAAATGGGGAGAGGGTGGTCAGGGGTGCTACTGTCCATGGTCCTGAACCAGCGCCCAGTGGTCAAGGGTACATCTAGCAAGGGGCGCTGTCCTTGGTGCTGAGCCAGCACACAAGGTTGGGGCGTTGCTGCTGTCCGTGGTCCTGAGTTGTTGCCCACTGGTCAAAGGTGCATGTGTTGCAGGGGGCTGTGGGGGGAGAGCGGGGAGGGGGCGCTGTCCGTGGTCCTGAGTCAGCACTGCCTCTAGTCTGAGTTGCTGGGCCACAGGAGGCTCGTCCTCCCTGGACTCTCCTGCTCCCTGATGAGTCTGTGTAACCAGGGGCATCTCGCTTGGTCACCTCCAAATACGTGGGTGCCCGGGGCTAGGAGTGGGGCTGCTCTGGGTGCCCTGAGGAGGTGCCTGGCTCTCACCCGACCCCGTCCAGAAGCTTCTGTGGGCTCATCGCCGGTTTGAGTTTTGTTTGGGGTCACCCCAAGGGTTGCTCGGAGACTACTCTCAACTCAGTGCTTGGGGGTCATGCTCAGAAGTGGTCGGGGGGCCGCACAGGGCTGGGGGCCACGCCCAGGGCTCCTGCAGGCAGAGCACTGGGCAACAGCCTCCCAGATCGCTCCCTGGCCCTAATATGTAATTTTTCTTATTGAAGCTCTTTTCTTATTAATGCTCTGGCAGGCGCTGTATATTGCTGGTGTCTCCGCACTGTGAAAAATCCGCCCGGTCTCATTCATTCCATAATTTTTCTTTCTTTTTAAAACCAGCTCCGCTTGTTACCGTTACATTTTTATTTGGCGGGGACAGAAACTAGGCCTTGGGGGACCTCCCAGAGACCGAGCCCGGGCATGTGGCAGAGTCCGGGTCACACCCTGCTCGCCTGACTTGGAGTTCGGGTTCTCGGCTGCCCTTCTGGTGTTTCACTTCACGCTGTTGCCCCGCGGTGCCGGCCGGGGGCCCGGCACGGGGCGTGCCCTCGCCCTCCCCCTCCCCCGCCCCGGCAGAGACCGCCGAGGGCATTGGTGTTCCTGGCACGTCCCTCCCCTGGCTCCCGCCCGGCACCGCTGTCTCTGCCTGCCACTTAGGCCCACGCTGGCGTCTTTATTAGCGCCTGGTGGGGACAGCGTGTCCCAGGGGTGCACGCGCCTGTGTCTCAGGGCGGGCGGGCGGGCGGGCAGGCAGCGTCCCCCTCCCCCGGGAGTCTGCAGGGGCCCCGGGGACTGCTGTGAGCAACGCTCCATCCGTGGCTGTAGGAGAATTCTCTCTCCAGGCACATGCATGAAGGTTCTGGGGTGCGGGGGAGAGAGGGGGAGCCGGGGGGCTCTGCTCCTTGGAAGCCCCCCCGACTTTCTCCTCTTCTCCTGCCCGCCCATCCGTGGTGAGAAAGGAGAGGCGCGGACACTCGCTAAGGCACGCGCATGCATGCATGCGTGTGTGTGTGTGTGTGTGTGTGTGTGTGTGTGCGCACGCGCGCACCTGGTCCTTTTCTTACGTGGGGGTGTGGGACCACGCCTGGCGGTGCTTGGGGCTGGGCTCCAGAGGGGGGGCTCCAGGGCTCCTCCACAGGCAAAGCCAGCACCCAGCACCACGTCTCTCCGGCCTACGGAGACGTGTGTTTTAAATGAGAAACTTTTTTTAAAAAAAAAACACACGTATGATAGATAGGGGGAATTAGGGCCGTAACTCCTTCCCCCGTCAGCCTCTCGGGAGAACTTCTGGGTTTCATCTGCTTTCTATCAAGGTCACCTTGGCTTACAAGCGTCTTAATGATTACCTGTGGGGGCTCCAGTGTCCCCACATCCGTCCTCCAAGGGCCTGCACCCCCCCGCCCCGCCCACTGGGGCCTTTGCCCCTCGCCCCTGTGGACTTGTTCCCGAGACGCCCTGGCCCCCGGCAGTCCTCTCCCCCACCTCCCTCCGTCAGAGCCGGGCGCTGCTGGCTCTCGGTTCTTCACCTGTTCCGTGGGGGCCCCCAGCCCCTGCAGCTGAGGGCGGGGAGGAGGGCTCCATGGTGAGCTTCCAGCTCTGGGCCACGGCAAGGCGCAAGGGTGGGCGCGGGGCGGGCCCGATGCTGGCGGCCACGGGCGGGTGCCGTACAACGGGTGGAGTGTGCGGGGACGCGCAGCCTGTCCTAATTTCCCGGCTCTGTCCTGCTGCGCCTCTGCCTTGATGCTTTCAGCGGGGAAAGATTTGTGCTAGGCTGAGCCCGAGACAGAGACAGTCATCCTGTGAGGGGGAGGGGAGGAGTCTCAGCCGCCTCCCCTCCCTCTCCCTTCCCCCTCCCCCACCAGGCTCCCCTCCCCCTTCCTGCCCCCTGTCTCTCCTCCCTCTCCATCCCCCTCCTTCCCTCCCTCCTCCCCACCCGCCCCTCCCCTCCTTCTTTACCTCTCTCTTCCCTTCCCTCCCCTCCTCACCTCAGTTCCACCCCTCCATTCTCCCCCTCCTCCTCTCTCTCCTCCTCCCCCCTTCCTGCCTCTTCTCCTTCCTCCCCTCGCTGGCTCCTTCCGTCTCTCTCTGGGATGTCAGCCGACAGCTCGCAGCCTTGCTCGCGTCCCTCTCTCCCAAATCTTATCAAATATTAAAAGCTGTGAAAGAGGAGACAGCTTTTTAATCATTTTAATCACCGCCTTCCTCAGCCTTCTCAAAAGGGCTCGGAGGAATCGATTCACAAGTGGTAATTATCAGCGAGGCCCCGCGCCAGGCTCGGGGCAGCCGGGCACGGGGACAGATGGCAGGGCTGGGGAGAGCTCCTCCCTCGGGGCACCCTGGCAGCCAGGCCTGGTCCCGGCCTCCCCCGCGGCCCCAGAGGGCCCAGCTGCAGCTGCCCGGGACCCCCAGCCCCCGACACCCGCCCCCGGCCGTCATAGCTGCCCGGTGCCCGAGTTTGGGTGTCAGGAGTGGGGTCCCTCATGCCCCTGTCCCAACTCCCCGGCTGCCTGTGTGCCCTGCGGGGTTCCTCACGCCCCCCAAGACTCTGGGGTCTGCCGAGAGCTGTGCGTCCACTGCCCTGCCGGGGACCGGGAAGCCTCTGGCCCTCGGACCCCAGCTGGGGCTCTGCGCCCACCCGCCCCCGGCTGCCCTGTTGCCTCCGGCCTGCACCAGACACCAACTCGGGCCCCCTGCGCCTTCGGGACCTCCACGAGCCCTGGCCCCGAGGGGGGAGGATTTTTAACCCACCCAGGCGAGCATGTGGTGCGGGCAGGGCGGTCACTCGGCTTCTGTCCCCTCTGGGCTGTGGGACCCCACCCTCCAGTGCCTTCGGGCTCGGGCACGACTGGGACAGCCCGACTGGCCAGAACAGACCTAACTCATTTCTGGGAGGCTGGTCCGGGCCACCAGTGAGCTCCCCACCCCCCGCCCCCGGGCCCACCGTGCCCCCCCAGACACATGCCTCCGTGTCCCCACGGGTTTCGGGGTGCAGCCCCGGTCATGGCTGTGGCTGGCCGAGATGGGGACGGTGGTTCAGGGAGCCGCTGACCCGTGCTGTGCTGGGGAGACTGACCGCTCCGGGCCGGGTCATGCTGAGTGCGTAGCCCGGTGGTGCCAGGACCAAGGGGACATGCATCCCCACTCCCTGGGGACCCCTGGGGCTGGGCTGCAGCATCCCCGGCCCCCGCCCCGCGCCGTGTGCTGGCAGGGGCGGCCTCTGGACAGTGGCGGGCCCAGGCGGCCGCCGTGGCAGCCCCGCCCCCTGCCCCACACAGGTGCTCTGGGACAGCGAGGGCAGGGCAGCCTCTCACCCCCCACCCCTGCTCACACTTCCCACCGGCCTGGGAGTTCTCCAGGACACTGTCAGGTTTAAAACAATCTGAACAGGAATAATGCCACACTCCGTTCAATTTGCAGAGCCTCTGCTGTAATTAATTTGGGGGGAAGCCGTGGCCGGTGCCAGTGGAGGCCTTTGGAGGTCATTCTTGCTGGCCCAGGTCAGGGACCGGGCAGAGCTGGGTCATTCCCAGCCGGCGCTGGAGATCGGACCCCGAGCCTCCCTCCTGTTCATGGCAGCAGCATGTATCGATCGTGGTCCCAGCACCACCCTCCCGACCACCATGCTCACTTCCCTCCTCCAGAGCCCCCAGCCAGCCCCCGGGCCGAGCTCCGTCTTTGGGCTCCTCTCTGCGCCTGTCGCCTGTTCCGTGACATCCCACCTAAGAGACTGTTGTGTCTGTCCCTATGTTTGTGTTTGCTTGGGGGGGGGCCACACCCCTCGGCGCTCAGGGCTGACTCCTGCCTTTATGCTCAGGAACCCCCCCTGGTGGGCTCAGGGGACCGTGGGGGGTGCTGGGGGTGGGACCCAGCTTGGTCCCTCCCTGCCGCCTCTCCGGCCCTGGCCCTCGCTGACACCCCCCAGCTGCTCTCTGCCTCCGTGCGCCTTCCCTGCCTCGTCTCCCCTCGTGTGGCGGCTGTGGCGGTACACCGTCGTGGAGCACCGTGACGGGCACTGGGGCAGGTGAGACCCGGCCTTGCAGAGCGGCCCGGGAGCAAAGCCTCGCAGGAGGGAGGGTCTGGGCGACGCTGGCAAGAACAGGGCATCAGCCAGCACCGGGTGTCCGGCCGTGAGCCCCGCTCAGCCTCCTAGTCACAGGTGCCCAGGATGCAGGAAACGTCACGTGCACTGAGCGGGTCATCCTTCGGGAGCACCTGGCCCTGGCTGGGGCTGGGAGGAGAGTCGCCGGCCAGTAATGCTGAACTTCTTTTTGTTTTTTGTTTTTTTTTTCTTTTTGGGTCACACCCGGCAATGCACAGGGGTCACTCCTGGCTCTGCACTCAGGAATTACTCCTGGCAGTGCTCAGGGGACTATATGGGATGCTGGGAGTCGAACCCGGGTCGGCCGTGTGCAAGGCAAACGCCCTCCCCGCTGTGCTATCGCTCCAGCCCCAGTAATGCTGAACTTCTTGGGATTGGACCTTCCTGTAGAGCCGAGACCCTCTATAAAATACGTGCGTGTTTGGCAATGAAGTGAACAGCCGTCAGCTGCCCCTGGAGGGGGTTTCCCCATGCGCCCGTCTGCCCAGACCCGGTGCGCAAGCTGTCCGGGCACGTGGGGGCAAAACTGTTCCTCGACACCCCATGACCTCGCAGGGCCGAATCTGTCTGTCTGTTGTGACACGCGGTGTGTCCCTGGGTCCTGACGGCCGTGAGTGGCGCTGCAGGGCGTGCCTCGGGCCCCGTGTCACCGAGCTGGACGCACAGGTGTGGGATTGTGGGGCTGTGCCGCTTGTAACCCTCAGCTCCTGGGCGACAACCGGAGGCTGCAGACTCGGGCCGTGGGCCGCAGCCAGCGCTGCCCTGCTGGCACTCGGGCGCGGGAGCCAGGAAGAATTTTCCACTTCGCAATCACTGGCAGAGGCTGCGGGAAGCCGCGTGGTACTCGGGACTGTTTGGAAATCCCGGGTTCCGTGATCCTGAGATAGGAGGCAGTGGAGGGCCCCCCTCTCCGTGGACACGGGGCCCAAAGCGTCCCGCTGGGGGTGGGGGGCGGCCGGCTGGGTCTTGCGGTGGCTTGGCTTTCACCGGCCTGAGCCAACGAGAGGAAGCAATGGCAGCCCCCCTCCCCCCATGTCGCACACCCTTCGCAGTGCTCCCCGTTAACATAGCGTGGGTAATTCTGGCGCATTGACCCCGAGGACGCGTCTGTGTTTGGTTTGGAAATCTGTTTCCGTTCTACAGCTCGCAAGGAAGCACGAGCCCCCAGGTTCATACCTAGCTTTGGGTTCGCGTCTGTCAAGTAACATGGTGAGCAGAAGGCAAAGTCAGGTGCCCCCCTCGAGGGCTCGGGGGCTGTGGGCCTCACCCCACCCCCAACCACAACTCTCTGGCTCTGTGCTCTCGGCCCTCTCCAGCCAGCAGCCTCGGTGGGGAGAGACCCACCCCAGCCCAGAGGAGATGGGGGCAGGGGGGCAGCCCACCTCATCCTAGGGTGGAGCAGCCCCTGCAGTGAGCACCTGGGCTCCCATGCCCTCACATTCCCCCACAGCCCCTTCCTGGGCCCGCTGCTCCGGCCCACTTTGCCCCCATCGCCTCTCCTTGCAGCAGGGGCTTTGCTGTTCGTCTGTTCCTGTCCGCCCCGGCCGTCTCTGGGGAGTTCTCCCAGCCACCTGCCTGCCTGCGCTCGGGCCCAGGCCGTGAGTTGGGAGACCGGCGTCTGTGGCTCTCTGCATCCGTGGTTCTCCATATTCATGGCTCCCCGCACGCGTGGCTGTCTGTATCGGGGGCTGTCAGTGTCTACGGCTCTCTGCATCCGGGGCCCTTCATATTCGTGGCTCTTCAGTTCTGTGGCCCTTGATATCCATGGCCCTCCATAGCCATGGCTCTCTTTGTCTATGGCTCCCTGGGGCCATGGCTCTCTATATCCGTGGCTCTCTTCATCCGTGGCTCTCTTCATGGCTCTCTTCATCCATGGTTCTCTGTCTCTATGGCTCTCGCTGCATCCATGGCTCTTCGTATCCGTGGCTCTCTGTATCTCTCTGTATATGTGGCCCTTCATATCCATGGTTCTCTGTATCTGTGGCTCTGTATCTGTGGCCCTTCATATCCATGGTTCCCTGTATCCATGGCTCTCTGTATCTGTGGCCCTTCATATCCGTGGTTTTCTGTATCCATGGATCTCTGTATCTATGGCTCCCGCTGCGTCCGTGGCTCTCTGTGTATGTGGCCCTTCATATCCGTGGCTCTCTGCATCTGAAGCCCTCCGTATCCAGGACACTCTGCACCTGAAGCTCTCTATACCTGGGACTCTTCATCTCTCTGGCTCTCTGCATTCGTGTCTCACTGCTTCCGGGGCTATCCACATCTAGGCCTCTTGGCCATCAGAACTCCCTGGGAAAAAAACTTATTAAATCACCAAGAGATACAAAGTTACAGAGTGAGCTTTAGTCCTACAGTGCTGGGACACCCGTCAGTCCACCAGCGTCCACTCCCCCATCAGTGTCCCTCCCAGTGTCCCCCTGTCCAGCTGCCCCGATGGAGACACTTTCCTCCTTCTCGGCACTGTGTCATGGTACACTACTGCCCATGTGCCGTGCACGCCGCCCTCCCTCCTCTTGCACCCGTCCCTTGTTCCGGGCGACCACTGCCCCCACCTCTGTCCCTGTGGTCCCTTCTCCAACCTCACCACTCTCTCCCCAGGTGCCAGTTTCCTGGCAGGGACCAGTCTTCCCGGCCCCCGTTTCTGCTTTTGCATTCTCCTACTCTGCTTATTTATCCGTGTGACCCACTTTGTGCCTTATACCTTCCTCCTGTGCCCACTCCCCCTGACTCATTCAACTCTGCATGGCACGCTCTGTGTCTGGCCACGTATCGGCAAACTCCACGCCTCACTTTCCCCCTGATGGCTGTGTAGTATTCCCTAACTTCCAAGTTCCGTAGCTTCTTCCCCCCACGTGTCTGTTCTCAGGCACTCGGGGTTTTTTCCAGATTCTTGGCAGCGGTGAAGAGCCCCCTGCATTCTGGCCTCTGCCCACACCACAGAGGGCAGGGAGCCTCGCTCCCCAGCCTGGCGCCCGTGGTCCCGAGGGCGCGGGGCACCGTGGCGGCTCACCCTGGCATGGTGGCTGACGCGTCTCTGCTGCGGGTGGGGTGTGCTCAGAGAATCCCACCCAGCATGTGGACGTGGGCGGCTGTGGGCAGGGGGCCTGGTGTCCTGGTTCCGGAAGCTGTGCCCGAGCCCTCGGTGCAGGAGAGAGCCGTAGCTACGGGTGTGGAGCGGGAACAGGCATCCCCGTGAGCCGGGCACTCGCTCTGCTGCGACGTGCCCCACCCCGTGGCTGCAGGGAAGCGGCTGGCACAGAGCGCAGAGGCCCTGCCCAGCGCCCATGCCCTGGCCCCCACAAGGCCCCTCAGGGGAGGGAGGGCTGCCGGGCTGTGTGGGAGATGGTGCAGGCGCCCACCCTCTGTCCTAGCCATGCCCGCCTTGCTGCCACACCCCACGGGAGATCAGTCCCCGCAGGAACAAGACAAGTCTCGGGACCCCCTTCCCCTGGGTTCCGGGCTCAGGTGGAGGGTTCCCACGTTTGCTCTCCACGCTGTAGGCGGTGGAAGGGACCCCAGCGGTGTCCCCCTCCAGAGGGGGAGAGGGACCTCCTGCCACGTGGCTGGTGTCTCGGAATTCCAAGCCCCCTCCTCCCCGCTCCCTTCAGTGTGTCTTTCCCAGAACGGTGTTCCCCCGCCCCCGCCTCCCCAAGCCGCCTCTGAAGGCCTTTTCGGCGGTGCCCGCGGCGGGCCTGGCACCTCCACGGCCGGCTGCGCCGGGAGTGTAAGCACAGAGCCGCCTCCCGTGGCGCGTGGAGCCCGGCATATTGCTCCCAGCAGACGCCGCGCGCCTCAATCTGTCCTCTCGGGTTTGAAGGGGCTGAAGAACAACATGGCAAAAGAAAGCCAACAGCACATTTATTGGTTGATGAAATGCCGCTTTAGCCTACCCTGGCATTAGGCGCTGATTGCTATGCGGGGAACATCTGTTATTAGACCCAGACTGCCGTTGCCTGGATACCCCGGGTCAGGAGCGGGCGCTGACGAGGAATCCGTCGACGGGGCCGGGGCGCGTGAGTGGCGGGTGCCCCGAGCCTCTTGTCTCCCCACGCTCCCCGTCCTGGACCTGCCGAGGGGCCCACGCCTGGGGAGAGACGGGTCGGACAGTCAGAGAGGCCTTGGGCTCGGGGCGTGTTGAGTCGTGGCTGGGGGCCCGCCCGGTGCGTCTGGATGGGGCGGGTCTTTCCGCACAGAGAAGCCTGTGTGCAGAGACCCGACGCCTCGGGCCAGCAGGGGGTGGGCACCAGGGCGGGGGGAGGACAGCACCCTCGAACCCGGGTGTTCCTCACTCCAGCCTTCTGGCACTGCATCCTTCTGATTCCTTCACTCCCCCCGGGAGACTTGACCCAAGTGCCGTTCATGCGTCCCTAACGGAACGCGAGCGTCTCTGCAGAAGGCTCTGGACGTGACTGATTCCTTTTTCTTTGGTTGACGTTATTTTATTTTGGGACGGGGGGGGGGGGCGGTGCCACACCGGGCAGTGCTCAAGGCTTACTCCTGGCTCTGCTCAGGGGTCACTCCTGGCAGTGCTCGGGGCACCTGATGGGATGTCGGGGATGGAAAGTGGGTCGGCCATGTGCAAGGCAAACTCCCTGCCCGCTGGACCGTCGCTCCGGCCCCTGGATTCCTCTTGAGGGCAGCTTTGTCTGGGTCTGGCATGGGCGTCCTCTCCTTCCCACGGGCCTGAGGGGCACCAGAGACAGAGCCGGGGGAGAGGAGCCTGGAGGGACCTCATGGGCACAGTGATGGCCCTGAACGCTAGGAATGGTCAGGCAGAGGGGGCTGGAGGGCCAGCAGGGAGACCCCTAGGCCCTTGGCAGGCTCCCTGCAGACTCGGAGCTTTCTGGGGTCTCGCAGGTGTCCAAATATGTGTCACGCTGCCTGTGTCACAGGGGCTGGCTCGGGCAGTGAGAACCCCCTTTGCGACAAACCCCCAAATGTGACAAACACATTTCAACACAAATGCAAGATGCCACCAGGAAAAAATGGGGGTTTCTTGGGAAAGGGGGGGCCCACTCAGGTGGCTGATGTCAGCTTCTCCCTGGGGGTGCGGGACTGTCCAGGCAGCCCGTGGTCAGCCAGCGCTCGTGGGGAGGGGCGAGGTGTAGGGAGGCCTGGGAGCGGATGCAGCCGCCCACAGTGGCTCAGGACAGGGCAGCTGTGCTTGGATCCCAGGGGAGAGGGAAATAAATGCCTGGAGCACTGCCTTGGGGGTCTGTCACCTCCTGGGCCTCACCCCGGACGGCCCGAGGGATTCACAAACCCGGGGCCGGCCTGTCCTCCGCTTGCTCGCACTTCCAGGTGCTGCTGGGCTGTGTCCACTCTGCTCCGGCCCTGCCCACGGTCACGCCTTCCCACGCTGGTCTGGACGCCTGCCATGCCGGGGGCCGCGCACGCCGCCAGCCTCCTTTGCACAGTGTCCGTCTCAGCGCCCCTCAGCGCCCAGAGAGTCCATCCGGACCCCAGCCCTGCTCCCCGAGGCAGCGCCAGGGCAGGGCCCCCCCCCGAACCCTCGGCTCTAGGGCCCCCCCAGACAGCAGATGCCGTTGTCCTGCGTGGGCCTTTGCGAGGCCTTTGCTGCCTCAGAGGGTGTGGGGGGCTCTGCTGGGGCGGAGTAGGGGGCGCCCGCCTGCCGGGCTGCCCGAGGGACTGCTCAGGGAATTCCGAGACTTGGAAGTGCCGTGCCGAGTGCGGGATTCGCTGCTCTGGTCTACACCGGGCTGGGAGCCGCCTGGGCACCTCCCGCCTCCACCTGCTGGCAGGAGATGCGGCCTGGCTGCTTCCTGAGCCCGCAGGGGGCTTGGGGGAGGCGGTGCCCGGGTGAGGGGGCGAGGGGGCCCTGGAGCGTGTGGGCGAGGGCGGGCAGGGCAGACGGCTGCTTCCTCCCGGCCCGGGCGCGAGGCGAGGTGCAGTTTGGCCCTGGGGGGGGGGGCTCCCTTCCCAGTGACTCACTGGCTCTTTCCTTTCTCGCTGAGTTTCAGTTTTATTTTCAGCCCCAATCAGTGGGAATAGACGAACGCAGGTGCCGCGTCCTCCCTCCGCGCCGCTCCCCCGACACGGCCCGTCAGTCCCCAGAAGGGCGCAGCCCCCACCCAGGGAGACCCCCGTGCCCCCCAGCAGCCCGGGAGTGGGGCGAGGGGACGGAGCCCCGGAAAGGTGCCCCCGTGAGCGTGAGCTCAGCCCAGACACAGGCGTCCTGCTTCCGGGCCCAGGTCGGACCCCAGGGCCTGCTGTGGGGGCGTGGGGGGACACACGTCCTCCTCTGAGCGGAAACTGGCCCGGGGCCCCAAGAGTGGACGGGCTTGGTTGGAGGCTGTCACTGAGCTGGTCAAACGGCAGAAGGGGGTCCCCACATTCCATTACATCCGATGATACCTCACTGCCCCCCAGCACTGTTCGGACATGCACCGATGCACACGTGCACATGTGTGCACACAGGTGCACATGATACGGTCATACACAGTTACAGAGGTTCATGCATGTACATGCACACAGATGCACATGTATATTTGCGCACACGGGATACACACATACACACATACATGCACAGAGCACAGGTTTACACATGTGCATGTGCACAGATACACACATGAATGTACACATGGAGTACATACAGACACACGTGTTTGCAGACAGTTTACACACATGTGCATACACACAGATGCACACATGCATGTACACACAGGTACACATGTGCACACATGCATATACAGTCACAGGTGCACACACATGAAACACGTGCACCAAGGTGCACACACGTGTACACACAGCCAGATAGTGTTGGGTGACGGGGCCTGTGGGTGAGTTCAGGTGAGCAGCCGGGGCTGGCCCGGAGGGAAATGGGCTCATTCACCAGTTTCACAGCATCTTCGCTGCAGCCTTTTGCTCGATCCAGAAATCGTCTTTGATGGGGGCCAGAGCCACGGGACAGTGGGGAGGGCGTTTGCCTGGCACACCGCCAGTCCGGCTTCCATCCCCAGCATCCCACAGGGTCCCCCGAGCACTGCCAGGAGTGATTCCTGAGTGCAGAGCCAGGAGGAACCCCTGTGCATCACTAGGTGTGACCCAAAAAGCCAAAAAAAAATGGGCGGGGGGAAATTGTCTTAGAACCTTTCCAAGAAACCTGCCCGAGATGGTCTTGCCCATGGGGGCAGGGGCGGGGGTGGGGGGGCTGGATGAAATCTGCCGCCATCACGTGGGAGGTGCTGGTGAAGACCCACCCCTCTCAGGGACACAGGACGGCCCCACAGTCATGCCCGTGGGTGGGGCCGCCCCTCTGAGTCCCCGGGGCAAGGGCCTGCCTGCCCGCGGGCCCGCCCCTCCCCCACAGCCTGGGCACAGGGGCCGCCCCCTGCCAGCCCTGCGCCCTGGGCCCGCGGCGAGGGCACGGCCCGCTCCACCTTCCTCCCCTCTTGCTGACAACAAACTCATGCTTCACTGTAATTAAAATGTCACTTTGATAAATAATTCCATCAGCCCCTTCCACCTAGGGGTAGCCTCCCACTCCGGTTCCTCCCACTCGGCAGTCACACGTACGCACGGCAGGGCTGGGGGTGTTTAGGCAACAAAGACAGATCGCTGCGTTCCGCCTCCCCAGCCCGGCCGGGCCCCTCGCCCAGGGCGCCCGCGCTCCGGGGCGCAGCTCCCGGGGGAGACGGGGCCTCCCTTTGCCACTGTGCTTCGGGGTGGGAGAGGTGACCGGCACCAGGCCTGCGGGTGTCCCCAGCCTGCCTGCGTGTCTTTCTCCAGAGCCCCTTCGCTAAAACAGCCCTGGGCCCCCGTCCTAGGTGGGCGGCTTGGCTGGCTCCTCGCTGTGGGGCCCAGGGCACCCCCGGGGGCTTTCCTGACCGGATATGGCCCGGCCTCCTCTTTGGTAGGTTTCCAGCTCTGGGGCGGAGCCGTTGGGGGTCCAGGGCATCTCCCCTTCCATCCCACCCTGGGCCCCCGCCTCCTCCATTGTGGAACTGGGTCCAGCAGAGCTGTGTGGGTGCAGACCTGCCCCCTAGTGGCGGTGGGTGAGGAGGCAGCTCAGGGCGCCCCCCCTCCCCCAAAACTGTGGAGGGATGTGCCCACCCAGCTGGAACAGGGCACAGCCCTGCCTGCCCACAGCTTCCTCCCCTGAGCCCCCCGCCCCACGAGCTGGGGAAGCTGGGCCAGACATGACACACATATGTGTGTGCATCTGTGTGTTCAGCTGTGCATGTATGTGTGAGTACATATGTCCAGCCCGCCACAGCCCCTCCCGCCCTCTGTGTGCCTCTCCACCCTCGGGTGCCACACGCAGCCCTGGCTGGGGCGTACACCCATCTAGCTGGGTTACCTGCCGAGTCCCACAGCAGGTTGGGGGTGCCCCCGCAGGCTCTGGGGCAGCAGAAAGGGGGTGCAGCCCTGGGCCACAGCAGAAGCCGGGGTGGGCAGCTCTGTGGAGGATGGCTTGAGTGTGGAGCCCCCCACAGGCCCCCGGCCGGCCGTGCGTTCCAGTTGGTGGGGACCCTCCCAAGGGGCCCTCCGGCGGCTCCTGACCCAGAGTCTGCGGCTGGCTGAGCCCCTTGGGGTGCTGTCCAGGTGTCCCCCGTGGCCTCTCTGGCCCGTGCCCAGCTCCCCCTCCTCTCGACAGAGTGGGCAGTCTGGGCTCGGGGAGCAGATCAGCCTGCATAGAGGATGTGCGCGTGTGCCCTCTGTGGGGTCGGGGTTCACTGGCCCCCGTTACCGCCGTCAGTGCAGTGGGGACGTCCCTGCATCAGTTTCTCCTGACGGAGTGTTGGGGGTGAAGGGAGCACAGTGACCCCCAAGACTGTGAATGAGAGATGGGGATTACAAGGAAGGAGGAAGCAGGTGCCTTCCGGCCCGTGGAACAGAGACAGGACAAAGGGGCAGAGTTGGGGGCCCCCCCAGCCGCCCTCCCGGGGAGGGGCTTGTCCCCGGGGACTCCGGGGGCTCTTTGACCCCCTGCAGCAGGGCACAAATCACGGCCAGTAACCACAGACCCGGCGGCCAGGCCCCCTCCGGAGGGACGTGCCCGGGGACGCCCCCGAGCCTGGCCTCTGCCCGGCGGGGGCCGGGCGTGGTGCCCTCACAGTGGCCCCGGCGCGTGGCGGGCTGGCTGGCGGCCGCGGTGCGCGGAGGAGAGAATATGGCTTTGCGAAAATAACATTTGGAGGTAATTACGGGAGCAATGGATCAGAACCGCGCTCAGCTGCCAGCTCTCCCCGGAGCCAGCGCGCACACGGCACAGCCCAGCCCGGGAGGGGCGGGGGTGGGGAGGGGGCCCCGCTGCAGCTTCCTCTGCTCAGCCCCCAGCGCTCGGGGACGACGTGGCTGCCAGCCGGGCTCCTCGGGGCCTCACTGAGCTCTCGGCCGGATCCAGCCTGGCAGGCGGGAGGAAATGCAGTGACCGCTGGGGGCAGCCGGGGCGGAAGCAATAAACGCGGGGAGAAGGATGGCGCTTCCGCCGCCTCCTGACGGTGCTCCCGGGGACTGCCCTGCAGGGGCCGCGCATGGGCGGGTGGCCTGGGCCGCGGCGGTGCGGGAGGCGCGTCCACGCCTGTTCCAGGGCCGTGACCCCAAGGGGGAGCTGAGCAAAGGCCACTGTGCGCCGGCTCCCGTCCTCTCCGGGGAGGACTCAGGACTGCGTCCCCTCTGCGTGTCCTGGTCTGACCGCCGAGACGGGCAGTGGGACCATGCAAGGCGAAGAAGTGCTCTTCCCGCAGTGCTCACACACCCCACCCCCGGCCCACGCCCTGGCCCCGCTCTGCCCCTCGCCCTCAGGGAAGACTGATCCAGACACCCCCTTTCGCCCCGCTGAGCCTCAGAGCCAGGTGTCAGGAGGGGAGGACTAGAGGGCATGGGGGTCCGAGCCCCCCCGGCTCGGCCCCCAGATCCAGCCTGGGAAGGACAGTGATGGGTTGGGTGAGAGAAGCGCCCCACGCCCACCTGTGTCCACTGCTGGGGGCCAGGCACTGGCAGGGCTCCCGCTGGCCGCGTCCTGGAGCCCAGGGAGAGGGCAGCAGCCTTCAGCACCACGGACAGCGCCGACGCCCCAGGACTCTGCGTGGGCGGACAGCAGCCTTCAGCACCACTGACAGCGTCACCGGCCCCTCCAGGCCTCTGCGTGCCCCAGGCCAGGCAGGGCCAGTTTTGGCTTTGTGGCTACACCCAGCGGCCTTCAGGGTTCAGTCCTGGTGGGGGCCATCGGGGGCACTGGGGCTCGAACCCTGGTAGGCTGTGTGGGAGGCGCATCCTCCCCGCTGTGCTGTGGCCCCAGCCCTGCCAGCCACGGGGACTACGTGATCGGCCCTGGCTGGGTCAGGATGTGGGGGGCGGGGGGGCGCAGGGCTGCAGACTGCAGACCCCGAGTTCCTGAACCCTCCGGGAGAGTCTTCAAGAAAGTTGTGGGTCCGGGCACCGCAACATGAGTCGCTCCTGCCAGGCAGGCAGACCCCCTGGGACCCACACAGGGCCGTGGACGGGGTACCCCCACCCCACCCAGCCCCTCCGGTGTGGGCCCCTCTGACGAGCCCCAAATTCTGGTTTGCTGCCCAGAGCCCGGCTTATGAGCCCAAGCACAGCGCGTGGGGTGGGGCTCTCGACCCATCTGGGGGCTGCGAGCTGAGGGGCCACTGCACAGGGCCTAGTGGGGGCACAGTGGCCACTAGTGCCTCCCTGGGTGCCCAGAGGCCTGGGGTCAGGCTCGTCGCTGGTGTCCAGCCTCGGGGGCACAGGCTGCCGGTCGGGCTCTGCGAGTCTCCACGGAAAAAGCGTGGGTGCGCGGGCTCCAGTGCTCGGTGGCCGAGAGCCACCTCCCCGGCTGACCCACGGCAAAGGACAGATGGACGAAGGACTGGGCTCCGGGACGGAGAAACTGGGCCCGGGCCCCAGGCCGATCGTGGTCCTGGTCCCCATCATCCTGGCTCCGTCATCCCAGTCTCCTCGCAGACCTCCAGGCCCTGTCCCTCGCCACGTTTTCTGCCTTGTCGGTCATCGTCTTGGAATCCCCTACCTCTGGTCCTCCTCGGCCCAGAGTCTCCAAGTCTCGCCGTCCTCCCCTTCCCCCCTACAGCTGAGTTGTAGGAAGGCGGGAAGGGTGGGGTGCACAGAGGGGGGGGGACACAAACAGAGGTAGAGCCACTCCGCCAGGAGATTAGCTCAAGGACAGAGTCTCTCTGAGGGCTCAGCACTGCGGATTACTCGGAGCCCCGCTCAAGGGCGGGATTCCAGCCAGAGCGTATCCTTCCTCCTCTCCTCAGCTAGTCATCGTTTAAACAATCACAGTGAATTTGCCTCTTAGACTGGTTCTTTCTAGTCATTTTGTAGGAACACACTAAGAGATAAATATCAAGCGTAAAGGTTGGCGCTTCCTGGGGACGGGCTGTTGCACTGTAGAACTGTCGCACTGTCGTCCCGTTGCTCATCGATTTGCTCGAGCGGGCACCAGTAACATCTCCATTGTCAGATGTGTTGTTACTGTTTTTGGCATATTGACTGCTCTCGGTAGCTTGCCGGGCTCTCCGAGAGGGACGGAGGAATCGAACCCAGGTTGGCCGCATGCAAGGCAAACCGCCCTACCTGCTGTGCTGTCACTCCAGCCCTGGGGACATCTTGCTATTATCCCAGACCACAGTCCTCAGGCCAGGTCAGTCTTTCCCAACCCCAGCAGGGTCCTTATTCACTTACTTCTTTCTGGGTCATGACAGTTTGTCCCATGACCGTGCCCTTAACTTACTATACTTGTGGCACGTAGCTTGTTCCCTTTTGATGCCAGGGGAGCTCTCAGCTTGCCCTGGGTCCATCCAGTCCCTTCATCGGGCCCCTGCTCTTAGCGTGCTAGGAACTAAGGGCAACTGAGGCTTAAGCCAAGTAAATATGGATGCCCAGGAGTCATTTGACTCTGGTGTTACAAAGCATAGCATGAACTGTCTTCCTGTGTCTATACAAAAAGGACATGGCTAAGCCATGCAAGGGCCATAAAGGAAAGGGAAAAGCAACATAGGGTTGTTAGAGCTTGATGGAATTGGGTGTGCCTCAGGGGCACTGTTGTGGGAGTAACTCAGTAAACCTAAGCTCCCCGCGGGAGGACCAAGGACAACCCAAGGTTATCCGACAGAGCTCTGCTCTGCGCAGGCCAGACAAGGGGGGGTCTGAGATGGGGTCAGGTCCGTGCAAGGGTCAGGGACACGGGGCACGTCCAGAGGGTCCTGAGGAGGCAGCCACGCCTGTGAGACGGGGCCCCTGCAGGGGCCAGTCAGGCAGAATGGGGGACGGCCAAGAGGGGACTCGGCCACGCCAGGTCTGCTGACCACTGGGTGATGGACACTTGATTGATACGTCCAGGTGGTGGACAGTTGGGACTCCCTCTCCCATGGCTTATGTGCAGATCCAAGCTGTTGGGGGCGTCCAAGCTGCGGACACTCAGGCACGGTGGACACTCGCGCGCCATGGACACTCAGGCACTCTGGGCCCTCACGGGCCGTGGACACGCAGACACCGTCCCTCTGGAATGAGGGACATGCAGCTTGTGTGGTCACTCTGAACTGGCCTCTCGAGGTGCTGGAGAAGGTGTGTGCGTAGCAGCTGACCGAGCAGGCTGCAGGCTACACCACCTGACCACCAGGTCTCGGGTCCATCTGCCAGATTTTTCAGGGAGAGAAGCAAGGCCTGAAGGGATAAATGCGCTTTGCCTCTGGACACCTCCTCCAGGAAGCCCTCCATCTACCTTGAAGCCAGACGGTGTTCTGATAGTGGCTCTTCCCCTGTACTTGCTGGCCGTGCCCCTGGGGGGGGGGTGGGTGGTCTGCGCTCCTGACACAGGGTCAGAGCCCCTCTCCTTGGGACAGGGGAGCCCCAGCCTCACGGAGGCAGTTGTGCCTGTGAAGAGGCCGTAATGGGCCGAGTCCGATGCGCCATTACTCCCACAAGTCCCCGCGTGGCGGAGCTGGCATGCCCATTAGCACGCTGACAGATGGCTGTTCCTGAGGAGCCTGCAGCCGCGGGCCCCTCGCCGGGTCTCTGCAGGGTCCCCGCAGGCTTGGGCCAGCCCCCGAGGGAGGCTGGCGCCCGCCCAGAGAAGCTTCTAACGGGGGACAGGAAGGGGGGCTCTCGGCCCCTCAGCGTTCACTCGGGTCACGGCTGCCGGCGTGGGCAGAGGCCGCCCCCGCTGTAGGCCCTTCAGTGGGGGTGGGGGTCAGCGCCGGCCACTCCGGCTCCTCCTGGAGTGCTCACGTGTGGTCTCCGTGTATGCGCACGCAGCGAGCAACTGCCCGTCGTGGGGGGGTCCCACCTGACCCGCAGTGGACAGCCGCTGACCCGTCCATGGGGGTACCAGCCTGGCCTCGCAGTGGGCAGCCACTGACCCGTCCATGGGGGGGTCCCACCTGACCCGCAGTGGGAAGCCGCTGACCCGTCCATGGGGGGGTCCCACCTGACCCACAGTGGGAAGCCGCTGACCCGTCCATGGGGGGGGGTCCCAGCCTGACCCCACAGTCGGCAGGCGCTGACCCATCCATGGGGGGTCCCAGCCTGACCCGAAGTGGGCAGCTGCTGACCCGTCCATGGGGGGTCCCACCTGACCCCGCCGTGGGCAGCCGCCCACCCATGGTAGGTCCCAGCCTGGAGTTCCTTGTGTGTCCCAAAGAGGTGGGGCCGCCCCAGACCCCCGCACTGGCCCCTCTGCAGGCGGGGGCAGGGGTCTGAGCACTCTGTACAGGAAGTGAGGGGGGGTCTCTGCGCTGAGCTGAGCCGGGAGCAAGTGTGTCTCAGAGGGGCGTGGCCCAGGGGGCCGGGTTTGGAATTTGCGGACAGGGCAGCCCGCCTGGGAGGAGGCCTGAGGGAGGGGCAGGAAGAGAGAGAAGGGGGAGGGGCCGGGGTGGGGAGGGGGAGCAGGGCAGGGAGCCCGTGGGGCGCTGGTGGGGGCGGGGGAGGGGCACCTTCCTGCTCCTGCCATTTACATAAGCGTCCTTATAGCTTGTCCCAATTTGTCTCATTACAAAATACCCACATCCCGCATGGCAGGGCAGAATGGGGCGTCTCTCTCGCTGCCACAGGGGCCCGGGGTGGGGCCTGCCCTCCTTGGGGGGGTGCAGAGCAGGGGTGCGCGAGGCCTGGAGCCTGCCCCCCTCCCGCCCTCCTGCTCCAGGCCAGCCTCAGGTTCTCAGCACGAGTCTGGCACCAGTGTGAGCACTGCAGCAGCGAGCGCTTACACTCCAGGAGCAGCTGGGCAGGAGCTCGCGGCCTTCTGGCCCGGGGGTGGTGCGGGGGTGTCAGCACCCCAGGGCGTCGGGGTCAGGCGACACCTGCAGCTCCCCCGCCGCTGACCCTTTGCTCTCTTCTAAAAGCCGAGTCCAGCGACCGCTGGAGAGGGCAGAGAGGCCGCGCCCCTTCCCAGCCCCGAGCCCACCCGCCCCGTGGGCCTCACGGCCGTGTGCACCCCAGTTCAGACCCCCACGCCGGCTGGTGTGATTGGCTCTCCCGGGAATGCGCACGTTAAAGCCCCCCAGAGCCCTGCACAGGGCCTCCTGTGGGAACCCCCCCCCAGGCGAGCAGCCCGGCCCCTGTGCCCTGGAGAGGGACCCCCGAGCTGGGAGGCACCAGGTGGAGCCCCCGAAAGATGTGGCTCATAGGCCAGCTCTGCCTCAGTTTCCCCCTCACTGTCCCCCAAGGTGTCGACAGTGAGTTCTGGGGCGAGGGCTTATCAAGAAAGGGCGGGGTCTGCGTGAAGCCAGTTTCCCCGGTGGTCCCGGGGGCGTGGGGGGTGTGCTTCTGGTCCCAGAACCCTCGGCCGGCCTGGAGACCCCCACAATGGTGGTGGGCACAGCTCCCCTCCTCCATCCCTGTCCACGGAGCTGTGGGTGGGCTCTGTGCACTGCAGAGTGGGTTTGGGGTTGGCAAAGCCCAGCCCAGCACCCGCCATACTGCTGACCCCTGCCCCACCCGGGTTTGTTTTATTTTGCTTTTTGGGTCACACCCGGCAATGCTCAGGGGTTACTCCTGGCTCATGCATTCAGGAATTCAGGAATTACTCCTGGCGGTGCTCGGGGGACCCTATGGGATTCTGGGATTCGAACCCGGGTCAAACGCCTGACCCGCTGTTGCTCCAGCGTGGCCTTACCCCGTCTTGGCCACGGCTGAGGTCCCTGGCTTCCGTCAGGGTGAGAGCTGTGGGCGGGCACGGCGTCCAGCAGGGGGGTGGAGGAGACCAGGGGGGTGGAGGCCCGGGGGCTGGTCAGGGCTGTGCAGAGGGCCAGCAGGAGAGGCCGCCAGCAGCCCCTTGCGTAGGGGCCCCTCCCCCACCTGTGTGACCGTGACCGTGGGGGCTGACTGGACTCCAGACCAGGGCGGGGTGCAGATAGCCCGTGACTGGGATCATAGAGCAGGGGTGTGGGCTGCAGGTGGGGTTGTTTGAGGCTGGGGTGGGCGTTTCTCCCTCCGTCCCAGGGGACCCTTGATTGCACACTTGGGTTTTCCAGGGCTAAAGAGTCAAGAGCAGATTCCTGCTTCCCAGGCTTCCCCGAGGCGGGGAGATGTGAGCAGCCTCTTGCCCCTGCCCTGTCCTTGAGGGAGGCCGGGGGTGGGGGGGAGGGGGGTCTCAGAGCGGGGGTTGGGGGGTGGGGGGCACCAGTGCAGGCAGCCAGCAAGGTTCTGAGGGGGGCGGCAGCGCCCTCTGCTGGCCAGCGCTGGGGTGAGCCCTACCCCTTCAGGCCCGAGGGAGCTGGCCCCGGAGGGGGTCTCTGCCCGGTGGTCTGCATGCCCGAGTGGGGGCAAGGCCCAGCCCTGCACCCGGGACCCTGTGCCAGGACAAGGGGTGCGGGCAAGCCTCGGAGGGGAGCTCCTGGCAGCCGTGTCCTGGCCAGATCATGCTGCCCCGAGCCCCGTCCCCCGAGGGGCACCCCCAGAGACGTGTCCTTCCCCCCTCCCAGAGGGGCTCGGGTGGTCTGGGGGGACTGTAGTCCCCAGGCGTCCTGGTGACGACGCCGAGAGGGGCGGGCAAGGCCGGGCCAGGTGAGGGGGCTGGGAACAGCTCCCCAGGTGCAGGTCTGCGTCCTCTCTGCACTGGAGCCCCCCCAGTGGAGTTTGCTTGCAAGGCTGAGGAGGGGGCACCCCACCGCCCTCCCGTGCACCCTTCCTTGGCCTGGCTGAGCCCAGGAGGTGGAGCGAGCCCGCCCTCTGCTGGGCACAGGGTGAAGTGCAGTCTCACCAGCACTTCCAGAGGTGCTAGCAGGGGGACCCGCCATCTGCCTGGGCAGCTGTGCCCGCAGGGGCTGCCCACCCTGTCTCTGCACTGCCCCGGGCAGCTGTGCCCGCAGGGACTTCCCGCTAATCTCTGCCTTGGGCAGCTGCGCCCGCAGGGACGGAGCCTGATCTCTCTGGTCCCCAGCATCTTCCTGTGGGAGGGGTCCTGGCTCTGGGTGCTTGCCCCGGCTCTGCCTCTTCTGGAGACCTGTCCGGGGCACCCTCTGCCTCATGGGGTCCTGAGCGCCCGACAGCGACAGCGCGGACCCCTGAGCTGAGCCCGATGTGACGTGGGGCGCCCTCTGGCGTCCGCGGGGGGAGGCGCGGGCCGGAGGGAAATGTGCTGACTCGTGCATTTGCAGAGCCAGTGGGACCAGCCCCTGCGGGGAGACCACCAGGACTGGAGGCGGCTGCGTGCTGGGGAGGGCGTAGGGCGGCCAGCGGAGCTGCAGCCTGGGGGTGCGAGGCCTGGGGAGCAGCGGGCGGGGCCCTGGGTGCGTTGGCGCTGTGCTCTGGGAGGGGGAGGGTCCCCCAGATCCCCTCCCCCACCCGCCGCCTTGGCTCCTGGGAGCTTGTGAGGATTTGCTGCAGGGGCTGGGCGGGGAGAGCCCGGCAGCCACAGGGCAAGGCGTGGCGGGTGAGACCAGTGTGCAGGGGAGCTGAGGGGGAAAGGGGGGGAGCGGAGAAGGTGCTTGCCACCTGCTTTGTGACTTAATGCTGGATGGACTGGGTGGGCCTCGCAGGACCCGGAGTTCGCCCCCCCTCCCCTGCAGGTATAGCTGAAAATCCTCACGGAACCCCCAAGTTCCCCCACCTCCCACTCCCCCACCCCCGCCTCAGCCTCCCCATTCTCCCAGTCCTCACTGCCCATGACCTCTCCCCTCCGGCTGCCCGGCTATCTTCTGATGTCCATCTGTGTGCCCTGCCCAGTGGGGCCTGGCCGGGACCCCCCTCTCCATGGGGAGCCGGTGTCCGAGCACCCTGCAGGGTCGGGTCCAGGCCCCCCCATGCACACGCACGCGCACACTCAGCTCAGCATGGGGTAGTGTGGGTGCCCCCGCCCCAGCCAGCAGGGCATGTGTCTGGGAAAGAGGCAGGTGGGTCCAGGCACTCACCCCCGGGCCACAGCCAGGCGCCCACGGGCTGCGTCCATCAGCTCTGGGGGATCTGCTGCCCTGGGAGAAATCAGGCAGCCCTGGAGGGCTGGGCACGTGCTGGCTTTCATGTGGGGTCAGACCCCAGGCCGGCAGCTTGGCCCCGTGCCAGATGGGAAGCACCTCACTGGAGTGAGCAGTGCACACGGAAACACGTGCACACACACCCTTTCTCCTCCGTGCTTACTTACACACACACACACACCCCTTACACACACACACACACACACACACACACACACACACACACACACACACACACACACTCCTTCCCCTAGGTGCTTCGGGGACCCAAGCAGCCTCCTGTGGTGCAATTCCCGCAGTGGGCAGCAGAGGGCAGCAGCAGCCCGGGGAAGGGAGGCGCGGCTGGGCCGGTTCTGCGCCCTGAGCCCTGAGCAGGTGTAACCCACCGTGACCCCACGGTCGGGTGGGGAGGGCGTCTGCAGGCGGGGTCAGGCTGCCGAGGACCCAGCATGGCTTTATCGGTGGGGGGACCTTCGGGAGGGGCGACTGGGGGGCCCGAGGTTCTCTCTGGTGCCCCTCTGGGCCAGCCGCCCTGCACCCGCCACAGCCCCTGGGCTCCCACAGCGCCGGGTGATGAGTCACCCTGGGGATGGGCCGGGGCCGGTCCGGGAGCCGTGAGATGGGGCTGGGTGCTGCGGCCAGTGGCGTGAGGAAGTCAGCCCTGGGCAGCGTGGGGGCCCCCACGTGAGCCCCGGGGTGCGGGGAGGGCAGAGGGGAGAAGGGCAGGGAGAGGGTTAGAGCCACAGGCACGAGCTTCCAGGCCCGGAGCTCACCAGAAACGGGTGTGACGGGGTGAACCAAGTTCTGCTCCTTGTGTGAGGCTTGCTCCCCTCCCTCGCCTTCTTTGAGTGCTCCCCACCCTCCTCCTCTTGGGGTGCTCCTCCCTCCTCCCCCTTGGAGTGCTCCCTCCCTCCTCCCCCTAGGAGTGCTCCCCTCCCTCCTCCCCCTTGAAGTTCTCCCCTCTCTTCTCCCCTTAAAGTGCTCCTCCCTCCTCCCCCTAGGAGTGCTCCCCTTCCTCCCCTTGGAGTGCTCCTCCCTTCTCCCCTTGGAGTGCTCCTCCCTCCTCCACTTGGAGTGCTCCCCTCCCTCCTCCCCCTTGAAGTTCTCCCCTCTCTTCTCCCCTTAAAGTGCTCCTCCCTCCTCCCCCTAGGAGTGCTCCCCTTCCTCCCCTTGGAGTGCTCCTCCCTCCTCCCCTTGGAGTGCTCCCCTCCCTCCTCCCCCTTGAAGTTCTCCCCTTAAAGTGCTCCTCCCTCCTCCCGCAGGAGTGCTCTCCTCCCTCCCCTTGGAGTGCTCCTCCCTCCTCCCCTTGGAGTGCTCCTCCCTCCTCCCCTTGGAGTGCTCCCCTCCCTCCTCCCCCTTGAAGTTCTCCCCTTAAAGTGCTCCTCCCTCCTCCCGCAGGAGTGCTCTCCTCCCTCCCCTTGGAGTGCTCCTCCCTCCTCCCTTCCCATGAGGTGCTCCCCCATGCTCCCTTCCTGCAGGATGCTCCCCTCCCTCCTCCCTTCCCACACGGTGTTGGTGCTCCCTCTGTCCTTGGGAGGAGCCTCGGAATGTGCAGCTCTCAGTCCGCCTCCCCTTCCACACCCCCCACCCCCCCCAGCTGCAGAAGCCTGAGGTGGGGCACAGGGTGGGCGAGGCCGGAGGGGGGCACAGTCTCTCTGGGGATGCCCCCCGAGTGTTCCCTTTGGCTTGCAGAGGCGCCCCCAGCCCTGGTCAGAGTCTGAGGCCCCCCGTGGGCCGAGCGGGGCCCGTCTCTGTCCCAGCCGGCCCTCGAGCAGGCGCCTGTCACCCCCCACCCTGTTCTCTCTTGCAGGTAAGTCCGCGCGGTGGCCCCCGGGCTGTGACGTGTCTCCGTGGCGCTGCGTCTGGGAGGCAGAGCGGCCACAGTAAGACACGCTAGCGGGGGCGACGGCCGGGGGGCTGCTCTGCCCCAGGTGTGGGGGAGGGTCCACCCTCGGGCCCGCTGCATGCGGCTTGCGGGGCAGAGGCCCTGGGGGACCATCTCCGGGGCGGGGCCATCCACAGCCATGTCACCCATCTCCGCCATCACTCCTTCCGGGCCCCCGGGCCCTGCACTGCGGTGGCCGTCGTCCATGCTCCCGGGGCCCCGGGTGGGGTCTCCCCCGCCCCCGCCCCTCCAGGAGGGCCCCCGGGGACCCAGCCCAGCCCAGCCCAGGGCCCGGCCACGGCTCGCCGTGAGGACGGGGCCACTCGGGCGCGAGGGAGGGGTCCGAGACCAGAGCAGCAGGCGTGCGGCCAGGGGCTGCCCCGGGCTGGGCCACGTCCCCTCGAGGCCCGTGGCGGGCCAGGGGCCACAGAAACGCCGGCGCCCCCTGGTGGGCACCGAGTGTCCCCACAACCTGGGCTGCTTCCACTCCCGCAGAGCCCCGGGTGATGGGCAGGTGCCCAGGCCGGGGGGGTCTCAGGTGGGGTTACCCCCAGCTCAGGTTACCCCCAGGCTGGCCTGCGCCTGGTGGGACGTGTGCAGAGGCGCCTCCCCCGGCCCTCGTGTCTCCAACGGGGTGGCCGGGCCCGTGGTCAGCGGTGGGGCCGCCCCTTCCCGCCCGGCTGTCTGCAGTGGCTTTGGGCATGAGTGCGGTCTCGTGAGCACCCGGGAAGCCAGCAGGAAGCCCGTGGCAGTGCTCACCGAGCACCCCTCTCCACAGTGCTCCCCTGGCCTCCAGCCCGGGGGACCCAAGGCTCTTTCTCCCCCTTCCACTCCATGTGTCTGGGGTTGTTTCTGGCTTCTCGCATCTGTCCACTGGGCCTGTGTGTCTCTCGCTCCAGTCCCGCTGTCCGGACTGCAGCTGCCTGCCTGGAGGTGGCGGCCATGACCCTCGGCAGGGTTTCGGGTTTGGTTCCGTTGGGGTTTCAGGACTATCTGTGTCCTGGAAGGCCGCAGGCAGCCCGCAGGGGCCTCACTGTGTCCTCGCCCCGCTGGCGCTTACTCCATTTGATCGTAGTTTCATTTTGGCTTTCGCGCTGCTCAGGGCTGACTCCTGGCTCTGTGCTCAGGGGTCAGCGCTGAAGTGGCCACGTGCAGGGTGAGCGCCCTCCCTCCCGCACGCCCTCCTGCCCAGGACGGTTAGCAGAGGCCGCTCTCCGCGCCCTGCGTCTGCGGGGTCTTCCGTGGGAGCCCCTTCTCGGTGCGGCTCTCACCGTGGCCGGCCCGGGCCGCGGGGCCCCGCGAGTGTGACGCTGCTCTGGAGCCTGCCGCCCTGTGCGGAGAGCAGCGCTGGGGCCGTGGCCTGTACCCTGACTCTGCTGCGTCAGCTTACTGGGATTCCCCCGCGGTGTCGATGGTGGCTTTCTGTGCTAGTCACCTACAGACACTGATGGCGGGAAAGCACTTCCTCCCCGCTCCCGCCCGCCCTCCCTCCCTCTCCCTCCCTAGACCCTCCCCCTCTCTCCATCCCTCCCTCCCTCGCCCTCCCGTCCTCCCTTTCTCTCCCTCCCTCTCCCTCCCTCTACCCTCCTCCTCTCTCCATCCCTCCCTCCCTCGCCCTCCCGTCCTCCCTTTCTCTCCCTCCCTCTCCCTCCCTCTACCCTCCTCCTCTCTCCATCCCTCCCTCCCTCGCCCTCCCGTCCTCCCTTTCTCTCCCTCCTCCTCTCTCCATCCCTCCCTCCCTCACCCTCTCGCCCTCCCTCTCTCTCTCCCTCTCCCTCCCTTTGCTCTCTCCCTCTCTCCATCCCTCCCTCCCTCCCTCTCCCTGCCGCCCTCCCTTTCTCTCCCTCCCTGTCCC
Source organism: Sorex araneus (assembly GCF_027595985.1). Taxonomy (NCBI): domain Eukaryota; kingdom Metazoa; phylum Chordata; class Mammalia; order Eulipotyphla; family Soricidae; genus Sorex; species Sorex araneus. The sequence goes on from NC_073303.1 coordinate 260,374,353, forward strand.
TCCCTCTACTCTCTCTCCTTCCCTCCCTCCCTTGCCCTCCCGCCCTCCCTCTCTCCCTCCCTCTACCCTCCTCCTCTCTCCATCCCTCCCTCCCTCACCCTCCCGCCCTCCCTCTCTCTCTACCTCTCCCTCCCTCTGCTCTCTCCCTCTCTCCATCCCTCCCTCCCTCCCTCCCTCTCCCTGCCGCCCTCCCTTTCTCTCCCTCCCTCTCCCTCCCTCTACCCTCTCTCCTTCCCTCCCTCCCTTGCCCTCCCGCCCTCCCTCTCTCCCTTCCTCTACCCTGTCCCTCTCTCCATCCCTCCCGCCCTCCCTCTCTCCCTCCGCCCTCTCCCTCTCTCCATCCCTCCCTCCCTCACCCTCCCTGTCTCCTCCCTCTCTCCCTTTTCTTTTCTCCCTATCTCCTCCCGCCCTCCCTCTCTCCCTCCGCCCTCTCCCTCTCTCCATCCCTCCCTCCCTCACCCTCCCTGTCTCCTCCCTCTCTCCCTTTTCTTTTCTCCCTATCTCCTCCCTCCCTCCCTCCTCCCCTCCCTCTCCCTCCCTCTGCCCTCTCTCTCTCCATCCCTCCCTCCCTCCCTCACCCTCCCTCTGTCTCCTCCCTCGCTCCCCCTCTCCCTTTTCCTTTCTTCCTATCTCCTCCCTCCCTCCCTCCCTCCCTCCTTCTCTCCCTCTCTCCTTCTCTATTCCCTCCCTCCCTTCCTCACTCCCTTTTCCTCCCTCCCTCTCTCCATCTCCTCCCTCCCTTTCTTCCCATCCCCTCTCCCTCCCTCTACCCTCTCCCTTTCTCCATCCCTTCCTCCTTCCCTCACCCTCCCTCTGTCTCCACCCTCTCTCCCTCTCTCCCTTTTCCTTTCTCCCTATCTCCTCCCTCCCTCCCTCCTTCTCTCCCTCTCTCCTTCTCTATTCCCTCCCTCCTTTCCTCACTCCCTTATCCTCCCTCCCTCTCTCCATCTCCTCCCTCCCTCCCTTTCTCCCCATCCCCCCTCCCTCCCTGCCTTTCTCCCCATCCCCCTCTCCCTCCCTCTCTCCCTCCCTTTCATCCCCCTCTCTCCCTCCCTCCCTCCCTCCCTCCCCAGTTCCTGCCTCTGGGCTCTGGCCCCTAGAATGACTCCCCCAGGAGCCTGCTGTTAGCCTGGCCTTGGTCTCACTGGGGCAAGCTGCTCCTCCCCATTGTGTTTTAACGATGAGCGGTTGAGCCTGGTCCGGAGCCTTCTCTGCCCGTCTCCTGTGCCGGTGTGGCAGAGAGAGGGACGATCTCCTTAGAGCCGCCCTTGCGGCTCTGGGTAAACCCCGGGGGGTCCTGAGGTGCAGGCCCCTCCAGGTACTGCTGAAACCGCCTCACGGAGGTTTTGTTGGGGGCGTGTAGGACACTAGTCTCTAAGTGTTCTTGGTGGGGTTTGGGCCACAGCCGTGCGCCAGGCTGACTCCTTAATCAGCGCTCAGGGTTTACTCCTTAATCAGTGCTCAGGTGCCGGGACTGGACCAGGACTGTCCCTGCAAGGCAGGCACCTTAACTAGCCCCTCTCCGGTCTCCCAGGCTGAGGGATTTTGATGCTGTCGTGTCTCGGTCTGCTTTTGGTACCTTCATCATGTCTTCCTGGAGACCGGGAGAATTCCTATTTCTTTGGTTTTATGAAGAGTGCTGCGCTAAGTTCTCTCCCGTGGCTGGCGGGACTATTAGCACATCTGCAGCCGGGGCTTTCATCTCCGGTGGTGGCTGTGGCGGGGGCTGTTCTCATTACGGTTTTGTTTACTGTGATTGTCCTGCTCAGACTTTCTGTTTCTTGGGGCCGGAGCGATAGCACAGCGGGGAGGGCATTTGCCTTGAAAGTGGCCGACCCGGCCCGGGGTTCCATCCCCGGCATCCCCTAGGGTCCCCTGAGCCCCACCAGGAGTGACTCCTGAGTGCAGCGCCGGGAGTAACCCCTGAGCACCGCTAGGTGTGAACACTCCCCCCCCCCCCAAATATAACAAAGCAAAAAAAACCCAAAAACCTTCAGACTTTTATTTCCTCCCGATTCACTCTAGGGAGGCTGTCGGAGTCTCCTCCAGCCGCTGCTCTGGCAGGGTGATGGGGGGGGGGTCACTCCGTCTGTCCCATCACCCCCTCCGCCTTCGCTCCTGCAGCTTGTGCCGGGACGTCCCACCCCGGTCTGCTCCGTGATCTCAGCGCTGAGTTAGCTGCTTGTCCATTTGGTCTCTCCTCTTGGGTGTTTTCTTTTCTTTTCTTTTTTTTTTTGCTTTTTGGGTCACACCCGGCAATGCACAGGGGTCACTCCTGGCTCATGCACTTAGGAATCACCCTTGGCGGTGCTCAGGGGACCAAATGGGATGCTGGGAATCGAACTCGGGTCGGCCCTGTGCAAGGCAAACGCCCTCCCTGCTGTGCTATCGCTCCAGCCCCCCTCGGGTGTTTTCTTGCTTCTCTCCATGCTCGCTCCTCTCGCCGCCTGCCTTCCCTTGACGTGGGGGTCGTTCGTCTGTCCTTCTCAAGCCCCCCTACGTGCGGCTGGGTGGCCGGGTGGGGCGGGCGTCTCCTCGGCCCCCCTCCCCTCCGCCTCAGTTTTGCGTTGTTACATTGTTACGTCCCGGGAAGGGTTTCGCTCACACACTGACCAGACCAGACCAGACTCGAGGCCGCCAGTGCCAAGGCCCTTTCGTCGCTCGCTCGAGCTGGGGTCCGAGTCTCACCCGACGCAGCGGAGTCTCAACACGGACCCTGGCCCCGAGGTCTAAGCAGGTTGTGTTGGGTTTGGTCGCACAACAGTGTGTCTCCAGGGCCTGGCGGTGTGTTTCCAGTTCCGGTCCCTTCGGCCCCGTGACTCCCTCCCTCCCTCCGCCTCTCTGCTTGGCCGGGCCCATGCCCCGCCTGACGGGCTGCTCCTCGGGGCGTCTGTCCATCTGTCCATGTGCCTCTTGCCGTTCTCGCTGGTTTCCCAGAGCTCTGGCTCCCCCCGGGGCCCGGGGCCCCCGCCGGGCCGCTGTTCCGCCCTCGGGGGTCTGTTCCTGCTTCGCTTCCAGCTGGCTCCTGGCCCCGGGCCCTGGCGATGCTCAGGATTCGTCCCGGGGGCCTCACGCGCTGATGCGGGCACGCGTGCTGGGTTTGGGGAGCCCGGGGCGGGTCTGCCACACCGGCTCTCCCACCCACCCCCCCGGCTCTGTTCTTGCTGGGGGCCGCACCCCGGGGGCTCAGGGCTCTCCAGGGCTGTGCAGGGAGCAAGCCAGAGCCGGAGCCCAGAGAGTGTGGTGAGCAGCAGCGAAGGGAGCCAGCCCTGACGTGGCCGGCGTGGACAGTGACCATGAGACAGTGTGAGACGGTGGCCGTGAGATGGTGACCGTGAGAGAGTGACCGTGAGACACTGACCGTGAGAGTGACCATAAGACACTGACCGTATGACAGTGGCCGTGTGACAGTGGCTGTGAGACAGTGACAGTGGCCGTGAGACAGTGGCCAGTGTGAGACTCCGCCTCCAGAAGTTCCTGTTTTCTGTCCAGCGTGGGGTGCCGGCCAGCACTCAGCGTGAGTCCTCCTGGCCCTGACCCGGTTGTCCCCGGGGGCCTGCCGTGGGCCCTGCGCCGTGTGGGGACGCCGGCAGCCCTCAGCCTCTCCTCCCTGTCTCTGGGGACTGACTCGAAGCCTCGACACATGTGTCCCCCCGTCGCCATTGGCCTCTGGGGGTGACTGATAGGAACAGTCCTCTTTCCTGTTCTTGGGGGGTTGCACCCGGTGGTGCTCAGGGCTGACTCCTGGCACAGTGCTCAGACCCTGGCAGGATCTCGCCACGCGCCAGACCATTTCGGTTTGTTTTCCCTCCCGCGGGGGTTCGGAGAGCGAGGACCTGTGGGCTCCACTCTCTGGTTTGTCAGAGAGAAAGTAAGAAGTCCTGCCCCTGTGTCCTGCCTGCACGCAGGGCCGCTGCCCTCCCGGGGCCAGCCGGTGGCCAGCGGGGCTGCCAACTCGACTCTGGCCCTGGGCACCGAGTCCTTCTGGCCCCGAGTGTCCCGGTCCGTCTGTCTGTCTCCCCTGGCTCAGCTCCGTTCTCCTCTGCCACCCTCCCCCCCCTCCCCTGCCGACCTCCCTGGGCCCCCGCCAGGCCGGAGCCTGTTTCAGCCTCTTGGTGCCCCCAGTCTCTCTCTCCTCCACCTGGCAGGCTTCTGTGTGGCCGGCTTTATCTGGGGTGGGGGGGTGGGAACAGCCTGGGCACCGCTCGGGGCCTGCCCCAGACCCTGCTCTCGGAAACCACTCCTGGGCTGGAGCCAGAGCATGCAGGGAGGGCCTTTGCCTTGCACACAGCCGGCCCGGGGTTCGATTCCCAGCATCCCATAGGGTCCCCCGACACCGCCAGGAGTGATTCCTGAGTGCAGAGCCAGGAGTGAGCCCTGAGCATTGCTGGGTGTGACCCAAAAAGAAAAAAAAAAAAACAGAAAAAGAAGAAAAAAAGAAATCACTCCTGGCAGTGCCCGGGAACCCTGTGAGGTGCCAGGGATGGAATCGGGGTGTGAGACAGACACCCTCCCCAGAGTCATTCATTTCCTCGTTCTTTTCTGCTGGCGCCCACTGCGTCTCCTCGGGCTCTGGGGGTCCTGCTGGCGCCCACTGCATCTCCTCGGGCTCTGGGGGTCCTGCTGGCGCCCACTGCGTCTCCTCGGGCTCTGGGGGTCCTGCTGGCACCCACTGCATCTCCTCGGGCTCTCGGGCCCCTGCTGGCCAGTGTTTCTGGCGTGCCTTTTTCTCGGACTCTCTTTAAAGCTCTCCCCCCTCTCTCTGTCCCAGCACTGTCCGGTGCCCGGGCCGTTCTGGGCAGTCGGCGGCTGGCCCCTCCCTGTGCTGAGTGAGTGATGCAGGAAGGGGCCGGGGCGGGGGGCCGGGCCGCAGACTCTACCCAGGGGTCGTGAGTGCACCCGCCTGGACTGTCCCTGGGACTCGGGCTCACTCAGCCCCTACTGTGCCCCAGGAACCACAGGGCGCCCACTGGACTCCAGTGGGCGGGGCTTGCGGGGGAGGGCGCAGCTGTCCCCCACGGACAGCCGCGTCCCTCTGAGTCGCGCAGACCCCCACACGTGGAGAGACACGCTCAAGCGAGCCGGGAAGGAGGAGTTCCAGTGGCTCAGGGGCAGGTCTGAGCCAAGCTGGAGCAGTCCTGGAGGGTAGCCTGGAGGTGGTGAGCCTGGGACTGCTCTGTGGCAGAGTCCTGTGGCCTGCTCTCGGCCCGTCTCTTCCGCGGGGACCCTCTGAGCACCCGCCTTCACGCAGTCCTTCTGCTCAGGGCCTGGGGCATCTGCCAAGCAGGAATGCGACCCTGGGTCCTGAATGTCTCGGTGAGTGAGAGGGGCCGGGAGTGGACACGGGCCCAGTGGGGGGGCCCACACGAGCTGTCCATCGAGGTTGGGTCCTTCAGTGCCCTGCCTGGGCGTGAGTCTCAGCAACCCCCCTGGCCTGTGGGGGGGTCTGGAGCAATAGCACAGCGGGGAGGGCGTTTGCCTTGCACGTGGCCGACCCAGGTTCGATTCCCAGCATCCCATATGGTCCCCTGAGCACCGCCAGGAGTAATTCCTGAGTGCAGAGCCAGGAGTAACCCCTGTGCATCGCTGGGTGTGACCCCCCCCCCAAAAAAAAAGAAGCCCAAACAAACAAAAAAAAAACAACCCCCTGGCCTGTGGGAAGGGAGGGAGGAGAGTTCTAGAACTTTCCGACTGTGCTCCTGGAGCAGCCCCCAAGGCGGGGCCCTGGGGCCCTTGGGACATTACTTATTCTTTATTTTTAAGTATTTGTCTCTGCCCCAGCTGGGCGGGAAGGCGGGCGGGGGGGGGGGCAGATTTATAAAGCGGGCTCTGGGGAGCGGGGGATCAATTATTCAGCACCTCTCCCCGGGAGCCTGCCTTCACGCCCCGTCCTGCCGGGACATAATTTCCAGGGCCCAACGCGCGTGGGGCGCGTCCCGGCGTAATTGCGTTCATGTTTGTAAATGTGAAAAATAATCAACTGGAACGGGGAGAGACGGCGCCGTAATTCACGGGATATTAAAACGCCGGGAAGTTAGCTGGCAAATAAAGAGGCGTCTGCGGCGTCAGGGTGAGCGATGGGGCGGGCAGGGGGGGTCCCCAGGCGCCCGGGCGGGTCTGAGAGTGCCCCCCGCCCCCGTGTGGGGCCCTGTGGGTCTGTGACACCCCCCGGAGTCGCCCAGGGGTGCTGGTGTGGGGGTAATAAAGTGTCGGCCGGCATCTCGCACAGAGGACACTGCCCCGAGCCGCAGGTGAGTCCTCCCCGCTGGGCCCCCTCCCTGCCCTGCCCCTCTCTCCCGCCCCTCCCTGCCCTGCCCCCCCCTCCCGCCCCTCTGCTTCTCTGCCCCATCCGGTCTCTGTCTTGGTGTCCTGCTGCCCCTTGCTCTGTCCTCACCTCCTTCCCTCCCTCTGCTCCCCCCACCCCTCCTCCCTGTGCATCCTCCCAGGTCTGGGCTGGCAGGTGAGTGCCCAGGTCCATGCGCTCTCTGCCCCGGCTCAGGGCACCTTGTGACCCGGGTCCTCTCCTGGCCGCTGCCAGCTCCCTCCCCTGGCTCCTGCTCCCCTGCTCCCTCCCCTCCTCACCTGCACACCTCTCCCCTCCTTGCTGCCCACTGTCCATTTTCACCCCCTCTCCTGCCCCTCCCCACTGTTTCCCTCCCTCTCCCCTGCCCGCGCTCTCCTTCTCCCTCTGCACCTGGTGCTGTGCTCCCGCTTCTCCCTCCCCTCCTCCCTCTCCCCCTCCCCACTGTCTCCCTCTCTCTTCCTCCCCTTTGCTCCTTTTCTGCCTCTTCCTGTTCAGAACTGGGGCCTGACAGGTTTGGTGCCCACAGAAGGGGTGGGTGAGGCCTCTCCCCTCTCTGCCACCTGCCCTCTGCCGCTGCCCCTCCCCTGCCCTCTCCTCCCCTCTGCTGGCACCTCTGGGCACTCCTGGTTCGCCCCCTCCCTTTCTGCTGGTCCCTCTCCAGTGCCTGACTCTCCACCTCCCTCTCTCCCCACTCTGTTCGCTGTCCCGCCTTCAGTCTGCCTGTCTCCCCGCTCTCTCTCCACTCCTGGTCGGTTCTGTTCCTTGTCCCTGCCAGTCTCTGTTCAGCCCGCCCGCCCTCCACTCTGCTCCTCCTCACCCCTCCACCTTCTCTCCTGCCCTGTCTAACCCAGTCTCTCTCCTTCCTCTTCCTTCACTGCCCCTCTGGGCGCCCTCCCTCCCTCCCTCCCCCTCTTGTCTCACCTTGTCTGCCCTCTCTCCTTTCTCTCCGCATCCTCCTTCCCTTTCCCCCTGCTCCTCCCTGTGCCTTCTCCCCTTCTCCATGCTGTTCTCCTCATGGGATCACTGCCTCTCCTCCCTCCCTCCGTGCTGGTCTTCTCTTCGCCTCCTTCCTGTCCTCCGAGTCTGTCCACTCTGTTCCGGTCCTGCCCTCCTCCACCCTCCTCCCGCTCACTCCCCCTGGCATCTGTCTCTGCACTCTCCGTCCTGTCCCATCCCTTCCCATCCTGTCCCATCCCTTCCCAGCCCACTAGACTCAACAACAGGAAGAGTTTGTTGAATCAGAGTTTATTGAATCCATCAGAGCTTGATTGTGGCGGTTCAGTGTAGGCTGGTCCAAGGCGCCGACCCCAGTGGCCCGTCCCCAGCCCCCCCGCCTCTGACCCTCCTGTCCTCTCTCTCTCCCCTGTCTCTCGCTCTCCCCACTGCTCCTCTCCTCCCCATCTCTCCTCCACGTCTCTTCACTCCCCCTCTGCAGAGAGCACCTGTATCTCCCCCCTCTCCATCCTCTCCCTGCCTTGTCTGGGGCTACTCTGCTCCCGGCATCCCTCCCCTTCAGTCTTCCTTCCCGCAGTCCGTCCCTTGAGGTCACTGGGCTGTCCCCTTCCCTCCCTCTCTCCACTTCCGGCCCAGCCGCCCTGTTTCCCTGCGGACCCCCTGGCTCCCTCCCTCAGTCTCGCCTCTCCCTGTCCTGTCCTTGCACCACTGGACTTGCCCTGGAAGGGACGGAAGGCGGCTCCTCCTCCCCTCTTCTCTCCGCTGTCCCCTGCCCTGTCCCTACTCCTCTGCCCATTCCCCCCTCCCCCCCCCCCCCCCCCCCGCTCCCCAGTCACCCAGCTCTGGCCTCACCCTCTCCCCGTTTGTATTTGCTCCCTTCCCTCTGCACTCCTTCCCTTCCCAGCCATTCCCCTTCCCTCCCTCCCTCTCCTGTTCCCTCTCCCCTGCCCATGGGGGCTCCCACTCCCTGCTCAGCCCTCCACTCGGTTCCTTCCCTCCCTCTTTCCTTTCCCTGTCTGCTCCTTGTCCTGCCCTGCGCTGAGACCCTCTCTCCCTTCCCCCCTCTATCTCCCTCTCCTTGAACTCTTTCATCTCTCCTCTACCATTTCTCCCTTTTCTCCCTCTCATCTGTCACTCTCTTCTGTCTCTCTCCCTCCCTCTCTCTATCCTTCCTTGACTTCTCTGCTCTTCTGTTCCTCTCCAGCTCCCCCTTCCTGCCTTCTCCTCTCCCTCTATCTTCTATCTCTCCTTTTCTTCCTCTTTTCTCTCTCCACACTCTCCTCTTTCCTTTCTCTCCCTCTCTCTGTAGTCTACCTTCTCCTTGTTCTCTCCTCTTTCCCCCTTTGTCTTCTCTCTTCTGTCTACCCTCTTTCCTCTGTCAATCTTCTGTCCCCATCTCTCTCCCCTTTCTCTTCACTCTCTTGCTTTCCTCTTCTGTCCTTTCTCTCCTCTCCGGCTCTCTCTTCTCTATCCCTCCCCTTGATCTCTCCCTCTTTTTTCTCCCTGTTTCTTCTCTCTTCTCTCCCACCTCTGTCACTCTCTTACTCTCCCCCTTCTATCCCTCTCCTCACTCCTCTCTCCCGCTCTTTCTTTTCTACCTCTCCCCCTCCATCTCTTCTCGCTCTCCCTCTGTCTTCTCTCTCCCCCTCACTCCTTGTCTGTCCTCTCTATCTCTCTCCTTCTCTCCTAAGATCTCTTTCCTCTCCAATGCCTCTGTGTCCTCTCTTATCTCTCACTCCTTTTCTCCTCTCTTCTCTATCCCTCCTTCTACTCTCCCTCTCATCTCCTTTACTTTTTCTCCCTCTTTTGTCTCTCCTCTCTATCCTTCTCTTGTCTTTATTCTCTCATCTGTCATCCTCTTCTCTCTCTCTCCTCATATCACTCTCATCTCTCTTTTCCCCTCACTCTCTTATCTCTCCCCTTTTTTCTCTTTGCCTCTCCCTCTCCCTGTCTTTGTTGTTGCCCCTGTCTCTCCTCTCACCTTTCTCTCTCCCTCTCACTCCTCTAGCTCTTCACTCTCTCATATCTGTCACTCTCTTCTCTCCCCCTCTTCTGTCTCACTTCCCTCTCTTTCTTCTGTCCCTATCTCCCCTCCGTCTTTCCCTCTTTTCTCTACTGTCTCCTCTCTCTCTCATCTCCTCACTCCCTCTTCTCTCTTGCTCCTCCTCTCTGTCACTCTCTTCTCTTCCTCCATCTCTCTCCCTCTCTTTCCACTCTCCTCTCTCCCATCTGTCACTCTCTTTCTTCTCTTCCTGTCCTCTCTCTCCCTATCTCCTTCCCTTCTTTTCTCTCACCTCTCTTGCTCTCCTTTCCTTCCATTCTCTGTCTACTTTCTCCTCTCTCATCTCTGTCACTCTCCTTTCTCTCCAGCTCCCCCTTTCTTTCTTATTCTTGCCATCTTCTCCTCTCTCTTCCATCCCTCTCTCCTCTCCCTTCTCTAACTCTTTCCTCATCCTCTCCCTTCTCTATGTCTCTCCTGTCCCTCTCTCCACTATCCCTCTCCTTCCTCCTCCTCTCTCTCCATTTTTTCTATTCTCTCTGCCTCTCCTCTTTCTCCTATCTCTCTCTCCACCCTTACTTTCTTCTCTCACTCTCCTATCTCCCCCACCTCTCATCTATTCTAGACTCTTCTCTCTGTCCTCTTTCCCACTCTCCTCACTCACTCTCTCCCTCTTTCTTCTGTCTCATCTGTCTTCTCTCTTTGTGCTCTTCTCTTGCTCTCATCCTCTCTTTCCCTCTGTCTTCCCATCCTGTCTTCTCTGTCCTCTTTCTCTTCATTCTCTCGCTTTCCTGTCTCACTCCTCATCCCCCTCTTCTCTCTCTCATCTGTCACTCTTCTCTCTCTCCCTCTAGCTACTTCTCTCGCTCTTTTTTCTATCCTCTCCTCCTCTCATCTTTATCACTCTCTCCTTTCTTCTCTCTCCCCCTCTCATCTATCACTCCTTTAGCTCTCTTTGTTCTCTTACTTCCCTCTCACTCCTCTCTCTCACTACTTCTTTAGCTCTTTCTTCTCTACCTTCCCCCTCTCTCCCCTTTCTTCCGCTGATCTCTCTCTTCTGTCCTCTTTTCTCTCTCCCTCACCTCCCTTCTGTCTCTCTTCTCTTACTCCCCTCCATCTTCTCTCTGCTGCTCCTCTTCTTCTTCCCTCTCTCCCTCTACTGTGTCCTCCCCATCTCTCCTTCCCTCTTTTCTAAGCTCTGTGTCTCCTCTCATCTGCCACTCTTCTCTCTCCCTCCTCTGTCTCTCCTCTCTATCTTTCTCATCTGTCACCCTCTTCTCTCCCTTCCTATCACTCCTTCTCTCCCTCTTTCTTTCCTCTCTTCTCTGCTCATTGCCTTGCCCTCCTCTCTCCATGTCTTCTCTCTTCCTCTCTCTATTCTCTCCACTCCTCCTTTTTTCTTCTCTCCCTGTCTCTCTCTCCCTTTCCTCTTCTGTTTTCTCTCACTCCTATTCCTCTCTCATCTCCTCTTTCTCTTCTCTCTCCTCTCCCTATCATATGTCCCCTCCGTCTCTCCTTTCTTCATCTCTATCCCTCTTCTCCCTCTTTGTCCTCTTTTCACCGTCACCCTCCTCTCTGTCACTCTGTTCTCTCTTTCCTGTCTTCTCTCCTACACTTCTCCCTCTCTTTCCCTTCTCCTTCTTTGTTTTATCTCTCCCTCCATCTCCTTGCTCTCTCTCCTCTTTCCCTCTAGCTCCTTCTCTCCCTCTTCGTTACTCCTCATCTCCTCACTCTCCTCTTTGTGTCTTCTCTCTTTCTCCCTCATTTCTGTCTCTTCTCTCCCTCTCCTTTATCCCTCTCTATTCTGTCCTCTCCCTCACTCTCTTCTCCCTTCCTTTGTTCTCTCTTGGCTCTTTCCCTCCTCTCTCCCTCCCTCCAGCCTTTCCCCTCTCCCCACCCTCTCATCTGTCATTCTCTTCTCTTCCTCTCCTCTATCCCGCTCTCTTATCTCCTCTCCCTCTCTTTCTCCCGATCTCCTCTCCATCTTTCCCTTTCTCTTCTCTCCCTCCCTCTTTCATCTTTATTCTCTCTCCTCACTTATCTCCCTCTCGCCTCTGTCACCCTTTTTTCCCTCCCTCCTCTCTCTCACTTTCCTCTTTACTCCCTCTTTCTTCTATCTATCTCCCCTCTCTCCCCCTTCTGTCTCCTGTCTTTTTTTATCTCTTTCCTCTCTCCTCCCTCATCTCTTTCTTTTCTCTCCCTCCAGCTCTTTCCTCCCTCTCTTGCTGTCTTCCTTGACTCCTCCCTCTCCTCCCGCCCTAGCCCCTCTGCCCCCTTCCAGGAGGGGGTGGCTGTCACCTACCTGGTGCTTCTCTCAGCAGGCAGGGTGCTCCGGGGGCCCCTGGCGGAGGGCGCTGTGTGGGAGCCACCCCAGGCATCAGCTGTCCAGCTCTCCTCGCTGCCCGTGTGTGGCCGCGCGACCACCCCCTGTAAACTCTGCCCAGTGTTGAAGGAGCAGCGAGCGGTCCACCCCGGACCCCCCAGCCTGGCCCGGACCCCGCCCCTTAGCAAACCTGTGATGTCAGCTGGACGCTGCCCACCAGCTGCTGAATAAACTTGCTCTGCTCTCACCGACACTGAGTACTGGACTTCAGGGGGGCCCCAACCCATGGGTGACCTGCGGGGTGGGGGGTTCCCTTCTCCCCCCGCAGCTCGGAGCAGCTGTCTGCTCTGTGCACACCCCGTGGTCCCAGCTCTGGCCGAGCAGAGGGGAAACGGAGGCAGCTCTGCCCGGCCGGGCCCTCAGCCGGCCTTCACGGGGTGGGGGTGGGGACGGGGCACAGACACCCCGGTGTGGAGCTCAGAGGCCCATCCGGCCTCAACTGCGCAGTCCCAGCAGTGGCCTCTTCCTGGGTGTGGGGGAGGGGGTGTCCGTGTCCTCGTCCAGCCCTGGCAGACAGCAGGCTGCACCAATGCAAGGCTCTCACCGTGACTTACCTTTGCAGTCGGGCCAGGCCACGTGACATCAGGGCTCCGTGAGACAGACCCCAGCAGAGAGTGCAGGGCGGGGGGGCGGGGGGGGGGACTGCACTGGGAGCCCCTCACCTTCCTGACTCACCCAGGGGGGTGCAGCACCTGCAGACACCACACGGGGGCGCCAGTGAGCTGCCCAGGAGCTGGGCCGGGCCTCCAGCATCCCCAGAACCCCTCTGGGGTAGGGGGCAGGGGCACAAGGAGGGGCTCCAGATGGGAGTGACCAGGCCTGGACCTCACCCGCCCCCAGGCCCGTCCCCCACCATAGGACTCCCACTGCCCACTGGCCAGGCCTCCAGGCACAGGGCCTGGTCGGCTGTGGGGTCGTTCCCTGGGGCCTGTGTTAGGCTGGAGCGCACCCTAGGGGCCCAGCCCACCAGGTGGGGGGTCACCAAGCCCCCAGGGCAGGCCGGTCTGGCAGCCCTGAGGGCAGGACTGAAAGCAGAGGGAAACAGAAGCCAGAGGGGGTCAGCGTCCAGGCTGAGCCTCACACAGCCAGAGCGGGGGTCTGGGCTGGCCAGTGTCCAGCAGAACCCCGCACAGGCGGCCCCCACCCCTGCCCTCCGGGACCATCAGGACAGCCGCATGCATGTACAGGCCGCCTAGCAATCCTTTCTAGAATGTTCTGCCTTATGGGGCTGGAGTGATAGCACAGCGGGTAGGGCGTTTGCCTTGCACGCGGCTGACCCAGGTTCATTCCCAGCATCCCATATGGTCCCCTGAGCACCGCCAGGGGTGACTCCTGAGTGCAGAGTAACCCCTGTGTATCGCCAGGTGTGACCCAAAAAGCAAACATAAATAAATAAATAAATAGAATGTTCTGCCTTAAAGCGGTACTCAGTGGTACTTAAACACAATGTTCTTCCCTCTCACTACACTTCAGTTTACAAATCAAGTCAGCTTCTGCAGAGGGTGTCTGGGTGGACGGGCAGACGGGCGGGTGGGCAGCTCCCGGTCAGCAGGGATGGGCGGAGGACACCCAGGGCTGGGCGGAAGTCTCTGTCCTCCCAGGCCTCAGAGGGCTCCCAGTCTGGTCTGGTCGGAAGGCTCTGGAAGGCTCCGGAAGGCTCCGGAAGGCTCGACGCCATGTTAAATGCCATCTTAGCCGCGTTCGTAACTAACACCAATGGTGGCACACGCTCAGGCGGGGAGAAACAGCAGCTCCCTTCGCCCCTTCATGCCCTCGCTTCAATGAAAGGTTCCCAGGAAACAACTGCAGCTACACCCCCCGGCTGTGGTCACGCGGCTGGTTCACGTGCACGTGATGAGTACGGTATTCCTCTGACTTCTTCCCTTACACGCAAAAGTTTGAAATAACGGGCCAGTTAAGGCAGTCGAGAAGGCAGGGCTAGCCCGGGGATCCAGTTCAGCAACCGCAGAGCTGGAAGAACATTCTGGCACCCAGAGCAGAGACACTAACCTGGACAGACAGACAGACAGACCCTCCTGTCTGCCGGGCGGGTGGGAGGATGGAGGCACGGCCAGACAGACGGACCCTCACTCCTCACTGCCTCTGCAGGGCGGGCGGAGGGAGGGAGGGAGGGACAGGCAGGTAGGTGGGGAGACGGGAGGTGGATGGATGGATGCAGACAGATGAATGGATGAAACGGGGCAGACAGACGGATAGAGGGAGGGACAGCAGATAAACGTAGGACAAAACAATCTGCCTGCTGGCCTAGAACAGGCAGAGGGACGGGGTGACGCCCCGAGACCCGGCCCTCCCAAGGAGAGAGTTAGGGCGGGGGCGAGGTTGGTCACAGGGGTGCCTGTGGGGGCCCCTAATTTACTTTGGTTTTGGTTTATTGGGTTTGGGGCCATGCCCGGTCTGGCGGAGCTCAGGGGACCCTCTGGGTGTGGGGGATCTCCATGTGGGGCCCCTCAGAGCTGCTTCTGGGGACCCTGAGGGCTGTCCCCCCCCACACACACACACACATCCAGGGCCACACCCTTTAGTGGGGGCTCAGTAGGGCTGGCCTTTGTTAGTTTGTTGCACCCGTTGGGTCAGGGTGGGGAATTATAAAGACATACATGCAAGACGAAACAATGTAACCAGTCTCAGCGGGGCGCGATGCTGTGTTAGTAACTCACCAGCGGAACTCAGCCCCCGGCTGCTGGCAGCTTATGTACAAACGGGCACCCTGGCCAGTGCCTCGAGGCCAGCTCTGGAGACAGTGGTCTCCTGGGAGGAAGGGGATGGGGGGGACCCTGCCGGCCCCAGGGCTCCCCGCCTCTGACACACCAGCCCTTCGTGGAGGCGGTGGCTGCGGGCTGGCGGGACCCCAGGACGGGCCGTCCATGGTCTCCTACGGTCCAGGTAGCAGCCGTGCTCGGCCGGAGAGGCCACTGTGCCACACTCCCAGCCACCCCTCGGGCCTGTCAGGGCTCCCATCCCAGCCCACTCCTGCGGGACCCCCGGCCAGGCCTGCCTTCAGCCAGCCTCACGCACTAGGAACCCACCATCATCCTGGAGAGTGAGTGATGGAGTGTGACCAGCCACTCGCGTGGCCTGCACCCTGCTCCCCGGGACCCCCCAAGGAAGGCCCGATGAGTGGACGGGGTCAGCAATCCCTCCTGGACGGGCACAGTGAGCGGGACACCGGAGTCGAGCCCGGCACCCCGCCAGGAGTCAGCCCTGAGCAGCCCCGGGTGTGGCCCCAAACCAGACAGGAAGGAGACGGCCAGCTTGGCTGAAGCCGACGAGGGTCTGCGACCCTCAGGGCCACGTCCCCTTGTCCTCCCTGTTCTCCGTCCGCCGGGCAGGGACCCCGGGCGGGTCTGTGCTGGCCTGAGGCGGGGAAAGGGCAGGGGCGGGGGCCACACTCTCCCCAGTGGACGGTCATTGGGAAACTCATTAGACCAGCCCAGCCAGTGCCCCCTCCCACCCCGCAAAGGGGCGGAGAAGCCGGCAGCAGCCCCCGCCCGCCGGCGAGGGGAGTCACGACTTTCCCTCCGAAGCTGCCGGCCCCGCCATCATCGCTTTCTGCAGGGGCCCGGGGTGCCGGGATGGGGCCCTGAGGACTCGCTTCATTTCTTCCTCACCTTCCAGAGGAAACCCTGAGTGCAATTACCGGCATCATTTCTATGCCAACGGCAGAACCTTCCGGAAGAGGAGGTGCCGGCTGGATCTGTCTCCCCAGCTAGAGCCTCGGGGCTGGGCGGTCTCAGGAGGACCCTCAAGGCCAGCAGCTGCCCCGCAGGTGGTGGAGGGAGCCGTGGGGAGCACTGTCGGGAGAGCCGGGGTTGGGGAGCTGCAGGGCCCGGCTCACCCCACCTCCTCCCCGTGTGGAGACACATCTGGGTGTCCTTCCGTGTCGGGAAGACTCGGGGACCCGAGGCTCAGCACCCAGGATGTCCGGTCCCCCTGCGGGCCTCCCGGCCGCACCTGCCCCGTCCAGGACTTCCTGGGGCTTCTGCTGTCCTTCCCGCAGCGGGAAGCTGGGACGGGGACGCGGGCGGGTCTGTTCCAGGGGTGCAGGTGCATCAGGCCCCCAGGCTATGCCTGGAGTCACGGGGCCACTTGTCCTGCTGGGGACACTGGGGGGCTGTTGGCGGCACCGTGTCTGCAGGGTGGACACCAGCCTTCTCTGGCCGGCCCAGCAGGCAGGCTGGGCGCCGCAGGGAGCTGTGCCCTGTCCCAGGACCCCACAGCGTGCGGTGGCATTCGGGGGCGCAGACACCTCCTGGGGGGGAGTTAAACTGCAGGGCCGGGGGTGGGGGGCAGGCGGGTGAAAGGCGGCGGGAGCCCAAGTGGGCTCTCCCTGTCTCCCAGGCTGTGAGACCTCAGTTTCCCTGATCTGCCCGTGGCTGCCAGGCAGGGACTGCCTGCCGGAGGCCCCTGAGGAAACTCGAGGGCTACAGGCCTGGGCAAGGGCCATCAGAAGGGGCGAAGGAGCCAGGCTTCCTGTTGCCCACCCCTGCCCTCTCCCTCCCTCCCTTCCTCTCTCCCTCCCTCCCTCCCTCCCTCCCTCCCTGGGACCTGGGCAGAGCACAGCAGCCACACAGAGCACAGCAGCCACAGGGTCTGCTGTGGCTTATGCAGAGGCCTCCCAGAAAGCAGCAGGGGGCAGACAACTGTCCTGAAGACGCAGACAAGCTGCCCTGCGTCTAAGGGATGCCCGACTCCTGCGGGAATGCTGTGGGTGCCCCCCTGTGGGGGTGGGGGCAGGGGGGAGTGCACGCTGGACAGTGCGGGTGGGGTGTGTGTGTGTGCTGGGCAGTGGGGCGTGTGTGGAGAGTGGAGTGAGTGCCGGACAGTGAAGGTGTTGGAATATACTGTGTGTACAGGGACAATGTTGAGAGTGTGTGTGTGCTGTGGGGGACAGTGTAGCGTGTGTACGCGTGCTAGATGTGAGAACAGTTGTGAGTGTGTGGGAATAGTGTGGAGTGTGTGTGTGTGTGCAGGAACAATGTGTGTGTGGGAACAGTGTTGAGTGTGTGTGGGAACAGTGTGTGTGTGGGAATAGTGTGAGTGTGTGGAAACAGTGTGTGTGTGTGGGAACAGTGTGTGTGGGGGGAACAGTGTGAGCGTGTGTGGTGTTAAAAACTGTGTGTGGGGGGGGACACTGTGTTGTGTGTGCTTTGTGTGCAGGAATAGTGTGAGCATGTCTGCGGGAACAGTGTGAGCATGTGTGTGGGAACTGTGTGAACAGTGTTGTGTGTGAACAGTGTTGTATGTTCTGTGTGTGCAGGAAGTGTTGAGTGTGTGTGTGTTGCGTGGGGGAAAAGTGTGGAGTGTGAGTGTGTGTGTGCTGTGTGTGCAGGGACAGTATCGAGTTGTGGGAACAGTGTGTATGTGCGGGAACGGTGTGTGTGAACAGTGTTTTGTGTGCTGTGTGTGTGCAGAACAGTGTGGAGTGTGTGTGTGCGTGGGGACAGTATAGAGTGTGTGTGTGTGCTGTGTGTGGGAACTGTGTTGAGTGTGAGTGTGTGTGCTGTGTGTGCGGGAATAGTGTTGAGTGTGAGTGTGTGTGTGAGAACAGAGTGAAGTATGAGTGTGTAGGCAGTGCTGAGTATGAGTGTGTGCTGTACATGTGAGGACAGTGCTGAGTGTGAGTATGTGTGTGTGCTGTGTAGACAGGAATAGTGTTGAGTGTGTGTGTGAGAACATTGTGGAGTGTGTGTGCGTGTATTTGTGCTGTGCATTCGGGAACAGTATGGAGTGTGTGTGCTGTGTGTGCAGGAACAGTGTGGAGTGTATGTGTGTGTGCAGGAACAGTGTGGAGTGTGTGTGTGCAGGAGCAGTGTGGAGTGTGTGTGCTGTGTGTGTGCAGGAGCAGTGTGGAGTGTGTGTGCTGTGTATGTGCAGGAACAGTGTGGAGTGTATGTGTGTACAGAAACAGTGTGGAGTGTATGTGTGTGTGCAGGAACAGTGTGGAGTGTGTGTGTGCAGGAATAGTGTGGAGTGTGTGTGCTGTGTATGTGCAGGAACAGCGTGGAGTGTTTGTGTGTATGTGCAGAAACAGTGTGGAGTGTGTGTGTGTATGTGCAGAAACAGTATGGAGTGTGTGTGTGTGTGTGTACAGGAACAGTGTGGAATGTGTTTGCTGTGTGTGCAGGAACAGTGTGGAGTGTGTGTGTGTGCAGGAACAGTGTGGAGTGTGTGTGTGCAGGAACAGTGTGGAGTGTGTGTGTGTGCAGGAACAGTGTGGAGTGTGTGTGTGTATGTGCAGAAACAGTGTGGAGTGTTTGTGTACAGGAACAGTGTGGAGTGTATGTGTGTGTGTGCAGGAACAGTGTGGAGTGTGTGTGTGCAGGAACAGTGTGGAGTGTGTGTGCTGTGTATGTGCAGGAACAGTGTGGAGTGTTTGTGTGTATGTGCAGAAACAGTGTGGAGTGTGTGTGTGTGTACGGGAACAGTGTGGACTGTGTGTGTGTGTGCTTGTGTGGGTAACAGTGTGGAGCGTGTGCTGGGTGTGCAGGAACTGTGTGTGTGCATGTGTGTGCATGTGTGTGCTGTGTGTGCGGGAGCATGGTGGGGAGTGCGTGGAGGGTGTAGGTGGGGAGTGCTCACCCTCCGGCTGGTCAGCCAGTTTCCGGTTTCCTGGACAGGGGCAGGGACAGGGGCAGGGGCAGGGACAGGGACGAGGCTGCGCTGGGCACAGCCCTGTGGGCATGGTGGGGGCAGGAGGGAGCAAAGGCAGCTGGGAGAGTGAGCACTGGACCCACACCCACTTCCCGGGGTTAATCTGCAGATGCCAGCGGGCGGCGCCAGCCCTGTGCCCTCTTGGGGCCCCAGAGGGGCAGGGCTGCTGAGGAGGGGGATGCTCGCAGACCAGCACCTGCCTGACAGCCGCTCGTGGGATCCTGAGAGGCGCCCCCGCCACACACACACACACACACACACACACACACACACACACACACAGGGTCACCGTCCCGGGTCACTGTCTATGTGTGGGGCAAAGTGCCGGCCAGGGCCTCCTCGGCGCCCCCCAACCAGGAAACCCAAGTCCCCAGAGTCGAGTCTCCCTCTGCAGACACAGCACCATGGCGGGGCGGGGCAGGGGGCAGGTGGGGGGGACATTGGGTTGCTCGGGACCGGGACCGGGTACAGTTTGGACCGGGGCTGCAAGCACAGCCAAGGCTGACCCCGCACCCTCCCTCCAGCCTGTCCTGTTCTGCTCCCACTAAGCCTCCCAGTGGTGGTCCAGTCTCGGGGCCACTGGGGCCAGCCAGCGGGGGGGGGGCCCTCCCTGCCAGACCGAGTTCTGATCTGCCCCCAAGGAGAGGTCCCCTGTGTGGGCAGGGGTGGGTGTGGCCCGAGGCAGGGCTGGGGAGCAGAGGAAGGAAGCCAGGATCATGATGAGTCCACGCGGACGGAGGGGAGGGGGGCGGAGGGCGGGCGGGCGGGCGGGCGGGCGGGCGGAGGGAGGCAGAGAGGGCTGGAAGCGAAGGCTGCGGGCAGCGTCCAGCGGGCAGGATGTGGGCCGAGGGCGAGTGGGAGGGGCTTCAGACCCTGGGCATCGTCCTGGCCGTGTGCTCCTCTCTCAAGCTCCTGCACTACCTCGGGCTCATCGACGTCTCCGGGGGTAAGAATGCGTCCGTCAGTCCGTGCAGGGAGCTGTTGCTGGTCTCCGGTGGCAGGGAGGGGGCCTGGGGGCGCTCGGGAACAGGGTGGGCACCCAGAGATGGGAAAGCAGGGACTTCCGCCCGCCGCCCGCTGTCCTCGGTGCTGAAGGGTCCCTGGTGCGGGGCTAGCGGGTCTCTCTGCTCACAGCATGAGTCCAGCCCACGCAGTGCCGGGTGGAAGGCGGGGAGCTTGACCGTCCGAGGGGTAGCTTATGGGGCTGGGGGATCGCGGGGAGGGGACATCCGTCAGAAGCTCACCACAGTCCCACACCCCCAGACCTCAGAACGCTCCCTCAGGCCCTGAACTCTAATAGTACGTGGGTAGGGCACTGCGGCTGGCCCAGGTCCAAGCCCTGGCACCTCCAAGGGACCAGACGGTCCCCTGAACCCCGCCAGGAGTGAGCCCTGGGAGCCCGCTGGGGGTGCCCAAAGCCCAAACCCAAACCCAAACGCTTTTACCTGAGACCTTGCCCTGGCTGCCTACGACTTGATTTCTATTTCAGGTTAAGCGTGCTTTTCTTTCTTTTTTAAATACTTTTTTTTCTTTTTGGGTCACACCCAGCGATGCACAGGGCTTACTCCTGGCTCTGCAGTCAGGAATCACTCCTGGCGGTGCTCAGGGGAACCATATGGGATGCTGGGGGGAACCGAACCCGGGTCGGCCGCGTGCAAGACAAATGCCCTCCCCGCTGTTCCGTCGCTCCCGCCCCTCAGCATGTTTTTCTTTAACTAGAAAGTTTAGGGTTTCGTTTCCCAAGTTCAAGGACCTTTTGAAAGAAACAGTAGTTTTCTCCCTCTCTGTGGTGCTTCAAGGCCCGGCGTGTCCGTATTGTCTTTGCCGCATAAACTTGGGCTCCTGGAAGGGGGTCGCTTGTGGCGCCTGACGCGTCTCTCGGGAGGAGGCCACGGTCGTGCACTTGTGAGGCCCTGGGCTGGGTCCCTGCCGGTGCAGGGAAGAGAGGAAACTGCTCAAAATTACTCCGGGCGGGGGAGATGGCCCAGGGGGTGGGGCTCGCCCTCCTGACCCACCGGGGCCCCTTCCGACTTAGCCCCCTCGGGGCCCCGGCTGAGCAGCGCTGGTCCAGACGGAATTCCTCTTCCAAGGGCCTCGGCCAGGTAACACCGAGACTCGAGACGCGGGACTAAGGGCTCAGAAGGGGGTGGCTGGTGCCCACCCTGTCCCTGAGGGCACGGGGCCAGCCCTGTCCCTAGTGACACGGGGCCAGTCCTGTCCCTAGTGACACGGGGCCAGCTCTCTCCCTAGTGACACGGGTCCAGCCCTGTCCCTAGTGACACGGGGCCAGCTCTCCCCCTAGTGACACGGGGCCAGCCCTGTCCCTAGTGACACGGGGCCAGCTCTCCCCCTAGTGATACAGGTCCAGCCCTGTCCGGCCACGGCCAACCTTGCGAGTTTCTGGTCACTTTCTCCTTGTCCCATGGAGTCCCGGGGAGCCCCCCGAGGCTTCTCATGTTCCGTGTGTGGTGGGGGGCCCAGCCGGGCTGAGAACCCTCTGCCGCCTGCTTGTGGGTGCAGTCTGCCCTGAGAGATCAGCCGGCGATGGGGCTGGTCTCCCCATTCGGTGGGTCGCTCCTGAGCCGCCCCTGAGCCCGCGGCTTTCCTGAAGCTGCCGAGTCCGGGCCGGGGCACGGAGGGCGGCCGTGTCCTGTCCTGCGCCCCCTGACACACTGTCCCTCACACGCACACCCCAGAGTCAGAGGGAGGAGGCGGGGCCACCACTCCGATGTCCTGGTGCCCCTCTGTCCCGCGGACCCTGGGACAGAAGTGCCTTTCCCAGAGGGCGTGTCACACGGGGAGCGGGTCCGGCTCGGGGTCCCCAGGGCGGACACAGCCAGTGACCACTCGGGTCCGAAAGGACCAGAACCACCATCAAGCCAGTGAGGCCGGCGGGTTTCCGTGATGGTGGGTTTCCGTGATGGTGGGTTTCCGTGATGGCATGTTTGAGAGACCCCCAACGGCCCTGCCACACAGCATGGATGCCACAATGCCATGTGGGTGCCACTCTGAGTGGGTGCCACGTCACGTGGGTGCCACACAGCTCAGGAGCCACATCACATGGGTACCACACAGCATAGGCACCACACAGACCGGGTGCCACAACACGTGGGTACCACACAGACCAGGTGCCACGTCACGTGGGTGCCACCCAGCCTAGGTCTAGTGCAGGCTGGGCACCACGTCACGTGAGAGATACACAGCTGAGGTGCCACGTCGCATGGATGCCGCACAGCCTGGGTGCATCGTGTGGGAGTTCCACGGCACACACTTCATCTTTCCCAGGGTGGGGGCGGGGGCGACACCGGGAGGTCAAGAGTTAGGGGCCCTGGGAAGGGCAGCCAGAGGTGGGTGCCTGCTTAGTGCCCAGCAGGAGGCTCTGTTGGAAGCACCCCCACTCCTTCCTGGGGAGACGGGGAGACCCCCGACACCCAGGAGAGTCCCGAGCAGGCCCCCTGGGGCGACAGTGCAGACTCGCAAGGGGGGGCAGCCGGGACGCCGGCAGGCGGGACCTCAATTTATCTTCAGGACAATTTTAATTGGAAGCCGTGCCTTGCCGCAACCCACTTTTTCCGAAGTAATTAGAATGCTAATCTATAAGAAAGATGTCTATTAAAAATAAATTAATAATAGATAATACATCCTGGCTTACAATTTTGAATAATACGGCCATCCTGTCTTAAGGTAAAAAAAAAATTCATGCATTTTTAATAAGTCGGAGACAAGCCTCCCACGGAGCCACCAAGGGCTCGTCTCTCTCGCCTGTGAGGAGACGGTGGGGCCAGACGCGGGTCTGGGGGGTCCCAAGGGGGCCAGGCTGCGCTCTGAGGCGGCGCTTTCAAGGACGGGGTCCTGTTTCCAGGAGAGGGGCGGGGGGGGGGGGCTGCCCACGGCTCCCCAACTGTCCCCCCAACTGTTCCCCATCAGGGGGCGCCAAAACAAAAGTAAATCCAGCCCCCGCCCCCCGCCCCATCTCACACCTGTCCAGGGCTGTGTCTGCAGATCCCTGGGGCCACTGGGCGCCCACTTCCTCTGTGTGTGTGTGTGTGTGTGTGTGTGTGTGTGTGTGTGTGATGTGACCCCAGCTGAGCAAGGGGACCAGGTGGGCCACAACTGACCACAGGGAGCCCGTCTTGGCTTTACTCCTGCGCACAGGGCAGGCGCTGGCGTGGGGGCGGGCTCTGGAGAGCGCGCCCCTCCTGAGGGCCCCGGGGTGGGGAGGAAAGGGGCTCCAAGACAGCCTCTGGCCGCCGGCCCCCGCAGAGCCTGCGCCCACGTGGGCTGACCCCCAGCCCCCGGGGGGGTCCAGGGCGGGTGCAGCCTCCCGCCTGTCGCTCCCACGTGCACCCTTCTCTGGGGAGGAGGTGAGGGTGGGCTTTGGGCGACACCTGGAAGTGCTCAGCACTTACTCCCAACTCAGTGCTCTCTCAGGGGTCACCTGGGCTGGGTTCAGGGAACCCTCTGCGGTCGGGGGGTGGTGGACCGGGGGTCCCCTGCACTCTTACCAACACCCGACACAAGCAAACCCAGGCTCCATCTTTCTTCTCTAGCTCTGGGTCCACATGCAGCCGTACTGGGGTGGGGGGCGGGCACAGCTGAGCGCTTGGAGGACCAGGGCGTGGGGGGCACAGAGCTGGGCCCCCTGCCTGCTCAGCAGCCCCCACCCCAACCCCGAGCCCCTGAGCATCCCGGCCCCGCCCCAGACGGGGTAACTAACACCTCTCTCGGCTCCCAGCTCTCGGGAGCGCCCCGGGCTCGTGCCTTCTAATGAGCAGGGGGTCCAGGCCAGCCCCCACCCCCTGCCCCCCCCCGCCCCGGGAGCCCACAGCCGCCCCCACGTCAGGCCTGGGCCCCGAGCGCCTCCAGCAGACTCAGAACTGACCCGTTTTACAAATTATCAGCATCTCCCCATTAGCTGTTGCGATATTAAACCGCGGCTGGAAATGAATGAACAATCCCACGGGCAAGTGACAGTGCCGGGAGTGGGGCCTTAATAACGGGCCCGGCGCGCTCCACGCGGGAGGGCCCCTGATGAAATATTCAGAGCCAGCCACGCGCCACGGCGGGAAATTGCTTTTCCAGCAGCCGGGGCTTGGAGGGGGCGCCCTGGGGCCTGGGTGCTGGGGGCAAAATAAAAAAAACGCTGGGACCCGAGCGGGGGGGAGCCAGGAGACCCCTCGGGCTGCGGGCGGCAGGGCACAGGCCTGTCCAGGTGAGAGCCAGCGGGGACGACAGGGGCTCTGCTTTGCCACGCGGCGGGCACGGAGGCAGAGAGGGGCAGAGCGGAGAGGCCCGGGACCCCTCGGTCCCCCCTCTCCGGCTCTCCCTGTCTGTGGGAGGGGCCCACCGTGTCCTCTCTGCTGTGCAGTGGGGCCTCCCTGGGAAACGCGCGTCAGAACTGCACTGGGACTGCGCCTGACACTGGGCAGAGGGGCCCAGACCCCGGGAGAGATCAGGAGTTGTTCACTGCGGGGCGTCCGGGCACGGAGGAAAAGGGACAGTGATTTATGGACAGAGAGCGTCCAGAGGCTGGACCGTAGCACGCAGGGCGGGTACAGCCAGGCACGTGCTTGACTCGTGGCCGGCCCCAGTTCAATCCTGGGCACCGCATAGGGTCATTCTCTGCCCCCTGCGCTGCCAGGGGTGAGCCCTGACACAGAGCCTGCAGGGGTGAGCCCTGAGCACAGAGCCTGCAGGGGTGAGCCCTGAGCACAGAGCCTGCAGGGGTGAGCCCTGACACAGAGCCTGCAGGGGTGAGCCCTGAGTGCCACCAGGTGTCGGAAGGAAGAAAAGAGCAAAACTGTCCATAAAGGGGCTGGAGCGATAGCACAGCGGGGAGGGCGTTTGCCTTGCACGCAGCCAACCCGGGTTCGATTCCCAGCATCCCATATGGTCCCCTGAGCACCGCCAGGAGTAATTCCTGAGTGCAGAGCCAGGAGTAACTCTTGTGCATCACGGGTGTGACCCAAAAAGCAAAAAAATACTATCCATAAAAAAAAATTAAAGTAGGACTGCCCGGGGTCCAGCAACTCTGCACCCACTGGCGGGCACCCTGCAGAGAGCTGAGCGGCCACGGCGGCACAGACACCCGGGTTTGAGGCTCCCGGGCCAGCCTGGGGAGTGAGGGGGAGAGAGAGCGTGAGCTCCACACACAATGGAGCATCACACGGCTTCATGCAGGGGTGAAATGAGTGAGATCAAAGAAAGACAAACAGGTGACTGGGCTCTCGGGGGCAAAAGCAGCCAGGGAGGGCCGGGGCCAGCGGGAGGGCTTTGCTGTGTGTGTGGCCGCCCCGGGTTCAATCCCCAGCATCCTACCAGCATCCCACTGAGCCCCCCAGTACCACCAGGAGTGATCCCTAAGCACGGAGCCAGGAGAAAACCCTGATCACCGCCAGGAGTGATCACTGAGCACAGAGCCAGGAGTGATCCCTGAGCACTGCCAGGAGTGATCCCTGAGCACAGAGCCAGGAGTGATCCCTGAGCACTGCCAGGAGTGATCACTGAGCACAGAGCCAGGAGTGATCCCTGAGCACTGCCAGGAGTGATCCCTGAGCACAGAGCCAGGAGAGATCCCTGAGCACTTCCAGGAGTGATCACTGAGCACTGCCAGGAGTGATCCCTGAGCATAGAGCCAGGAGTGATCCCTGAGCACTGCCAGGAGTGATCCCTGAGCACAGAGCCAGGAGTGATCACTGAGCACAGAGCCAGGAGTGATCCCTGAGCACAGAGCCAGGAGTAGAAACCCTGAGCACTGCCAGGAGTGGCCTGAGCACAGAGCCATGAGCAAGCCCTGAGCACAGAGCCAGGAGTAAGCGCTGGCCCCCAAACCGGGAGTTTCTGCCTCCGTCAACACAGCCCATGCCCTGCCGCTCCCAGCCAAGCCCCCAGCCGGGCGGGAATGAGGTGCGGCCATGAACGGGCCATGGACAGTGGGGGCTCCAGGGCCCCCCAGGGACGCGGCCTTCTCCTGGCCCTGAAACGTGCATTGGGGGCTTCCCCTTCCTCCCCGCTGGGATGGACCGAGAGGCCTGGTGTCCCCGGCACCCTCCGCTACTGTCACGGCCCCAGAATCGGCTCAGGCCATCACCTGCCAGCCACTTGTATTACTCATCTGACGGTGGCTGTAGGGGGGCTCCCAGCAGCGCGCAGGGGTCCTGGGTCACCGGCTCGGGCTCGGCGACATGTGCTGAGGGCTGTCTGGGCTGGGGAGTACCAGGGCCCTCCCAGCAGCACTCAGGCTGGCCCTGATGATGCAGGACAGAACTACACCCCTGCCGATGCACTTCTCTGACCACTGAGCCATCTCCCTGGCCCCTGACAGTTCCAGGGGGTGCCCTCCCAGCAGTGCTCAGGGGCCTGGGGCTCACCTGAGCTGGGCCCAGCTGGGCCGGCCATATGGCCCCGAGGGCGTTGGCGTGCTGCTCAGGCCCATGGCACACAGGGCGAGATGACGGGCTTTGTGCGTGCGGGTGTTCCCCTGACCACCTCCCCTCTCCCTGCGAGAACTTGCACAGCCCCCCCAGCCTTGCTCTGGACATCCCCCCCAGACACCCGCTACAAAGCCACGCTCCAGCACACCTTTGTCTGGAGAGGCCGGCCAGAGACCCCCTCCCCGGCTCCCCCCCCCCCGACAGAAGCCGAGCTGCCCAGAGACAGGCTGGGGGTCCCCCCGGACTGAGAGGGGGGCAAACCCAAACACTTAAAGGGGGCTAGGGGCTTCAGGAGGAGGAGGTCCAGCCCTTGAAGCAGAACACGAGCGGAGTTTTACTGCCTGGAGACGGCGGCGGGGGGTGGGTGGGGGGAGGGGGAATGTCCGGAGCATCGGGAGAGCCTGTATCGGGTCAGGCTCACCGGAGTCCACGCTGGACTCAGCGCCCAGCCCGGCTTATAAGAACGGGGGCCCCACAGAGAAGTTAGGGGGACACACAAGTCTGCCCTCGCCGCCGACAAGGATCTTCACCCCGGACGGATCAGAAAGGGGAGAGAGAAAATGGCTATGTGAAGTGAGTCAGAGAGAGAGGGACAGACACAGAAGGACGGCACTCATCTGTGGGATATAAAATAACATGACATGAGACGGACACCCAAGGACGGTAGATACAGGGGCCAGGGGGATTGCCCCATAGCTGGAAGCCTGCTGCATGAGCGGAGGGGAGAAGGCAGATGGAATAGAGAAGGGATCACTAAGAAAATGATGGCTGGAGGAACCAGTCGGGATGGGAGATGCGTACCGAAAGTAGATAATGGACCAAACAAGATGACCTCTCAGTGTCTGTGTTGCAAGGCATAATGCCTAAAGTAGAGAGAGAGTATGGGGAATATTGTCTGCCATGGAGGCAGGGGGAGGGTGGGAAAGGGGGAGTATACTGGGGATACTGGTGGTGGGGAATGTGCACTGGGGGAGGGATGGGTGTTTGATCATTGTGAGATTGTAACCCAAACATGAAGGCTTGTAACTATCTCATGGTGATTCAATAAAATTTTTTAAAAGAAGACAAATTATGAAAACACACTCCAAAAAAAAAGACATTTGAGGTGGAGGGTGAGAGAGGGAGAGAGAGGGAAAGAGAGAGAGGGAGATAGTGGGAGAGAGGGAGAGAAAGAGGGAAGAGGGAGAGAGGGAAGTAAAGGAGAGAAGGAGAAAGAGGTGGAGAGAGAGAGGGGGGAGAGAGAGAAGGAGAGAGGGAGAGAGAGAGAAAGGGAGAGAAAGGGAGAGGGAGGGAGAGAGAGAGGGAGCTGTACGGGGAGAAGGCACGCGATCAGCCCTGGGTCCACCCCAGACCCTCTGGTTCCCTGAGCTCTGGCAGGAGTGACCCCTGGTGCCGGCCGCTCTGGTGGAGGAAGGCTGGGGAGTGGGCAGTGTGGCCTGCTTCGTCGCGCCGAGAGGGGGTCCTGACCCTCCACTCCCATCCTGGGCACTCTGGACGCCCCCCTGAGCCATGGGCACCGTCACCGCCTAAGCAGTCTCAGGCAAAGGGAGTCACCCCCGCCCCCCGACTCAGGCCCCGAGCACCTACTGCGGGCCCATCTCCTGCCCCCACGCGGGCTGTGTCCACGCCTTCCTGCCGTGGGCCTCGGGCAGACCCTGGCACAGCCCCAGACCCCCGGGCTCCACCGCGCCCTGCACCTTCTCCCCTGTCCTGCCATGCTGCCCGTCCCCGCCTGAGACCGGTCTCATTCCTGGGGGAGAGGAGTGGGCGGGCAGGGGCCAGGCCAGCACGGACGGGCCGGGGCGGGCACTTCCTCTCTGGCCGTTTGGGGGGCGGGGCGCCTCATCCCGGGCCATGGCACCGTGCACCCTGTCCATGCCATCCCATCTCTCGGCTGCATGGCTGCATGGCTGCGGGCCTGCTCGGGCGCCCCCTGCTGGGAGCCGCGGGCACTGCCGGCTGCCCCCACCCCTCGGCTCCGGCTGTTCTCCCCTGGGGGAACCCGCCGGCTGGGCTGCGCTGGACGCTGGACAGGGGCCCGGTCACCCCCACCCCACCCAGCACGCGGCCCCACGGAGAATGAGAGCGCGCTCCTGCTTGCCGCCGCCGGACGGATCTGGTTAAATGTCTTCTTACTCTCTCCTAGACATCGCCTGGTGGTATTACCAGTATCAGAGAGGTAAACGCTCCCAGGGACACTGGCCTCCCGGGCAGCGAGACACGCGGGGTGTGCAGGGCCCGCTGCCTCCCCGGGCCGGGCTCCCTCCCTCCTGCTCTGTCCCTTGGCGTTTTATGGCGCTTCCCTATGACTCGCCGCCCAGTGCTCAGTCTGAGGCTGCACGGTGTAAGGCAGGTGGTGGAGGAGTGGACGGACGCTGGGGGCCAGGAGGACACCGCCAACACACACACACACACACACATGCACATGCACACATGCAAACACATGTGCGCACACACCCCTTTCCCTCTGTGCTCTCTCTCTCTCACACACACACACACACACACACCCCTTCCCCTCTGCTTACACACACCCCCCCCACACACACATATGAGCATATACACAGACACAGACACACACTCCTTCCCCTCTGTGCTTACATACACATGTGCATGCACACACACACACACCACCCCTTCCCCTCTGCTTACACACACATACACACACACACACACACACACACACACACACACAGAGCTGCCTGGCGAGAACGAGAGAACGACCTGCACCGGCTTCCCCCTGAGTGTCGGCGGCCAGGTTTGAAGAACCGCAGGCACGGTTTGGAGCCGGGAAGACCCGCCCGCACTGAGGGGCTGCAGAGGCGGGCCGGGAGCCAGCTGTCAGTCCCGGGCTGTCGGCCGTGGTGGTTCTAACTTCTAACAGGAGACGCCTCGGGGCCACCCAGACTCCGGCCTGCCCACGGCAGCTCGCACAGCCTCTGGCCCGCCCGGCCTCAGACAGGGCTGCGTGGGGCATTTCCGGTGCCGGACGCCCCGACGGGCGGGTGGCATGTGGCCCGTGAGGGGCTCTGGAGCCGACAGCCAGTGCCGCGCGCCCCCGGGCGGTGCTCAGTCCTCCCGTCCCCGACTCAGTCAGCACGAGTGGCCATGTGGAGTGTGGACAGGTCAGGACTGCGCTGACCACGGCTGCCCCCAGACCCAAAGTCCGCGAATACGAGAAGCATCAAATTCAGCCCTCTGGCACCCACCCCCCCACCCCTGCAGTGTCCTGCCACTGCTGACCTTTGGCCTCTGAACTCAGCCTCACGAGAGGCTTGACAGTATCGTTGATAACAGAAACAACCACAAGCAGCGTCTGGCCTCGGGGGGCTGCTCCCCACACGGGTGGAGGGAAGGCGGGGTGCAGGCACGAGGTTCCTCCTTGGGGAGCCGGGCCCGCTCCCCTTTCCTAGGACCCAGGCAAGCCGCGGGCACGGGGCGGGCACTGGAGGGGCGCAGTGCGCGCTGCGGGCATCCCCTGGTCGCTGCCCCCTGACTTCCGGCCCGTGAGAGGTGGAAGGGAGGGAAGGCTGGGGGAGGACACCCCCCGGGGGCAGACGGACGGAGGGACGCACACCTCGGGGGGCTCACAGAGGAGCCAGGAGCAGGACAGGGCTCCCCCACCCACCCGTGGTGGTTCCGGAACGTTCCATACAGCTGCCTCAGGCTGACTGAGACGGGGTTCCAGCTAGGACAGACTCGGCATCAAGACGCCACTGCGTTTCTCCCTCCAGAAGGCTGCTCGGAGCCACCCCCGCCCTGCCGGGACCCTCTCCCGCGGCCATACAGCCTGGTGGTTAGAGGGGACGAAAGAGCCCGACCCGGGGCGGCTCCACGGGTCCCCCTGCTGAGGGTCTCAGCTCCTGGTAGTGAGGGCGGCTCCCGGCCAGGGAGTGAGGGAGACGGTTCCTGAGATGGAGCGTGAAGGGAGGGAGGGAGGGAGGGAGGGAGGGAGAGAGGGAGGGAAGAAGGGAAGGAGGGAGGGAGGGAGAGAGGGAGGGAGGGAGGGAAGGAGGGAGGGAAGGAGGGAGGGCGGGCGGGTCCCGGAGGCGCACACGGGTGAGAGGGCCCAGGTCAGGCATCCCGCTGCCTCCCCTGCCCCCCAGGAGAGCTGAGGGGGTCTCGCCAAGACGGAAACGGCCAGCAGGGGCACGCGAGGTCACGCCCCTTCCAAAAGGAGTGTTTGGGACCCCCAGTTCCCGGAGTCAGGGACGGGCTGGCTGGGAACTGGCCGTGGGGCTGGGTGGGGGCACCTCCGTCCTGCACCAAGGCAGTGATCCCTGGGACTAGTGGCCAAGTGCTCCCCTCTCTCCGGGGTCCCTCCCTGACAGAGACCCCCGCACCCACCAAGTGACCCTAATGGTTCCTGGGGACCAGAGACCCCAGTCTCCGAAGGCAGAGTGACCGCAGTGGGGGGCCCTGGGGATAGAGCGGGCCCTGACCCGGGGCCACACCAGCCAGGACCCCGCCCCCCCTCCACAACACAGAGCCCTGCCTCTGCCCCCACACACAGTCACACGGGCCACCACTGCCAGGCAGCCCGCCTGGATGCCTCTCCCCGGGGTCCCATTTCCGGTCACGCAGTCTCTAGGTCGGCCAGGGTCTGCTGCCCGTTGTGTGTCCCTGGTTCAAGTCCCACCAAAGACTCTGCGGGGCTCCCGGAAGAGGCTCTCGGAACCGCCCGCACCCCACTTAGTGGATCAGGGTGGGGCCTTGTGGGAGGGCCGGGCTGACCCGTGTAAGATGACAGTGTCGAGTGGGGTCCCTGTCCCGTGCCCCGTGGGCCCTGTGCCCCGCGTGGTCTGGGCCCCGCGAGCGGCGTGGCGTGGCGTGTCCCCGACAGTGCACCCGGCTCAGGGTCCAGCCGGGCCGAGCGGCCTCCGCCCCGAGCATCAAGCCCGTTGGTGGAGGGGGATGGGGCATTCATTCGTCCCTCCGCTCGGGAAATCCAGGGCCGTCCCGGGGGGGACTGGGGGACCCCGAGCCCCGAGAGCCGCTGTCGAGGGGCCCCGTCTCCGCCCGCAGATAAGACAGAGGACGAGCTGGAGATGGCCGTGGTCTGCCACCGGCCCGAGGGGCTGGAGCAGCTGGAGGCGCAGACCAACTTCACCAAGAGGGAGCTGCAGGTGCTCTACCGCGGCTTCAAGAACGTGAGTCCCGCCCCCCTGAGACCCCCGAGACCCCCCACCCCCCCTCTCCAGGCTGCTCCCTCCTCTCCCCCCTCCTCACTGCCCTGAAAGGAAGCATCCATCCCTGGAGGCGGAGGGTTGGAGGTTCCCCACCGGGAGGGATGACGGGCGGGCGGAGCGGGGACCCCCCACCCCAGATGCATTCTCGGGAGGAGCCCTCAGGGACCCCACCCCAAGGTGGGTGTCCCCGCTGACCGCCCCTTCCCGCAGGAGTGCCCCAGCGGGGCGGTGAACGAGGACACCTTCAAGCAGATCTACGCCCAGTTCTTCCCTCACGGAGGTGAGCCGGGCGCCCGCGCTGCTCTGGGTGGGGGGCACCGGGCCTGGCACCGGGCGCTGCCCCCCCCCGTGTCCAGGGCAGAGGGCAGAGGTGCTGTTGGGCACCCGTGGTCACACCGAGACCCAGCCAGGACTCGGAACGTGACTCCCTTGGGCAGAGCCGTCGGGGGCCAGCCGGGCCGTGCTGCTCCAGCCTCCCTCTGTGGTCGGCCCCACTCCGGCTCGTGGGTGAGGGCACCCGGGGACGCGCCTCCCTCTTTGCCCGCAGACGCCAGCACGTACGCCCACTATCTCTTCCATGCCTTCGACACCACCCAGACGGGCTCCGTCAAGTTTGAGGTACGCAGTCTCGGCGGGGCCGGGCAGGGCCGGGACAGGATGAGCGGAAACCCCCCCACCAGCCCCCCACCTGAAGCAGCCAGCCCACCCCAAGCGCGGAGGGCAGATGCAGAGCTCACGGGCACCCGGTCACCCCGTGGCCGGCAGGCTCCATGCTCAGTGCTCGGCAGGAGTCACTTCCCAGTGTCCCCCGACAGCCTCACGGGATGGTGGGAGAGGGGCCTTGTTTCCTCAGGGTCGGACAGCGGGGGCCGGGGGCAGTGACCTGACCCAGGGGCGCCAGCAGGGGGGGGGGGCGGGAGAGGAGGCGGAGCCCGGCCCCGACTCCGTCTGTCCCTGCCAGGACTTCGTGACGGCCCTGTCCACTCTCCTGCGTGGCTCCGTGCACGAGAAGCTCCGGTGGACATTCAACCTGTACGACATCAACAAGGACGGCTACATCAACAAGGAGGTGGGCGGGCAGGGCAGGGGCAGGGCGGGCAGCCCCGGGGGGGGGGCGGCGCCAGTGTCAGCAGGGGTGTGTGCGGGGGGTGAGCAGAGGGTGTGTGGTGGATAGAGGGTATGTGAGGATGAGCAAAGGGTGTGAGGGTGAGCAGAGGGTGTGTATAGGAGTGAACAGAGGGTGTGTGTGAACAGGGGGTTTGTGAGGGTAAACAGAGGGTGTGTGAGAATTAACAGGGGGTGTGTGCAGGTGTAGCCGAAGGCCTGTGCGAGGGTCTGTGCAAGTGTAGCTGGAGGGCGCGTGTGAGACTGTGTAGTTCTAGTCAGTCCTGTGCGGGTGTAGCCCGACATCAGTGTGAGGACTCAAGCGGGTGTAGCGGAAGGGCGGCTGTGCACATGTAGTGGAGGGTGTATTCGTGTAGGTGAGGCCATGTGCTGCTGTAGGGGAGACTGTGTGCGGGGGTGAACAGAGGGTGTAAGCAGGGGTGAACAGAGGGTGTCAGCGGGAGTGAACAGAGGGTGTGAGCGGGAGTGAACAGAGGGTGTGGGGGGGTGAACAGAGGGTGTAAGCAGGGGTGAACAGAGGGTGTAAGCAGGGGTGAACAAAGGGTATGAACGGGGTGAACAGAGGGTGTGAGCGGGGTGAACAGAGGGTGTAAGCAGGGGTGAACAGAGGGTGTAAGCAGGGGTGAACAAAGGGTATGAACGGGGTGAACAAAGGGTATGAATGGGGTGAACATAGGGTGTGAGCGGGGTGAATAGAGGGGTGTGCAGGGATGAACAGAGCATGTGTTTGGAGGTGAACAGAGGGTGTGTAAGGGTGATCAAAGGGTTGTGCAAGGCTGAACAGAGGGTGTGTGTGAGAATTAACAAAGGGTGTGTGCAGGTGTAGCCGGAAGGCCTGCGTGAGGGTCTGTGCACGTGTAGCTGGAGGGCCAAGGTGAGACGGTGCAGTCACAGTCAGGCATGTGTGGGTGTAGCCAGATCTGTGTGACAGCCCGAGCGGGTGTAGTGGGAGTGGAGCTCTGCACATGTAGGGGACGGCTGTGTGGGGGAGGGGAGGGCATTGCGGGTGTAGAGAGGGCTGTGCGGGTGTAGGGGAGGGTTGTGCGGGTATAGGGGAGGGTGTAGGGGAAGTTGTGTGTGGGTGTAGGGGAGGGTGTAGGGGAGGTTTGTGTGAGTACAGGGGAGGTTGTGTACGGGTGTAGGGGAGGGTGTGGGGAGGTTGTGTGCAGGTGTAGGGAATGGCTCTGCGGATGTAGGGAGGGCTGTGTGGATGTAGGGAGGGCTGTGCGGGTGTGGAGGAGGTTGTGTGAGGGTGTATGGAGGGCTGTGCGGGTGTAGGGAGGGCTGTGCGGGTGTAGAGGAGGTTGTGTGCGGGTGTAGGGAGGGCTGTGTGGGTGTAGAGGAGGTTGTGTGCGGGTGTAGGGGAGGTTGTGTGCGGGTGTAGGGAGGGCTGTGTGGGTGTAGGGGAGGTTGTGTGCGGGTGTAGGGAGAGCTGTGCGGGTGTAGGAGAGGTGGTGTGCGGGTGTAGGGGAGGTTGTGTGCGGGTGTAGGGGAGGTTGTGTGCGGGTATAGGGAGGGCGTGCGGGTGTAGCCGGGCAGTCTGTTTGAGTTTCCTCACGCTCACTCCCAGCACACGTGCTCTTGACTCCTGCCCTGGTGCAGCTGTTTCCCATCAGGCCCTGGGGCCGGCCGGCACAGGCTGATGCACGCTGGCATCCTGCCCCCACCCCAGTACCCCAGTGCCAGCGGACCCTCACACACGGCCCGGCCCGGCCCGTGGGCCCAGAAGGCCTGGGCAGAGCCTGGGGCAGACTCACGGCACAGACGGGAGCCCCGAGCAGGGGCCAGGACAGAGCAGGAAGGCCCCGGGGGCCCCGCTCACACTCGCAGGGCAGCAGGACATCAGCTCAGGGCTGTGAGCGCCCCCGACACGGCACCCCCCAGAACCCAAACTCACCCCAGAGGGGTGGGACGCTGGCGGTCACACACAGTGGACCCCTGAGAGCAGCCGGCATTGGAACACTGGGAGGGGCCACATCCCCTGCACGCAAAGCTGCTCCACCCTTCACTACACCCCCCTGCTGGTCTTCTGGGGACAGTGCCATGGGAAGGGGGTCAAGAGATGGAGCCTGGGTGGAGCCTCAGACAGTGAAGCCCATCTTCTCGCCTGCTGCTGCACCCCTGCCCCCAAATGGTTTTTAAATCCTTGCTCTTAGGAAAGGAACAGAGAGGACAGGGAAGGGCTGGGGAGAGGAGGAGAGTGGGCAGGGGAGAGGGGAGAGGAAAGGAGAAAGGGGGGAGAAGAGAGAAGAGAGGAGAGAGAGGGGAGAAGATAGAAGGGAGGGACACAGAGGGCAGGGGAGAGAGGACAGGAGGGGAGGAGAGAGGACAGGGTAGAGGGGAGGGGAGAGGAGGGAGAGAAGAAAGAGAGGGGAGGGGAGAGGAGGGAGGGGAGAGGGTAGGGAAGGTCCAGCCTGAGGAAGTAGAGTCCTGGCCACTCCGTGCTGGCCTCCAAGGGGAAGGACCCCAGGGAAAGACCCCGAACAGGCCATCGCGTACCGGGGGCGCAGGGCCAGGCAGGGCCATGGAGTCTGGACCCGCCTAAAGCTATTCACTGGCCCCTAGGCGGCCGGGCGGAAAGGGGCCCTGGGGTGTGTGCAGAGGGAGGGACAGCGGGAGGCGTGGGCAGGGGACCCCACACAGGCAGCCCCTGAGCACGGGCCCCAGAGGGAACTAAGGGCTGGGTGGGGTTAGGGGTCACGCGGGGGGGGGCAAGCAGAAAGGCCCCGGCGCAGTGGCCAGGGGGTCCCGGCCACTCAGGCGTGCTGTCCCGCGCAGGAGATGATGGACATCGTCAAGGCCATCTACGACATGATGGGCAAGTACACGTACCCCGTGCTCAGGGAGGACACGCCCCGGCAGCACGTGGACGTCTTCTTCCAGGTACAGCCCAGTGGGGGGCGGGCGGCTTGTCCGGCAGACAAGGGTCCGGGTGAGACAGCCAGCAGGCGGACGGCGGGGGACGCTGGGGACAGACCCAGGGGTGGCGCAGAGGTGTCCCGAGGCACGTGGCTGGGAAGTGGGTTCGCTCTGACTCACGGTCGGGGGCAGACATCTGGGCACAGCCCCAGCCTGGCCCAGGCACCGGGGGGCTCCCTCCGGGCCGGCCCCTCGGAGGCAGGCGGGAAAGCAGGGGCGCCCCGGGCTGGCCCCGCGAGGCACACGGCGCCCGCGAGGCGGAGGGACAGCTCGCAGCTGCACGGGGCAGAGAGGGGGCGTCCCCCCCACGGGCGGGAGACTGGGGTGTCCACAGTGTGCCCAAGATGGGTGTGTCCCCTGGGGGTTTCCAGCGCCTCACCGTGGGCACCACCCTGCCAGTGGTCAGGGGCCAGCAGGACGGGGCTGGGACCCGGGGCCCAGCGTCTGGTTCTGACCCAGGTTCTGCCAGGACGAGGCCGCAGGTGTCCGTGGGCGGCAGAGCGGCCCGGGCGCGGCTCAGGGCCGGCACACGCCTGACCGACCGGCTGCCCACCCCCCCTCTGACACGGCAGGGAGCGGGCCTGGCCCCCCAGGGCTCGCCGGAGCTGGTCCCCACACCCCCGAGCAGTGCTGGGGACCCTCACGGGAAGCTGGTCAGAGGACAGGGACTTGCAGACGCGAGTCACCAGACTGTTCAAAGTGTTTCCTGGTTTCCCTTCCAGAAAATGGACAAAAACAAAGACGGCATCGTGACGCTGGATGAATTTCTCGAGTCCTGCCAGGAGGTACGGGGAGGCCTCCGGGCAACTCGGAGCCTCTATTTCGGGGGCCGAGGGAGAGAGACAGGGAGGCCGGGGTGACCCTCAGTCACTGGGGGTGGGGGGTGTCCCTGGAATTCCCCACGGCAGCAGAGCCGCAGAGCAGCTCCAGAAGGGCCCGGTGAAACAGGGGTTCCTTCCTGGGGGTGGGGCCACACTGGCAGTGCCCAGGGGCCCCTCCTGAAGGGCTGGGGGCCACGGGGTGTGGTGCACCCCCCATGTGGCTGCTGCAGGCCTGCCCCAAGGGGCTCAGAGCACCCGGCATGAATGACTGATGAAAGCCTGGGGGCAGCACGGAGGGCCGGGAGCCCCTGCCGCACCCTGGACTCCAAAGAGCCACCCCCCTCCATATCCCCTCTCCCCTCGTCCTCGCCGAGGCCAGGAAGGGCAGAGAATGGGGCGACGGGGAGCTTCGGGGCGGCTAACTGCCCTACAGCCATGTGCCTGGGGGGACCAAGGCCCGTGGGCACCGTCACAGGCTGGCACCAGGGGACAAGAACCACCCAGACGTGGCATGTGACCCCCAGGGGGTGGGAGAGAGTGACCGAGGGGCTCTCGGGTCAGTGGGAGGCCGGAAATCACAGTGAGAACAGAAACGAGCCAGGCGGGAACAGAGACCCTCGGGAACAGGGCACGTCGGCGGGGGGGGGGGGTCACTAAGGAAGCGGAAGGGAAGGGGGGTCGCGGCAGGGCTGACACCCCCGAGGGCTGGGCCGTGCTCAGGGCCCGCAGGGAAGGCAGCCTCGGAGGGAGGAAAGGAGAACCTGAGCAAAGCGGGTCGGAACCAGCCACAATAAATACCCCCTCCCCCCCTGCAGACAAAAGCCCCGACCCTGATGGGGTCCCCCGACCCCCTTTGGAGATTGTCCTCCCAACTCCACCCCCGTCCTTCCGAAGGGACAGGGCCCCGGGCGGCAGCTGGGGCCCTCATCTGTGGGAGGCCGGGTTAGTCCCGGTGCCAGGAGGAGGGGAAGGAGCCTCCAGCATGCGCCCCGCGGCCAGCATGGTCGTGTGGCCAGGACGTGGACGGCTGGGGCTGGACAGACTGGGCAGTGGGGGAAGGCGCCCGGCAGCCTACAAGGGTCTCCTCCCCAACACCCCACGTGGCCCCTGGGGCCCCGCCAGGCGTGATCCCTGAGCACAGAACTGGGAGTAAGCCCTGAGCACTGCCTGGTGTGGCCCCCCCAAAACACAGTCTAGCAGTGGACGTCAGTGGTGGGAACAGATCGCCCTGCCCCCGCTGGACACAGCTCAGGGCCTGGACGGGACGGTAGAAGCACGCCTGGACAGAGCGACGCATCCGCCAAGGGTCAGGGCCAAGAGACCGAGGCCAAGGGGGTTCATTCCCCTGTTTGCAAGCCAGAGACCAGAGCATGAGGCAACTCACCTGGCACCTGGCTCGCCCTGCGACAGTCCTCAGCACCGCCCGTCCCCAAACGGCACCCAAAAGGGTCCCTCAGGCCTCCGGGCAATGCTGGGAGACCCTCCAGAATGCACATACGCATCACTGTAGCACTGTCATCCCGTTGTTCATGGATTTACTCGAGCGGGCGCCAGTAACGTCTCCATTCATCAAAGAGAGGACACACACATACATACGTTATTTACTCTGTGTGAGCAAATGAATCGATGCAGTGTGTCACATCAACAAAAGGGAAGAAACATCCCATCAATAAACAGAGAAAGCTTGATGGATTCGACACCTGACTACTTACACCTCAATAAAGACGGAGGTGACAGATCCACAGCTGACATCGTGCTAAGCAGTGGAAACTAGAAAGGCTCCCTCGAAGACAAGGGTACCCCCACTCACTGCTGCTGCTCAGTAGAGCACGGACGACCAGGGGCTGCAGTGACAGTGCAGCAGGGAGGGCACTTGCCTTGTACGCGGCCAACTGGGGTTCGATTCCCAGCATCCCATGTGGTTCCCAGGGTACTGCCAGGAGTGATTCCTGAGTGCAGAGCCAGGAGTAAGCCCTGAATACAGTCAGGTATGTCCCCAGAAACAATAACAGCCACAAAAGCATTGGGAGTTCTGGAACTAGGCACAAAAATCAGGGATCCAAAGTGAAAAAGAAATAGGACTATCACTGTTGGCATGTGCTAGGATGACCCCCGATAATCCACTAGGAATCAACTAGAAACAACTGATGTAGAAAAGGTGGTAGGTTATATAACCACAAATTTGCTGCATTTCTATATGCAAGCAATGAGGTAGGAAATAAAGGGGGGGAAAGGGGGCACGGTGCCACCAGCAGGTCAACCTGTACCTTCGGGGCGAGTGCATCAGCAGCCTGACGGTGCCTTCAGACTTCCAGATACACCCAAGTTGCTGTTGTGCCTTTGGCCAGACCAACAACTTGGGGCCAAGTTTACCAAGAAATTAAACAGCCAAAGGTTAGGTATGTGGGAGATACACCCACAAATCACCTCTGGCTCAGCTATATAAGCTCATTTATTGGCCTTATTTCAGAGACCCGTAAGTCTTGAAAGAGATCAAAAGACGCAGGTAGGGCCAGTGGCACAGAGGTAGGCGGGAACCCATGACTGAGATCTCTAAGCCTGCTTGAATCAGGACTGGGCCTCCTCCCCCCAGCTCCCCAGTTTTCCAGTAGCTTGGTAGTCACACCCACAAACTGCCCCTGGTACCATGTGATCTCATCAAAGGCCAAGACCCAGAGACTGCAAACTAAAGCTCCCGGAAGAGAATGACACAGAATTTACTGGACATTATATTCTATTCATAACAAGCAATACAAAACAAACCATCTAGCATTGCCTTTTTGGCAGGTTTGAGTGGTGATGAGACTGGTGTAGAAATACCAAATATAACCTAAGTAGAGAGAGAGTATGGGGGAAATTGTCTGCCACATAGGCAGGGGAAGGGTTGGGAGGGGGGTTGGGGAGGGAATACTGGGGATTTGGGTGGTGGAAAATGTGCACTGGTGAAGGGATGGGTGTTTGATGAATGTATGACCGAATCTCGAACATGAAAGCTTTGTAATTTATTTCATGGTGAATCAAAAAAATGAGGGGAAAAATAATAAAATAGTAAAATTAACATTCTGAATTAAAAAAAAGTAAGGTGGAGTCATGCCCAATTCAGTCAGCTTAATCAATGGCTGAATAAACAGCAGAACGCTTACAATATAAAAAGAAAAAAAGAAATAAAAAAACCCAAAAAGTATACCCATTTACAACTGCATCTAAGAGAATTAAACACCTTGAGAAAAACTTAAGGAAATAAAAGACTTGCACATCCAAAGCTGCTAAAAGCAAAAACGACAGGACCTTGTGCTGCCTGCAAGAGACACATTTGGGCAGTCAGAGTGAACACAGGCTCAGAGTCCAATGATGGAAAACAGGATTTCAAGGAAATAACTCCCTTCAAAAGGCCGGCATGGCCGTTTGTAAATCAGATAACACATCTGTCAAAGTTAAAAAAAATGTATAAGGGACAGGGGTGGGCATTTCTAAAGGATCAAGAGACTCGAGCGCTATACCTACCAGCCAGAATAAACATCAACACAGTTTTAAAGGAAGAAATAGACGAGGTGGACTGAGTGGGAAAATCGAGTACACGTTCCCCTCCAGTGCACCTGGGACTCTCTGAGACAGACCCCTGGCCTCCGTCAAATCAAGAGTCCAGAAGCGATATCCACTGTTCTCTCTGCCAAGATCCGCTGAAAACTGAAGTTAGTCACAAACAGAAAGAGGGGGGAGGGAAGGGCAGGGGCCTGGCGGAGATGCAGAAACAACTCACCACTGAACAACCGGTGGGCCAAAGAGGAAGGCAGATATTTTTCCCGCAAACCAGACAACTTAGTCCCTTGAATCATCTCATATCCTATAGCTGTCAAACACTCTTCCCTGACATGGAGTCAAAGCTATAATTTTCTACACATGCGCTCCCTCTCCCTCCCTCTCCCCCCACTCTCTCTCTTTTTGAGTGCAAGTATGTGGTTTTTGGCTTCTGTTATTTTGTCTACATTCTCTGTGATGTCTCTTCTGAGGCAATGTTTCATAGAATATGTATTATTTTACTAATCAAGTGGGGGGGACTGGAGTGATAACACAGTGGTAGGGTGTTCACCTTTCACTCGGCCGACTCGTGTTGGATTCCTCCGTCCCTCTCGGAGAGCCCGGCAAGCTACCGAGAATATCGCGCCCGCACGGCAGAGCCTGGCAAACTACCCGTGGCGTATTCGATATGCCAAAAACAGTAACAAATAAGTCTCACAATGCGAGACGTTACTGGTGCCCGCTCGAACAAATCGATGAGCAACAGGATGACAGTGACAGTGAATCAAGTGGGAGGGGGAGAGGATAATAATATAATCGAATGCGTGTGTGCGTCTGTACATATACCTGGGTGCTCACCTGTGTACCTTTATACATCTAAGCAAGCCTGAATTTTTAAGCAGGATCTATTAATTGGTACAATAAAAATTAAAAAAAAAAAAGAAAAAAGAGGAAGTCAGAAAGGAAATGAAAAGATTCCTTGACCGTATCGAACACAGCAGAAATGAAGGTAAAGGGCAGTTCACAGGACGGCAGGCGTCCACTAGGAAGCCAGAATCCGCACTCGACCCAGCTGGCTGACCTCTGTGTCTCGGGGGTGTCCAGGGCCTGGCCACTGCTCTTAGGCTTGCCAGCTGCCCCTCGTGGCGCCCCCCTCGCCCCCTCCCGGCAGGTTCTTCCATAGCCCAGGGCCAAGGGTCAGCCGCTGGACCCTCCCGGCCCCGCTGTCGCCCAGCCTCTGACTCCCTGTCCAGGCTGCCCTTCCCCCCACCCCCCTCCTTCCTGCGCGGGGACCGGGAGGCCACTGACCCTCCTCTCCCTCCCCTCTGCCCCACAGGACGACAACATCATGAGGTCCCTACAGCTGTTCCAGAACGTCATGTGACGACGGCCCCAGCCCACAGCTCTCGGAGCCCCCTGGACCCCCGTGGGGCCCCCCTCCGCCTCCTCTGGAGGCCAGGCCGACTGGAGCCCGGCGGGACCTGGAAGCATGCCCCTCGCCCGCCGCCGCCCGCCCGCCCGCGCCATCACGCTCCATCCGCTGCCCACCCGCCCGGCCGACTCGGTGGGCCTGAGCCAGGGCTGCCCGCCTGGGGCCTGGCCCGGGGCCTCGGTGCCAGGGTCCCTGGACTCCGCCATCGCCACAGTGGGGGAGCCAGCCCCCCGCCCCCCCTCGCTGACCCCGACGGAGGGGGTCTCGGCCGAAGGGGAAGGCTGGCAGGGCCATGCTCGCGCCGCCTCCTCTCCCGAGCGAGCCCACCTGCATGCCCCCGGCCCCGCAGCCTGCCACACCTGCACCTCATGGACTTTTCTACCACGTTCCACTCAATAAACGGAACCGTTTCTTATGCGCCCTCTGCTTCCCGCGCCCCCGGGCGGAAGAGGGCCAGAGTGTCCGCTCCTGCGGTCCCCAGTCAGCCCTGCCCAAGGCGGCTAGACCGCCCCACCCCCCCGCGGCTCCTGACAAGCTGAAGCCGGACCCCGGGTCTCAGTTTCCCCCCAAGCTTCACGGGAGAAAAGCAGAGTGCTAACAGAGCCCCTCTTAGAACCCCACGGGGCTTGGGGGGGGGGCTGGTGGAACCTTCCAGAACCGGGAGCCTGTGCTTTTAGGTGAGGCAACATGCTGGGCAAGCCATCGACCGAGGTCTGGTGCAGTGAGAGGTTTCCTCTGACCGTCACCCAAATCCCCAGAGTCGGCCCAGACACTCGTGGCAGGGCAGGGCCCGGGGCAGCTCGGGGGGACAGGAGGACAGCGTGGGTCCTGCACACGGAGGCCGCTGGGGGCTGGGGGTGGGGGCGAGGAGGGGGGCGCTCTGCCCAGGTGGGTGCCGTGCATCCTACCGCCACTAGATGGCGTAGGCGCCCCGCCGAATCAGCAGGCGCAGAGGGGATCCAGGGAGAGGGCAGCGCCCACTGTCCACGGGAGCTCGGCCCCCCCACCCCGGCACGCCCAAGGACCCAGCACCTGCTGCCAGCTCTGCGGCCAGGCCTCGGAACACTTCAGAGTCCAAAGACTGACCCTGCACACTGCCCTCCCCCCGCCCGCCCAGCAGGCCCATGAGGGTCATTCCACAGCTGAGGGATGGGCGGGACCAGGGAGATCGCACACGAGGGCGAGGCTGGCAGTGGACAGGGCCCTCGCCCCACGCACCAGCTGCTGCGGGCCCTGCCCTGCCCACCCTGTCCGCTGTTTCTATTCTCAGACTGACCGGCCCAGGGCACCGAGGGGGCGGTCCCCGGTGGGTTGCAGGGCCAGGCATGGCGGAGTCTGCAGGGGGACAGGGCCGGGGTCTGGGGGGGACGTGTTTGATGTGAGTATAGGAGTACAGGGCCAGGGTCAGCAGTGGGGGGAGGTGTCCAGTATGGGTGCAGGAGGACAGGGCCGGGGTCGGGGGGGAGGGACGTGTCCAGAGTGGACACAGGGCGGACAGGGCCGGGGTCTGGGGGGTCGGGGGGAGAATGCGTCCAGTGTGGGGGAGGAGGACAGGGCTGGGTTCTGCGAGGGGCCGTGTGGAGTGTGGGGTCTGCCCCGGGCTAGCTTCCTGCCCGTCGCCCAGAGCCCAGGGGAGGGGGACTGGTGCCAGCTGCCGTGCGCCTGACACAGGACAGACCCCACAGTCCTGTCCAGGGAGCCAGGCGGGCTCTGGAATCTCCCCGAGGGCCTGACCTCCCCTGGGTGGGGGCGGGGGGCAAAGGTCAGGCTGGGGCTGGGGGCTGGAGGAGGTGGGGGGAGAGCCCTTGGGGCAGCTGGGGGGGCTTGGGCCACGCACCCCTCCTGCATGCGGCTCCCCCGGGCCCCCCAGGCCCCACGGGAGGCTGTCACTGCGGCCAGAACAGAGGGGCCACCGCTGCTGAACTCTGACCCGGGCCTGGGGCCCCAGACACAGCGTGCTGAGGGGTGGGGGAGCCAGACCCACCCATGGCTTCTCCATCTCCCAGTGGGCCGGGGGCCTGCGCCCCCACTGGAGTCCAGGCCATGCAGGACACAGGGGGTGCCTGAAACCTCTGGGCTGCAGCTCCCCCACCTGGAAGCCTGCTGTGTGACCTTGGGGGAGTGAAGTGCCTCTCTGAGCCTGCCCCTCGCGTGGGTGCCGGGTCAGAGGGGAGCCGGGGACCAGTGTGCAGGGCGCGGGGGTCTGTCTCCAATGCAGCTCGGGGCCAGGCAGGGCTGGGGGCGCCCCCGGAACTGTCAGCCGCCACACAGGGCTGGGCACTCCCCGTCATGGCTGTGGCCCGGCCAGGCGGCCTTGGGGACACTCCAGAGACCACCCCAGTGGGGCCGTGTGGGGTGGGACGAGAAGGGCTGAGACCCACCTGGCAGCCCCGAGATCCCAGCCCGCCGCCTCCACCCCCTCACCAGTCAATAGGCCCAGAGGGCAGAGGGGAGGCGGGCGGGGCCGGGGGCTCACACAGCCCCTCCTGCCAGCACCTGTTCCCTGCCCCTCAGCCCGGCCGCCCGCCCCTGCAGCCATGGGAACCACTGCCAGGGGGGCGAGCTGCCCGGTCAGGGGCTGCACCCCAGCGTTACCCCCGAAGCCGGCAGCTCGGAGCGGGCGGGGGGGGGGCTCCGGTACCCGCCAGCTCAG
Source organism: Sorex araneus (assembly GCF_027595985.1). Classification (NCBI taxonomy): domain Eukaryota; kingdom Metazoa; phylum Chordata; class Mammalia; order Eulipotyphla; family Soricidae; genus Sorex; species Sorex araneus. Next base: position 260,417,753 of record NC_073303.1, read on the forward strand.
GAGCCGAGAGCCCGCCCACAAGCAACCCGCTTCTCTGGGCCTCGGTTTCCTCCTGGGGTGTCCTGGGGCTCAGAGGAGGGTGGCCCCCACCCCTGGGAGAAGCAGCGACGGCCCCGCTCTGCTCGGACGGTTGCTCCAGGACCCCCATGGCCTGCCGCCCGCCTGGACAGAGCCCCTGGACAGAGCCCCTGGACAGAGCCACGCCGCGCCCCTCTCCGACATCCCCCTTCTGAGGGAGCCCGGGGAGCCGTGCTGTGTGTGTGTGTGTGTGTGTGTGTGTGTGTGTGTGTGTGTGTGTGTGTGTGTGTGTGTGTATGAGCGCGCGCACAGGCATGAGCATACGCAGGCACTAGTTCACGGCCCCTCCCGCATGCACAGGTGGTGGAGGGTTCGAAGAGGGGGGAAGGCGGGGGGCTGGCCAGGCAGCACCCCCACCTCTCCAAAGCAGGAGATGCGGCAGCATTCGAACCCGGGATGCGCAGCCCGGGACAGCCAGGATTATCTGCCCCAGCTCAAGTGTCGAGAAAAGCAGCAGCGCAGAGAGGGGGGGCCCTTCCCCTGGAGCCCCCCGGCCACCTCCCCTCTGCACCCACACAGGGCCGCGTGCCTCCTGCTGCCCCCAGAGACGCTGACCCGAGAGTTCTGAGTTCAGGCCGGGGGTCCCGGGCCCCCCTGTGTTGGGATCCGGCTTGGGCGTCACACGCGCACACGTGCCCCGGCCCTCCGCGCTATCCACTCCCCAGTCGAACCCACGGCCCCTGAATGCCCCCCTCCCGCCCACTCTCCACCCGCCCCCGCCCAGGGAACCACGACGGTAGCCTGCGCTGATCCTGGAGACGCCGTGCCCCAGAAAGCCCCGGAAGGTTCTAGACGGCTCGTCGTGCAGAGGGAAAGGCTTCTTTCTATGGGAGAAGGGGCGGCTCTTCAAAGACAGGAAGCCAGGGGCTGGAGCAATAGCACAGCGGGTAGGGCGTTTGCTTGCACTCGGCCAACCCGGGTTCGAATCCCAGCATCCCATATGGTCCCCCGAGCACCGCCAGGAGTGATTCCTGAGTGCATGAACCAGGAGTGACCCCTGTGCATCGCTGGGTGTGACCCAAAAAGCAAAAAAAAAAAAAAAAAAAAAAACAAAGACAGGAAGCCAGCGCCCAGGGCCCAGCGCCCAGGGCCCCAGGGCCAGCCACGCAGCTGTCTTTGCTGGTGGCCCCAACGCTGCCAGGCCTGGGGGTGCGAGTGGCCGGGTCGGGCACGAGGGCAGGCGCCGTCCGGATCAAGCGCGGCTGTTTGATGGGCGCCGTGCACAGCAGGGCTGCAGCCCGGGGACCAGGTCCCAGCAGACACGCGGCGACGACAGAGGCCTTCAGTCTCAGCTCCCCCCACCCCCCCCCGCGAGAAGCCGGCAGCCCACAGAGCGCGGGAGGAACGTGCCTTCCGGGCAGACCCAGCTTTGAACCCTGACTCACCGGCACCGCGGGCTGACACCAGCCTCCCAGACTGCCGGGGTGAGGGGACTGGCGTGGGCCGGCACCCGGAGGAGGCTGACACGCAGCAGGCCCGGGGGCAGAGCCGCCCCGCCCCGCCCCGCCCGCACAGGGAATGCGCCCGGACCCCAGGCCCGAGAGGGAGGGGGCTTTCAGACACAGGAGGAGCTGCGTCCGGCTCCCCCGCCATGCTCAGTCCCCAGTGGACCTGTGCGAGAGTGTGTGTGTGTGTGTGTGTGTGTGTGTGTGTGTGTGTGTGTGCCCATATGAGAGTGTGTGAGTGTATCACATGAGTGTATGTGTGCATGGATGGGTGTGTATGTGCACGTGTGAATTGCAAACTTGTATGGATGTATGGATGTGTGTACTGCACGCGTAAGAGGGTGTATGTGCATGGGAGCTGTGCATGTGTGCGTGCATGTGTGTGTGTATGTGTGTGCTCGAGTTCATGTTGGAGTGTGTGGTTGTGTGCATGGGCGTGCCTGGGTGTGAGTGTGTGCACATAGGAGTCTGGTGTGTGAGTGTGCGCATGGGTAAGCAGATGCGGCCCCAGCTCACTGGCACTGCCTGACCCCGCAGCGCCCCACCCCTGCAAAGGGGGAGACATGGCGGTGTCCCGGTGTCTCAGCCCGGATTGCCAAAGGTCGAAGAGAAGTGTGCAGAGCCGGAGGGGCCCGGGGTGGCCCAAGGGTGGCCCAGAGCTGCCCCTGCAGGCCTGGTGCCTGGCGTCACCCGCACATGTTGGGCGCTGCTCTGGGCCCCTGGGCTGACCGGGACCCCCTGCCCGCCCCCTCCCACCCAAACAGAGCACGGTCTCCGGGGAGCACAGCTTCGGGTGCCCACCCCAAGGGAAGGGCGGGGACCCCCGTGATGAAAGGAAAGTGAGCAGGGCCGGGAGAGCGAGCCCCCCACCCCACCCCAAGGACAAGCCTGGGGCCTGTCCGGAGAGGGTGGGCTGAGAAATGGGAGCGTCCCCTCCTGCTCAGGCTTCTGCGACACCCCCAGGCTCCTCCCCAGACCCTCAGCGTCTGCAGGAGGGGCGGCCCCCAGCTGTGGCCCCTTTGCGCCCACAGGCCCAGCCGGGCACGGAGGCTACTGAGCACCCATGAGCAGGTCCCCGGGGCCAGGCTCCTGCTAACCCCCCAGCAGGCAGGTGCTCGGAGGAGCCCCACCCCCGTTCGTTCATTCAGGGGGCGGATGGAGAGTAGCCTCGCCCCAGACTCCCCTTCTGGGCAAAGGAGTCTGAAGGGGCAGTGTGAAGGCCCCCCCCCCACCGCACACACACACACCCCGTCCTGGCGCCCGGCCCCCCACCTCAGGGTTCCCGGCAGAGGAACAAAAGGCTCCACGGCTCCACGGCCAGGCAACCAGGCAACGGCCCAGTGCCTCCCTCCCAGCTCGGCCCTGCAGTGCTCCCCACCCAGGGAACGGGACACGCCCCCTGCCAACTTCCTGTTGTTCTCAGCCCCCGCCCCCTCGGGCTGGCTCTGCATTCTTTCCCTGGTGTGTCGGTTTCTTCTGTGTGGCCTTGAGCCACACCCAGGGTGGCGGGGGCTGCTCCCAGCTCAGCACAGGGAGCAGTCGGGCCTGAAGAACCAGAAGCCGGGCAGGCCCCACGAGCACCCCCGCCCGCCGGCACCGGGTAGGGGGACCTCTCCTCCTGCCCTTCTCCGGGCTCAGCGCCCCAGATGCAAACACACACATACACACACACACACACACGGGACACCTGCACACACTCGCGCACACACACACCCAGGATGCCTGCCCTCTACACACACACACACACACACACACACACACACCCCCAGGATGCCTGCCCTCTACACACACACACACACACACACACATACACACAGGATATATACAGGATATCTAATCTGCCTTGCACACACACACACACAGACAGGATGCCTGCTCTACACGCACGCACGCACGCACGCACACACACACACACACACCCAGGATGCCTGCCCTCTACACACACACACATACACACAGGATATATACAGGATATCTAATCTGCCTTGCACACACACACACAGACAGGATGCCTGCCCTACACGCACGCACACACACACACAGTGGATATTTACAGGATACTTGCCCTGCACACTCACACACACACCCAGGATGCCTACCCTCTACACACACACACATACACACAGGATATATATAGGATATCTAATCTGCCTTGCGCACACACACACACTCCCCCAGAATGCCTGCTCTGCACACACACACACACACACACACACACACACAGGATGTCTGCCCTCTACACACACACACATACACACAGGATATATACAGGATATCTGATCTGCCTTGCACACACACACACACCCAGGATGCCTGCTCTGCACACAAACACACACACACACACACACACACACACAAACACACACGGTGCCTGCCCTATGCCACCAGCCCAGAGCCCTCCCCTGACCCCTGAGGCCCCTCTGCTCGGCTGCGGTGGGGCCCCGCAGGGCCCAGGGCTGGCCTGCAAGGAGCGGGCTGTGCCCACCCAACAGCCCCTGGGCTCCTGCTTCCGGCAAGGACCACATTCCGGAACTTGGTGGCGGGGCCGGCTGCTCAGCCAAGCACTGAACCCAAGGCTGAGGTCACGGAGTCGGGTCCCACCCGTAGTGACGGAGGCAAACAGCGAGGAAACAGAAAGGACTCGTGTGTCACACGGAGGGGACAGCTGCGCACACACACGTACGTGTGGCCCCATCCGGGACGTGGTCACCGCAGCACCACGTGGGGCGGGGGACAACGCAAAGCCTCTCCCAGGGCCCACCCCCGACGCGAGTGTGCACGGGGCTGCACCCGAGAGCGAGTCCTGCCGGGCTGACGGGGTCTGCCTGGGCCCGGCCTTCCTGCAGGCGCTCCGTCCGGGCTGTCCCGCACGCTGCGCTCCAGAGGAAACAGAGGTCAGCGCCGGGACGGGCCTGTGCCTGGGCCCACATGCCCTGGGACCCCGCCCCCCACAAACCCTCCTCCTCGGTCTCCCCTGACAGAGGGGCCCCTCCACTGGGTCGACCCGCCCTGAGAGAGGGGCCCCTCCCACCCAGCCACGGCGGGTCAGGGGCCACGCACCCCCGAGGAGGGCACCCAGCGGGGCTCTGCTGAGTCAGCATCTGCCCCCCCAGCCGCCGAGCTACGGGCAGGCGGGCAGCGCGTGTCTCCCAGAGAGCAGACATGAACACTGGTGTGTCCCGAGGAGATGAATAAGCGTGCGGATGCATGGACCGAGGATGGTGGGGGTAGGCACGAAAGAGAATGGCATGTATGGACACGTGACAGAAGGTGGTGTGTGTCTCTCAGAGACTAGAGACTGAACGTCAGTGTGCCCTGAGGAGAATGAACATGTGTCTGGATGTGTGGACGGAAGTGGCATGTGTGTCTCCCAGAGACCAGGCATTGAGCATCAGTGTGTTCTGAGGAGAATGAATGAGTGTGTTGATGTGTGGACAGGATGGCATGTGTCTCTCAGAGACCAGGCGCCGAGCATCAGTGTGTCCTGAGGAGAATGAACGTGCGTGGGGATGTGTGGACAGAGGGTGGCGTGCGTCTCCCAGAGACCAGACACTGAGAATCAGCATTTTCTGAGGAGAATGAACACGTGTGGATGTGTGGACAGGATGGCATGTGTCTCTCAGAGACCAGGCGCCAAGCATCACTGTGTCCTGAGGAGAATGAACGCGAGTGGGGATGTGTGGACAGAGGGTGGCTTGTGTGTCTCAGAGACCAGGCGCCGGGCCTCAGCGTGTCCTGAGGAGAATGAACACGCGTGTGGTGTGTGGGCAGAGGGCGGCTCGTGTGTCTCAGAGACCAGGCGCCGGGCCTCAGCGTGACCTGAGGAGAATGCACGAGTGCCTGTTCGATGGTGACGCGTGTCCCTGGTGGGCTCACTCCATCCAGCCCCGCTCCCTGTGGCTTCGCTGGCTCCTGTCACCACGCCCAGTGTGGTAAAGACGAGTCACCCGCTGGCCTCAGCAGGGCCGCCCTGGCCTTGCTGACAGGACCCTGGACACTGCCTCTGCCCCCTCCGACCAGCCCTGCTCTGAGACTCTCCCTCACCTCCTCTCAGTGACCCGCAGACCCGATGAAGCCTCAGTATGGGCCACTGGACCCCCAGAGCAGCTGCGGGACATTGGCGCGCCCAGAGACACACCGTCACTCTGCGGGCCCGCCAGGAACCACGGCAGGGGCCGAGAGACAGGCCAGAGGGCGGGACACAAGCCCGGCAGAGCAGTGCGGGGGTCTCCGGCTCCTGTGGTGGCCAGGAGGGGCCCGGCCCTTGGAGCACAGCTGGCAGCTCACCCCCGTCCCCGAAAGGAAAGTGAGTCACCAGTGAGGTGAGAAGGGCTCGGGATTGTGCCGGGGCGTCTCAGTTCAGAAACCCCAGATAGGGGGCGTGGCTCTGACCCACGGACTCCTGTGCTCTGAGGAAGGGGCCCAGGGGCAGGGGCGATGGAGGGCTGAACAGTGAACGAGAAAGTTCTGAATGCTTCTGGAATATTCCAGCTTTGCTGCCTGGAAGATCCCGCTCTCGGGCTGTGAGGCTGAGCTCACCAGAGCTGCCACTGAGCCTGACCGTATGGCTCGACCCCCCTCCCCCCTGCACGACCCCCCGGGTGCCTCCTCTCACTCAGACATGGGGGTGGAGGTTATCCTGCAACCCTACAACTGTAAGGGCTGCCTTGGTTTCCATGAAGTTAGTCCTGGGGGCTACACCCTGGCAGTGCCTGCGGGGGGTGGGGGGCTGTGCCCCAGGCAGGCGCCCCCATCCCCGGGCTGTTTCCGCAGCTCTGGCTATGGGCCGGGGGCTGGCGCGTCATCAGCGGGCCGCACTGCAGCTGGTGTGCGGAATAGCCGGCAGGTGTGCCCGGTGGTCTCCACACCGGCTCCGGCCCCGCCCCGCCCGAGCCCACCTTGCATCAACCGCATGCGGGGGGCGTGCCCCTCACCCCTGCTCTCGCCATCATCGGGTGCAGCAACGCTGCGGGCGGCCTGCAACGTCTGTGCTGGGGCCCAACACCCCACACTCCTCCAGAACCGTGCTGGGACCCAACACCCCACACTCCTCCAGAACCGCCCGCCCGGGAGCCCTGGGCCAGACCCCATGGCCACAGGGCACCAGACCAGTTCCCCCCTGCCCCCCCGCCCCCATGGGGCTACCTCCTGCCAGGGCGCTGGTCCCGAGCCCGTCCGGGGAGCCCCGGAGGCTGCCTGGCCTGGGGCAGGCCCGGCCCCGGCCCAGCTCAGGCGGGAGCTTCACTGGAGCGGAGTCCAGCTCCACTCCGGCCGTTCCTGGGGCCCACATTTGCGCTCGTCCTGGGGAGAAGAGCTGTACCTGAGGGGGCGCAGACAGCGGCCAGGGCGGCCCCGCGTGGGCCACCAGGCCAGGTCCCGGGAGGCGCAGCCGCTCACCAGGCGGCCAGGGCCAGGGCCTGGGGGGTTATGAGGCCCAGCTCGGAGGCCCCTTCCCCAGGCTCCTGCCCGCTCCCCACTGGCCCGTGCAGCTGTGCCCAGACGCTCAGCGGGAGGGGGAGGGAAGGCCGTTGGGCCTGCTGGTGCCAGTGTCCAGGCGGGGGGGATCCGGGGAGGACGGTGGAGAGCAAACCGCGAGACCTCCTCCTGCAGGCTCACCTCTGGGCAAAGGCTCTGCCATTTCTTTCCTTTTTGGGGGGCAGGGGGAGGGGGAATATCACACCCTGCGATGCTCAGGGGTGACTCCTGGCGGTGCTCGGGGGACCCTATGGGATGCTGGGGATTGAACCCAGGTTGGCCGCGTGCAAGGCAAACGCCCTCCCCACTGGAATATCACTCCGCCCCCGGGCTCCGCGTTTTCATCCTCAGCGAGACGCCCCTTCCCCTCCTCCCGAGGCCCACCAGGTGCTCGGGCAGGGCCTGGGGAGCTGCTAACGTGGCAGTGTCTCGCCACCGTCCGGAGAAAGCGAACGGGAGGGCACTTACTTGCCCTGCACATCCCCAGCACTGCGCAGGGCCCCCTGAGCCCAGCCGGGAGGGGTTCCGGAGTGCGGATCCGGGAGTCAGCCCTGAGCACTGCCAAGGCTGGCACAGTGACCCGACTCGGGAGGGAAGGTAAGAGGAAGCGGAGGAGTGCTTAGTCCCAGAGACTCATAGGGGTGATCGTGTCCTCAAAGACGGTGTGACAAGAAAGAGAGGGCGTCTGCACGCGTTGTGGCACTGCTGACGTTACACTGAGCGCGAGCAACAGCCCGGGGGCCCGAGGACAGGCGGGTGCGTGAAGAAACTACGGTACTTCTACCCAGTGCTACACTACGCAGTCCTCGGGGGGGAAACAAAGTCACGGGATTTGATTCTGCATGGATGGACACGGAGAGTGAGCTAGTCGGAGGGATAAGCACCGCAGGATATTAAAAAGGAAAATAAATAGGGTGAGAGTAACACCCAAAGACAGTAGAAGCGAGGGTCCGAGCACTTGAAAAGGGTGCATGATCGGAGGCTTGTGCGGAAGGGCGGCTCGGACAGAGACTCCCGGTGGCGATGGGAGGCGGAAGTGACCACTCTGGACGAGAACTAGGTACTGAGAGGAGGGGACCCTTGCAAAACACATGGCCTAAAAGGAAAAAGAAAAGGGGGGGAGGGGGAAGAATAAGGGGCGCGGACAGGAGGGAAACGGGACACTCCTTGGTGGCGGGAAGTGCGCACTCAAGGCTGGGGGTTGCTACATTGTATGCCTGAAAACCCAATTGTGAACAAGTTAGCAACTGTGCCTCCCGTGATTCAGTTAAAAATAAATAAATAAACACAGGGCAGGCTGCGGGGAGTGGGGAACTAAAACGTAAATAACTAAAAGCTGACGCGAGGCCTCGTGCTGAGGTTGCGGGCCACCTGCGTTTCCATCCTGGGCGGGGGAGGGGGGACTCGTGTGCCGAGCCTGGGGCTGCTCCACCCAGCACCTGAGTGGGGGGGGCTCAGAGGGGACCCCAAAGGCAGCAGGGGGGAGTCCTGATTCTCTAAGCAACAGAGAAGCTCTGGCACCTGGCGGCTGGGGAGTGGAGACAGCTGGGCGGCTGGCCTGGGGGGGAGGGACAGGTGAGGCAGAGCAGGCCCGCGGCTGCACCTGGTTCTGCTTCTGCCCTGAGCCCCTCTCAGCGGAGAGATGGAACCCCCCTCCCCCCCACCGATTGGATTGGACCTTCGCAGGCCTGTTTCTCGCCAGGGGAGCTGGCGGGTGCTGCAGTTAGCAGATTGGGATCTCGGCCTCGGGGGCGCCTGCTGAAAGACCCTTTCCCGGCAGCGCTGGCCCTGGACCCCATCAGAGCCACAGGACAGCTCTGACACAGGCCCACAGCGAGCCCTGGGTCCCGTCAGAGGCTCCCCGGGGCCAAGGGGTGGGCTCTGACGCGGGGCGTGCCGAGGAATCCTGCGGTCAGGGGCCTGAGGGGAATGGACCAGCGAGGAGGCATGTGTGACCAGCCCCCTGCCCACTCCAGGCGCCCCTTGCCTGGGGCTCACTCCCCGTCGGGGCAGCCCCCTGCCTCATTGGGGGTGCCAGCGATGTTGTGGGTGGGGGCACCCTCCCCGCACCAGCTGCCTCCTGTCCCCTGGGGTCCTCCTGGTCACTGAGGCCAGTGTGTATCCTCCCTTGCACGGGACAAGCTCTCCTCACAGTGTGGCCTGGGGCACCCTGCGGGCAAGAAAGGGCGTCCATGACGGGGCGGGGGGATGAGAGAGGGCAGGACCCGGGCTCCAGCGCCACACAGGGTTCCCCCAACCTGGCCACCCGGTCCTTAGGTGACCCCAACCTCAGAGCCAGGAGTAAGCCCTGAGCACCACCAGGCATGGTCCCCAAACTCACCAAGATTAATACAAAAGGTAAAAATAGGGGCTGGAGCGATAGCACAGCGGGGAGGGTGTTTGCCTTGCTCGGGGCCAACCCGGGTTTGAGTCCCAGCATCCCATAGGGTCCCCTGAGCGTGGCCAGGAGTAATTCCTGAGTGCAGAGCCAGGAGGAACCCCTGAGCATCGCTGGATGTGACCCAAAAAGCAAGAAAAAAAAAAGGTAAAAATAAATGGGGAGGGAGCCCAGAAGAGACAGCACAGGGGTTAATTAGGCACCCGCCTCACACGTAGCTGACCCCGGTTCCACCCCAAGCACCACGGGGTCCCTCGAGCACAGCGCCCTGAGCACTGCAAGGAGCGCCCCGCCCCCCACCCCCCTCCCCGAGGGAAGCTGGTAGAATTCAGATTCCCGGGCCTCCTTGCCATGCAGCTTGCGGGCGAGCGGGGCCTGAGAACGTGCATTTCGCGGGCATGGGCAGGGCACGCCCTTGGCCAACCCCCTCCACAGCCGGCAGCCGGCCTGTCAGTGGCCCTGGGCGGAGCAGGGGAGCAGGGAGGTGGGGTGGGTGCGGCTGGCGAGAGGCGCATGCGCACTCTCAGGACCAGGGCTCCGAGGGAACGCTCACGCCGGGGGTCCTCGCTGCCCTGGCCCCCCAGGGCTGTGCCTCTCCGTCACAAGCACAGCTCAGCCGGCGGGAGAGCCTGGGGCCCCCTGCGGCCTCCCCACCCGGGTGCTCTGGGACTTGGCCGGGCCCGGCTGTCAGGGGCGCAGCAGGCGGAGCCCGGCACTGGCGTGGGCTCCCGGCCCCCCGGCCGGCTGCTTCTCCGGGGGCTCCCGAGCAGGGCTGAGGGGGCAGGGAATGCTCCCTGGCACCCTTGCGGCCCGAGAGGCCAAAGTTCTGGCCCAAGGGGCAACTGCACTGCTCAGGCCCCCAGTGTTGGGGACCCCCCAGGGGCCACCACACTCGGGGGACTCACCTGGGCAGCCCCGGGCCTCGCACTCGGGGCACCAGCTCCAAGGCCAGCTGGCCTCGGGGGGCGCACGCGCGCGCGGGCCAGTGAGGGGGGAAGGCAGGGAAATGGGGAACAGTGCCCAGCGCCAGGTGGGCTGGCCACGGGCACAGACCGGGGCGAGCCGAGCTCCGCGGTGACCACAGTCAGCGAGCGCCTGCCCCGACCGGAAGCAGCCACACACTCGGCCACGGGAGGCCAGCGGCTTCCCAGGCAACAGGGCCAGCTGGGACCCCGCAGGGATGGCGGTACCCAACAGCCCCCCCCGCCCCCCCCACACACACAGCAGACACACTCAGCACACACGCACACACTCTCAGTACACACACACACTCAGCACATACACACATACTCAGTACACACATACACATACACTCAGCACACACACAAACTCTCAGTACACACACACACCTTCATTACACACATACACACACACTCAGCACATACACACACTCTACACACACACACACTCTCAGTACACACACACTCAGTACACACACACACACCATTACACACATACACACACACTCAGCACATACACACCTTCAGTACACACATACACATACACTCAGCACACACACACTCATTCCGCAGACACACACTCAGCAGATACACACACTCAGCACACACACATACACATACACTCAGCACATACACACACTCTCAGTACACACACACACTCTCAGTACACACATACACACACACTCAGCACACACACAAACTCTCAGTACACATACACACACACTCAGCACATACACACACTCTCAGTACACACACACACTCTCAGTACAAACATACACATACACTCAGCACACATACACTCATTCATCAGACACTCAGCAGATACACACACTCAGCACACACACTCAGCACACACACTCAGAACACAAATACACATACACTCAGCACACACATACTCAGCACACACGTACACACAGCACACACACTCAGCACACACATATACACACTCAGCACACACATACACATACACTCAGCACACACATATACACACTCAGCACACACACCCATCAGACACATACTCAGCAGATACACACACTCAGCACACACACATATACTTAGCACATACACACTCAGCACACACGTACACAAACTCAGCACACACACACACTCAGCACACACATACACATATACTCAGCACACACACACACACACACACACACACACATGCTGGGTTCTGGGTCCTGCCCAGGGTTTCCACCCTGCCAGACACCCGGTGCCTCTCGACGCCTGCAGGCACGAAGGGCCCCTCTGTGAGAAAGGGGCTCTGCGGGGGTGAAGTGGGCACCTGAGCCCGCCTGGGTTCCTGTGATGGTCTGGGACGGGGACATGTACCCGATGGTGCTGGCGTTGCCCACACAAGAGGCGAAAGAACTGCCAGGACCTTCCTCGGGAGCACGGCTCAGCCGCACCCTAGCCCTCACATGCGCCCATGTCTGTACACGGAAGCCGGGACACAGCCGCCTTCCGTCCCAAGGCACCGCACCAGCTGCAGCGCTCGGCATCCCCGAAACACCCCAGGCGCCCTGTGAGTCCACCCAAGGACGCCTACGTTTATATTCCCCTTCTGTAACCGCGCAAAAAGCCTTTTCCCAAACGGCTGCTAACAATTAGCTTCCAAACGTTCCCAGCACAGCAGGCCCCAAACGGAGGCGCTGTGTGAAGCCCACCAGCATGTAGCACCTCACCTGAAGGAGCCATCCCCCTCCTCACGGAGGTCAGCAATTTTGGGGGCCAGCAAGGTGGAGAATCTGCCACGTGGGCTTTTCTTGTGCCCAAGACTGTGCTATCCCCTCCCACCGGCCAGTGGCGCCTGGAAGCGTTCCCTCTGCCCCGTTCTCGTCCCTGTCTGCCGGGACTCAGGGCTCCCCTCTGCCAGAGGGGGTGCTGCCCAAGACATGAACCCCAAGCCACGAGCCGGCAAATGACGCAAACACACACCGGACAGTCCTGTAGTTCGATTTTTGTCATTTAACAATCATCTCTGTTCGCAGCTCAGTATTTTTAAGATCCGGCTTGAAGTTCAAGGTATTTTAAAGCTCGGTCCTAACGGAGTGTTTAAAAAGACCCCTGACTAGGGTACTTACTGAATTGTTCATCTGTGAGTCTCACTGCGTTCTGTTTAAGTGGGGCCCGTCCATCGCCTGCTCCCCTGGCGGTCAGCGACTGTTCTCCCTGGCCCGTCCATCTCACCGTCACAGGTTTAAGGGAGACCTCTGAGAACCATCAGCGTCTCTTCCCCCGGCTGCCCGCTTCTGTTTGCATTATTCATGCTCTCTCGGCCACTTCCTTTCCGACAGGACTTGTTTTGAAGCCACGAGTTCATTTCTTTAAGGTTAATTTAGTGGAAACAAATCGTAAATCCAGTTAGCCTGGCCCGCTGCACTCCGGAAGGGCAGGAAGGCCTGATCTCCCCTGTGCCCGTTCCACACTGCACCCCGGGCTCCCGGGGGGTCCGGCCTGCACTTGCCCTCAGCTTGTGGCCTGGGACAGCTCGAGTGCCCCCCGCCCTGAGTGCCCCCCGCCCCAAGCCCCCCCATGCCATCCACCGAGGAGCTGCTGGTAAGGCCTGCGGTCTCCTGTGTTTGAGCACTGCCACTCTAGCATGTTCCGTGTGCGGCCAGAGCCGGGTCCTGGACAGGAGCCTGTGGAGCCTGGCACAAGCAGATGAAGTGGATTAAGACAGTACGGGGGCGGGGCTGGAGCGACAGCACAATGGGTTGGGCGTTTGCCTTGCATATGGCCCGGTCGGGCCCACATGTGCCAAGCTTTGGGGGACACATTCCCGCCGGGCAGAGACCCCAGGCGGAACAGCCGCCGTCGGAAACGCCCCTGACACCTGGCACCCAGAGCCCCAAGCCCCGCCTGGGGGTGGGATGCTCGGACTGCAGAGGCTGCGGGGGTGGGGGGGGGCGCCTGGGGGGCAGCTCCTCCCACAAGGAACTGCCCCCCCCCTCGTGAGTTCCTTCCTGAGAAGAGGCTGCTGCTGGCGATGGTGGGAGCTGGGGGCCAAGCCCCTTAGCCTGCCCGTTGCTGAGCCTTATGGGGGGGGAGGTCTGCCCGGCTACGACGTCACTTGTCTCCGGTGGATACACAAGTGCCTTAGACGCTCAGGCAGCGGAGCGATGAACGACGGGGGGTGGGGGGCAGAGGAGCAGATACGCACCCACCCCCAGGCGCACAGAGATGCCCGGGCTCCAGGCAGAGAGGAGGAAGGCGGCTGAGAGGAGGGCACAGGTGTGGGGCAGAGCGGCAGACAGACAGACAGACAGCCGGGAGGGGCCCGGGCTCGCAGGCTCAGGGTAAGAGACGGAGGCCAAGGGTGAGGCACGCGCCAGGCCAGACCCCGGCACACGAGGCCCCAGTACTGCCCAGGGTCACTTGAGCACGGAGCTGGGAATAAGCCCTGCCGGGGGTGGCCCCACTGCTGCCCACCCCACGAGCAGAGTGGGCGTCCCCACAGCGGGCAGGACGGCTGGCCACACAGGCTGAGCTCCTGCATGCACTGCGGGGCCCAAGGAGGAAACAGGGGGGGTGGGGGGTGTCCAGAGCCCTGAGGGGTGGTGGCCACCCGCCACCCTGAGTCCTTCCCCGATATCTCCCAGCCCCCCGCGCCTCGTCCACAGGATGCTGTGACTTTCCAGCCTTTATGTCGTGTGAGAAAGTTCCAGAAGACCCAAGGAAAGTCCCAAACCACTCCCCATGCAGGGGGAAGCGGAGCCTTGCAGGCTGCTCAGGCCCGGGGTGGGGGGTGCGCGGGGGGGTGGGTGGGAGCCAGGCTGCCTCTAAGGGCTTATGCCCGCCCCCCCAGGCTGCCGACCCGCCCTGGGATGTTAGAGGCTCTGGCCTGGCTCCAGGGACACCTGAAGGAGCTGCTTGGTGGCCAAAGGCACCTCCGGAGACATGTGCGCCCGCCGACCCCCCCCACCCCCTGCCTGCAGCTCTTCACTCGCCCCCTCCCCTGGCCCTGCCTCGCCCCCTGCCCACTGCCAGGACAGTGGTGAGGCCAGCGCCCCCGCCGCCTTCTCCCCGGCCCCTCCACCCGCCTCCCTCCCTGCCTTCCAGCCTCCAGGGAATTCCTCCTGCTTCCCACGGGCTGGAGCCCAGAGTGAGTTTCGGGGCCACTGGCGCTGGGTCCGGGCGGCTGTGAAGGGCCTCTGTCAAGGGCCCCGGGGCCGTGGGCGGAGACGCGCACCCAGGAGCGGGTGTGCAGGTGGGAGTGCAGGGAGAAAGCCTGTGTGTGTGTGTGTGTGTGTGTGTGTGTGTGTGGTGTGGGGGAGGGGGACAGCGTGCATTACAGCAGCGGGGGCAGGGGTGCGGTGTTCTCCCAGAGCCCCCACCTGCCCCTTGGCGCATCTGCTCAGCCCTCCCCTCCCATGCGCCAGGCCGCACACTGAACCTTCTGTGCCCCCCACGGCCACCTGAACACGCGCGGGGCAGGGCTGAGCGCCCGCACAGTGGGAAGGCGCGCGCCCCGCACGCGGGTGACCAGAGCTGGGTCCTGGCACCGCCCGGTGCCCAGAGCAGGGAGCAGTACCGGGGAGCACCCGACCCAGCAGCACTGGCGGGAACCTCCCCCCACCCCCCAGGACAAAAGGCCCCGGCGGGGATCTGAGTGGGAGGCAAGTCCCTGCGGCCCTGCTGAGGTCACTGCGGATTCTGCCCCTCCCTCACCCGGGCTTGCGTGTGGTGGGTGGGTCGCCCGCTGGCCCGTGAGCTTTCCTCGGCTCAGTGCCAGCAGTGTTGGGCTGCGAGGAAAAGGGCCGGGGAGTTTGGAGGGGCTCAGCTCGCACCCCCGCTGGAGGCTCACCTAGGGGCTGGGTCAGGCCCCGCCCAGGGGCGGGGCTCCGTGAGGCCCCGCCCACCGCCTGTTTAGCTGCCCTGCTGGTCTTCCCCGCAGACCAGACCATCAGTCCAGAGCGAGAGGGAGGGTGGGGGTCTGAGGATGGGCGGTAGGCTGGGGACGCAGGAGAGCAGGCCTGGTGTGAGAGCTCTCCCCGGAGCCCTCAAGAACCTGTCCTAACTCATCCCCCGCTGGGCACCTGCCAGGTAAGGTCACCTGCCTCCCCGCACCCGTGCCGGGAGGGGCCCTGGATTCTCTGAGCACCCACTTGGTGTGGGGGTCTCTCCACTGTCCTGGGGCGCCTAGCCAGCAGTGGAGGGACCCAGTGCTGGGGACACGGCCCCTCTGCAGAGGTGCCAGAGCAGGCGGGCACGCGGGTCTCGGGGCTCCTTCCATCACCCTCTTCCCTGGCCCGGACCCCCTGCCCTCCCCCGGCCTCCTGCTGCCCACCCCACGCTCCTGTCCCCACCGCCACGACAGCTAGGCGGGGGCTTCGCCGTGCCCGTGGGATGGATCCCTCCGATCCTGTGAGTCTGGGGACCCCGCCTGTCCTTCCCACGGCGAGGCAGAGCGACCCCCCCTCCGGCGACACTCGGGAGAGGCTCGGGCCTCGGGTCCCTGAGGACTCCCTCCAGGAGAAGACAGGACGCGTGTCGGCTGGATGCGGCCTGCTCCCTTCTGCGGGAAGGGGTCACATGGCCAGGGCATGTCCCAATGCACCGTGCACGCTCTGTGTGTAGAGGGAGGAGGCAGAGAGCCCCCCGCCCCCCCGCGCATGCCCACGCAGCCCCGTGGCCCTCTCGGCTCCACTGCCCAGGACGAACCTGCCGGGAGCTGGCTCAGAACCGGGGGCCCAGCCCCCCCACCGCCCCCCACTCACCGGCAGCTGCTGTGCCACGTGGGGCGAGGCCACGGGCTGCACTCACCCCTGGGACAGGCTCGAACCTGGGACGCGCCCTCTGGCTCACAGTGTTTCTCCCTCTGGTCTTGCTTGGGGCTGGGCCTGGCGGGGCCGGGCCTTACTCCTGGGGTGCTGAGGATCAAACCCAGGACCCCCCTGTGCGAGGCAAGCGCCTGCTGCTGGCCCCAACCCCGCTGCCGTGGAACGTTGTATGTCTGGTTTGCGTTTCTGCAAGGACCGTGCGTGTCTCCTAAGGGAGCCGTTTCCCACCCAAACGCCAAACCCCAGGACGGGCGCGCTCACCGAGAAGGGGCCACCCCACTCCCTGGGTCAGCCTGTGGATACGCCTGGATTCCCTCCCGGCCCTGGGGGGGTGGAGGCAGGGCTACCCCAGGGTCCCCACCGAGGCCGGGTCACCACAGGACAGTGCCTGGGACCTTGACCTTTCCTGCCAACGCGGGGACCGCCCGCACCCCAAGGCCACCCTGGGCTGGGAGGGGGTTGTGGGAGCCGGCAGAGCCAGTCTTCAGTCTGTGCAGCCCCCGGCTCACCGGTGCAGGGCAGGAGGGGATGCTAGGGGGCGCGGAGGGCGCAGTGCGGGGCATGGACAGCCCGGGGGACCCCCAGATGCACAGCCGGGGGCCCACCCTGCTGCAGTGGCCCCCAGAAGCCCCCAGGGTGCCATGGCCAGTCCTGGGAATGGCTGGCCTGAGCTCCTCTCCCCTGCGGGCTATGGGTCCCTGGGAGGAGACGCCGGGGAGTACTGAGCACTGTTTGGGAGTCAGGTATAAAGTGGGAAATTCAATCAGGAAGCCGTGAGGGGCTGGAAGGCCGGCGGGGAGCGGAGGCTGGTGACGCTGCGGCCCCCATGCCCGCCCGGAGCACAGAGGCGGGCACGGGGCCCTGGGGGGTAGGGGCGCTGGGCTGGCTCAGCATTCCCCTGTCCCGCAGGGCTGCGCTCTCAGGATGACGGCCGCCCTCCAGCGCCTGCTGCTGTGTCTGAGTCTCCTGGCGGCCAGGTGAGCTGGGGGCGGGGCCGCCACGGAGGGACCCCTCCCCCCAACCCTCCCCCTCCCTCCCCCTCAGCCTCCCCCCTCCCCCGCCCCTGCGCCCAGCTTCCCCCGCAGGCCCGTGGCGGCTGCGGCGTCCCTGGAAGGGCTCCCCACGGCTGGTGGCTCCCGGTGCAAGGCCACGGGGCAGTAAGGTGGTGGCGGGCGGGGCGCGGGGCGCGGACACGTGCGGCCAGGGCTTGCCCCGGACCCGGCCCGTCTCCCTTCCAGGATGTGCGCCTGGGGCGGCCAGCTGGGCAGCGAGGGCAGCAGGCGGGACAAGCTCTTCCTGCCCGGCTTCGAGAACCTCACCGCGGGGTACAACAAGTTTCTCAGGCCCAGTTTTGGCGGTAGGTCACCCCGTTCTGCTGGAGACCCCGGCCCGGGGCGTGTGGGGGGTGGGGGAGGGGAGGGCCCCCACTTACAACTCACGGAGGAAGCTCCGCCTCCCAGTGTGGGACCAGGACGCAGCTCAGTGGGTGGGACAGGGCGGCTTGCGGGGCCAGGGGCCAGGGGTCCGACCTCCTGAGCTGTCTGGGGCAGGGGGGACCCGCAGCCTGGGGGGGTCCTGATGCACACACAGGACAGCAGTAGCCTCCAGCCCTGGGGGTCAGCACCCGAGCCCCCCCACTCCCTCTCCAGGGCATTCCCGGGGCCCCCTGCTCTCCTGACCACCAGCGCCCCCCACCCCCCGTCCCCCCAGACACACCCTGCTCCTTCTCCCCTCTCTGCCCCCCACGTCTGCTCAGAGAACCTCCTTACGCCAACGCCCCACGCCCTGGCCACGGGCTTCCAGACCCTTCCCCACCTGGAATTCCCCCTCCTGACTCCCGCCCCTCCTGCCACACACCCCGCAAGAGGCCCACCCCCCATCCCGTCTCAGAGCGAAGAGGTCCTCTTTGCCCCCCCTCCCGGGACTCATGCCCAGAGACGCTGCCTTGGCCAGAGCCCTGCCTGGGCTCACGCGGGATATGGGGGCTGGAGCACTGCAGCCTCCCGGGAGGCGGGGGGCGGGGGTGAGCACCCCCCTCAGCCAGTGAGACGGGGACCCTCCACCTTGGGCGAGGGGCGTGAGGCCCAGGCCCCCCGGGGCCTGACAGGAAGCCTCGGTGAGAGAGGTGAAGCCAGGTCCCTGGGGGCTTGTCTGCCCCTCCAGGAACCAGCAGAGCGGGGCCAGCCTGGGGGCGTGGCCCAGCGCGGGGACGGTCCGGCCTCGTTCCTGGGCAGACGCTGCCCTCTGCTGGTGGCTTGATCTGCTCGCATGCGGGGAGGAACGCCAGACGCCCGTCCCTCAGAAGGGCCAGGGGAGAAGGCGGGAGGCCGGGGTGGGATGGCGGCACTGCCAGGAATAACCCCCCATCCACCTCCGCCCCCCCAAGTAAAAGATGAGCCCCCTGAGGCCCGGCCTGCAGCGACGGGGTGCCCCCTAAGGAGCAGACGGGGGCTGCAGCTGTCTCCCCTCTGCTGCCTGGCAGCCCCCTCTGGGCCAGGTCCTCCCGCAGACCCCACAGACCCACAGCGCCCCCACCCGGCTCTTGCTGGGAGGCGCACGGGGCTCGGACCCACACACAGAGAGGCTTAGCCACTGGCTCAGGACACACAGTGCGAGGAGGCCTGTGGGGGCCATTCCAGCAGCTTCCAAGGCAGCGTGGAGCACTGGCCACCCCCGCCGCCTTCAGCACTTCCTGGGGGGCTGCGAGGCCCTCACCCCCTTTGCACATCAGAGAGCGTCAGCTTCCTCGGGGGCCGAGACCCGCCTGGCCTGGCTGATGGGCACGGCCAGAGGGTTCCCAGACTGGACACCGCTGGGCTGTGGCCAGGTGGTCAGTGCTGAAGAGGGAGGGGCTTCCGGGGGGCAACGCGTTAGGAGGCGAGAGGGGCTCACCGTGGGGGGTCTCCGACGACCCCTGGTGCGCTGACCCCACAGGCCCCCAGACCTCCGGCTTCTGGGCGACCGCGTGGACGGCCATGGCACGGTCTTGTCCGTAGGACGCTGAGCACGTGCTAGGCGCCCCACAGACCCCCAGCCCCTTTGCCTGGACCCCCTGGTTTCCTCTCCCCTCCCAGGGGAAGCCGTGCGGGTGGCCCTGAACCTGGACATCGCGAGTATCTCCAGCATCTCGGAGAGCAACATGGTAAGCGCGGCTGCGGCCACCCCCTCCCCGAGCAGAGACCAGGGCCCTGCAGGGCTGGGAACGGCGGGGGGAGAACCTGCCCCGGGAAACCAGCAGGGTGCGCTGCACCTTCCTGAAAACCAGCCCTGCAGAGGGCCCCGGGCAAACGCAGACGCGCAGAGGGGGTGTCCAGGCCCGTGGACACCGGGAGCGGGGAGAGGGGACGCAGGCCTTGAGAGCCGAGTCACCGAGTCACGCCACGGCACCCGCTCCCCCAAGGCGCTGTCAGAGGCGAGACCACTCACGCCCCCGGAGACGGGGCCTCGTGCTCCATGTGACCCCAGGGCCCCGGACTGGCTCCTGGGGGCTCCTCGGAGGGGCAGAGAGAGAGAGACGCCCTGCCCCCACCCGCCGGCTCTCCCTCTCTCCCGCAGGACTACACGGCCACCATCTACCTCAGGCAGCGCTGGACGGACGAGCGGCTGGTGTTCGAGGGCAACCAGAGCTTCACGCTGGACGCGCGCCTGGTGGAGTTCCTGTGGGTGCCTGACACCTACGTCGTGGAGTCCAAGACCTCCTTCCTGCACGACGTCACCGTGGGCAACAGGCTCATCCGCCTCTTCGCCAACGGCACCGTGCTGTACGCACTCCGGTGAGCCCCAGGGCCCCGCTCCGTGCTGAGGGCCGGGCGGAGGACACAGACAGACAGACAGACAGGCAGGCAGGCAGAAAGAGAGGCAGGTAGACAGACAGACAGACAGGCAAGCAGGCAGGCAGGCAGACAGACAGGCAGGCAGACAGACAGACAGAAAGAGAGGCAGGCAGACAGACAGGCAGGCAGGCAGACAGACAGACAGGCAGACAGACAGACAGGCAGACAGGCAGGCAGGCAGACAGACAGACAGACAGGCAGGCAGGCAGGCAGACAGACAGGCAGACAGACAGACAGACAGGCAGACAGACAGGCAGGCAGACACACAGACAGACAGGCAGACAGACAGGCAGACAGACAGACAGGCAGACAGACAGACAGGCAGACAGGCAGACAGACAGACAGGCAGACAGACAGACAGGCAGACAGACAGACAGACAGGCAGACGGGCAGGCAGACAGACAGACAGACAGGCAGGCAGACAGACAGGCAGACAGGCAGACAGACAGATAGGCAGACAGACAGGCAGACAGGCAGGCAGACAGACAGACAGGCAGACAGACAGGCAGGCAGACAGACAGGCAGACTGACAGGCAGACAGACAGACAGGCAGGCAGGCAGACAGACAGACAGACAGGCAGACAGGCAGGCAGGCAGGCAGGCAGACAGACAGACAGATAGACAGACAGGCAGGCAGGCAGGCAGGCAGACAGGCAGGAAGACAGACAGACAGGCAGGCAGGCAGACAGACAGGCAGGCAGACAGAGAGACAGACAGACAGACAGACAGGCAGGCAGACAGACAGACAGGCGAGAGGCCGAAGGCAGGCCCGAGTCGAGACATGCTCTGGATATGCCCGGTCCGGTGGGAGCATCAGAGGGGCGAGTGAGCAACGCGGGGAGAAGGGCCGGGGGCGCTGTGGTGCCGGGACCATGTGCACCCGAGGGAAGCAGCTAGTGGCACCGGAACATCCTTTCTCAGACGGAACACGACGGCCAGCGGCCCTTCGTGCCGCTCGGCCTGACCCTCACCTGGACCCTTCCTCCCCTCCCCAGAATCACGACGACCGTGGCCTGCAACATGGACCTGTCCAAGTACCCCATGGACACGCAGACCTGCAAGCTGCAGCTGGAGAGCTGTGAGTACCCCCCCCCCGAGGGTCTCGGGCACCCCGCCGAGGGCCCCGCCCGCTGCCCGCGGGGCCGGCCTTCTCCCGTCCGCCCCGCCGAGCCCGGACACGGCCCAGAGACAAGCCTGCGCCCAGTAGCTGCCCGCTAGTGTGGACAGGGCGGCCCAGCACACGGGCCAAGGCCCAGTGACCAGAAAGAAGAGTGCGGGTAGGGCCAGCCGAGACACGGCCACCGGCGACCACCCCTCACCGCGCTCCCAGCTCCGAAAGCCAAACTGCAGTGACCTGCTGAGCGAAGGGGCCAGGTGTCTGGGAACATGGGTCGCTGTCCCATAGCGGGGTGGTTCCCGCAGCGCCCCCGGGATGGCCCAGAGGTCAGGGCACTCGCTGGGCACGCGGCTGGCCTGTTAGAGCCCCCAGCACCACCGAGCGCTACTAGGAGCGCTCCCTGAGCACCGGGCCAGGAGCAACCCCTGAGCACCACCGAGGCTCAGCCCTGCCCCTGCCCTGCCAAGACAATGCCAGGAAGCGAGTACCCACGCCTGGGCTCTTGCTCTGTGCTCACATGTCCCGTCCAGGCCGCCGATCCTTCGCACCCCTCCTCCCCGGTCCCACGCGCCCTCAAACCCTTGGCTCTCCCGTCCCTGCCCGGGGGACTCCTTGGCAGCCAGGGCGCAGGGGCCCTTCCCAAGATGCCGCGTGAGGAGGCTTGTCCCGGGGCTGTCTGAGTCTGAGTCGCTCCCCGCAGGCCTGCCCCCTGGGGAGCGGGGCCCGGTGACGGGGACCCTGGGTGGCCCGCCCCTCGGGCAGGAACTAGCAGGAGGGAGCCCCACGCTGGGCGCCAGAGGCAGGGGTCCCCCTCGCCCCCTCCGAGCCATGTTGCCAGATGGGAAAGCGCCAAGTGTCGGGCAGAGGAACCACGTGTAGGTAGAACCTCCGTGAGGCGACGCAGGGGTGCCACCGCCCTTAGCTCCCCGGTGGCGCCCCGGGGAGTGAGTAATTGCTCTCCGGGCTGTGCTCGGCTCAGCCTCCCGGGCCAGGTGCTCCTGGAAACCGCGGGGCCCCGACTGCACAGACCCACCCACTGGGGGCCCAGGAGCCGCGGGTGCTGACTGCTCATTGGCCGTTATTCTGGGTCCCGAGGCCAAGGGCTCGCTCTTCTCGCCCGCCGTGGCTAGAGAGGGACGGATGCCATCCGAGAGCCGCTCGGGTGGGGGCTCGGGGCCGGCGGGTGCAGATCTGAGTCTAATCCCCGGCACCTCAGGAGGGACCTCGAGCTGCCCCGGGGGGGGTGTCCCCGAGTGCAGAGCCAGGAGGACGCCCCGGGCGCAGCCGAGTGTGGCCCCAGACACGAGGACTAAGTCGGGGCCGTTATGACCCGCCTCCCCACACGTGGGTTTCTCCTGGGGGGGGGGCTCTGCCCATGTCCCAGGACCCCAGCGCATCCCGGGCACTGCCAAAGGCCACCGTGTTCACGGGAACCTGGGGTGGCGGCGCCCTCCCTGGGCTCCCGGCCCAGCCCTGAGCGGGCAAGCAGGGAGGGCGGGCGGCACCAGAGTCCGGCGGCATGCTGGGCTCCGTGTGTGTGAGCACTGGCCGGGGGAGCTGCTGACCGCCCCGGGCCTCAGTTTTTTGGTTTGTGTGTTTGTTTTTGCGTTTTTGGGCCACACCCGGCGATGCTCAGGGGTGACTCCTGGCTCTGCACTCCGGAATCACTCCCGGCGGTGCTCAGGGGACCCCATGGGGTGCCGGGGATTGAACCCAATCCGGGTCAGCTGTGTGCACAGCAGACGCCCTCCCCGCTGTGCTATCGCTCCAAACCCCGGGCCTCAGTTTCCTCCTCAGTAAAGTGGGGAGAGTGACGCTAGCCCAGCAGTTTTGAGATGCGGCCATCAATCAGCCATCCCAGAGGCGGACTGCCCAGCCGGGGGGGGGCCACAGTGCCCAGCAGGCACCCAGCGGGCAGGCGGTGACCGAGGGCCCCTTGTCCCTGTCCACCGTCGCTCGCCGCTGCCACCCCCGACCCCGGGGAACCTGATGCCTGCTCTGTCCTCCGGCCCTCTGATATTCCTTGGGAAGGGGACGGAGAGACCAGGGCGGCGGCCTCCTTCCCTGCCGTGTCTTTCCCCGAGCAGGACGAGTCCGTCGGTCCCCCAGCCCCTCTGGGGCCTCACCTGATGGTGCTCGGGGCTTCACTCCCGGCTCTGCAGTGTCCTGGGACAACCAGGAAGGGCCTGGCCTCAGCGTGGCACCAGCCAGGGCAGAAGGGGAGCGGGGGCGGGCATGGGAAAAGACGGCGCCCCTGCAGGCTGCTGCGGGCTCTGCGGGGTGCACACGGGAGTTGGTACGGGTCCTGTGTGTATACACGCGAGCTCTGAGCACACGGGGCGAGCCCGGGCCGGGCCTCAGCACACAGCCCTGGGGGTCTGCTGGGCTGGCCGGAGGCTGCCTTCATGCAGGACCTCTCGGGGCCTGGCTCCCGGGCCCCCACAGCCATCCCCCAACCCCGGGGCGGGCGTGGCGCTGACCCCAGGGCCGCCCTCCGCAGGGGGCTACGACCAGGACGACGTGGAGCTGAGCTGGCTTCGAGGCAACGACTCGGTGCGCGGCCTGGAGAACCTGCGGCTGGCGCAGTACACGGTCCAGCAGTACTTCACCCTGGTCACCACGTCCCCGCAGGAGACAGGTGACGGCCGCACCCGGGCCGGCCGCTTGCGCTTTTTCCCTCAGGGACCCTCCTCGGGAGGGGGGGTGCGGGTGACGTGGGGTTCAGCCTTGGCGCTTCCACCTGACCCATGCCCAGGACCGAAGCGGGGGGAGGGGGGCCCAGGGCCGGCGGCCTCCCCAGGGACTGGCCGCCCCGTCCCCGACACTCTCTCCCCTGCAGGCGTCTACACGCGCCTGGTCCTGCAGTTCGAGCTCCGCAGGAACGTCCTGTACTTCATCCTGGAGACCTACGTCCCCTCCACGTTTCTGGTGGTGCTGTCCTGGATCTCCTTCTGGATCTCCCTGGACTCTGTCCCCGCGAGAACCTGCATCGGTACGTGGCTGCAATGGGGAGGGGGGTCCTCTGAGACGGGGGGGGGGATGGGGGCTGCAGGGGGGGAGAGAGGGAGAGAGAATCACTCCTACTTAGGGGAGTGATTTTTGAGTTACTGACTTACTTGTCCTGGCCATACCCCGCGGTGCCCGGGGCCACTCCTGGCTCTGTGCTTAGGGGCCCACAGGCCACAGACTTTATGGGGGCTGAGCGAGAGCTGGGGATGCAGCACCTTCACCCCTGCACCCTCTCTGCAACACTGGTTTTTGTTGTTGTTGTTGTTTTCACTGAAGGGGGAAATGCCAGGGATTGAACTCACACATGCAAAATCGTCCACATTCTGGGGCCGGAGCCATAGCACAGCGGGGAGGGCATTTGTCTTGCACATACGGCCAACTCAGGTTCAATCCCCAGCATCCCATATGGTCCCCTGAGCACTTCCAGGAGTCATTCCTGAGTTCAGAGCCAGGATTAACCCCTGCACATCGCCGGGTGTGACCCAAAAATGAAAAAAAAAAAAAGTTGCAGTCCGCAGCTGATCTCTCCTCCCGGCCCCTATGAGTACTGAGTTTGCTGTTTGGGGACCAGCCTGGCGGTGCTCGGGGCCGACTCCGGGCTCTGTGCTCAGGCCTCACTCCTGACGGGGCTGGGGGGACCCTCTGGGGCTCTGGGCACTGGCCCGGCTAGTTGGTAGCGGGGCGCGAGCCCGAGTGCGTGTCCCAGTTTCTGCTCTGCGGAGGCCCACACAGCCCCAAAGCCTGGTCCGTGCGGTGGGCGGTGGCCGCACACGCCGCCCCTTCAACTCACCGCGGCCGCCATGCTGGGGGCTTAGACCACCCCCCGCCCCGCCAGCTCCAGGAGAACCAACCCTGTGCCCTCAGGCCCTCTGACCCTCTGTCCCCCTCCGGCCCCGCCCGACCCCAGGCGTGACCACGGTGCTGTCCATGACCACGCTGATGATCGGGTCCCGCTCGTCCCTGCCCAACACCAACTGCTTCATCAAGGCCATCGACGTGTACCTGGGGATCTGCTTCAGCTTCGTGTTCGGGGCCCTGCTGGAGTACGCCGTGGCCCACTACAGCTCGCTCCAGCAGCTGGCGGCCAAGGAGCGGGTGAGAAGGGAGACTGGCCCCGCCCCTCCCCACGCAGCCCCGCCCCGTGCAGCCCCGCCCCGCCCCGCCCCGCCCGGGGACAGAGGACAGTCCAGCGGGGAGGGCGTTTGCTTTGCATGCAGCCAGCCAGGGATCTATCCCTGGCATCCTGTAGGGTCCCTCGAGCACTGTCAGGAGTAATTTCCGAGTATAGAGCCAGGACTAACTCCAGAGCATCGCTGGGTGTGACCCACACCCCCCCAAAAAAGCCAAAAAAAAAAAACACCCCAAACAGAATCCCCACCCCGTGGTTCACTGAGTATTGCCGGGTGTGACCCCACCCCCAAAATAAGCCAAAAAAACCACACCCCAAACAGAACCCCCACCCTGTGGTTCACTTAGCCACGCCCCCCCGGCCCCGCCCCCCGCTGCTCCCACCCCCATTCCAGTGGGGGCAGCTACAGCTCACCAGGCTGCTCCCTGAGGAGATCTCAAGAGGTGGAATTTTCTAGCAGAAATAGTCATCACTTGTACGCCACGTAAGCCCCCCCCCCCCCAACCAGGACAGACTGCCGTGAGGACGCTGGCATCAAACTGAACAGGACCAGGTTGTTGACACGCGTCAGGATAATTAGGGTTTCACTGCTTGATTCTCTGTGGCGTTCCGCATCCCCCCCCCCCCCGCCCCCGGCCACGCAGGGGGCTGACCGTGGGGAGTGGGCGCAGTCTGCTGAGAGTCTGTCCCTCGGGGCTGGAGGGACGGCAGGCAGGCCCCCTCACTCGCCCGAGACTGACGCACACAGAGCCCTGGGCCCCAGCACGCGGGGGTCCCGAGCCGAGAGCCAGGAAGGAGTAAGCCCCGAGCACCCCTGGGGTGGCCAAAGAAACCCAGACCAAGAATGGTCGTTGTCCACGGATACGGACATGCGCCTGAGGTGGTAGCAGGCTCTTGGCAGACGTCCTGTCTTCCAGAACACTCTGAGAGCCCCGGAAGGCTATCCCCACTCCCTTCCGGGGCGGGTCCCCGATGACTCCGGTCTCTCGTTTCCTCACCACTAGCCCTGGGAGGGTCCAGCACCCTGTTCTTTATCATTTGGGGGTTTATTTTTGCTCATTATCCTGCACTTTGGTAAGCAAATGTCTGTCGTAACTGGACTTCCAAAGAATCCCGGAGTTCCATGGGAATCATGGAATTCTCAAGGGCACGGAACTGAATTGGTTTGGGGGAGCCTAAGAGTTCAGAGCATCAGCTGATTGCCCAGGGCAAGGGGGAAGGGCAGAGAAGGGCGAGGTGGGCTCGGGCTCAAGTGTCATGGCGATACCCGGGGATGGGACTGGGAAGGAACAGGGCTCAAGAGGCGTGAGTGAGGTTTACACTGGGGGTGGCACCTGTAAAAAAAAAAAAAAAAGGTGGAGGGTGCAGAGGGGCCAGGCTAAAGCAGGGAGGACACTTGCCTTGCCTGTGGCTCACCCCAGTGCTATTCCTGGTGTCCCGTATGGACCCCGAGCACGGCCAGGATTACCCTTGAGTGCAGAGCCAGGAGGAACCCCTGAGCATCGCCAGGCATGTGCCTCTCTTCCCCGCAGCCCCAAAAGTGGGGCTAGCCCTCCTGGGTTCCTAGAGCGTGTTGAAAGGCATAATGTGAGGCTGTTTCTCCATGGACACAGTCTCACACGCTCATGCTGGCCAGGAACCAGGCACAGTGGACACATCCTACCTGCCAGGAAGACGAGCCACGTGCCTCCGTCTCCCGCCGGCTTCCTTAAGGGCACGAGCGTCGGCAAAGCACTGACGCTGTGCGGCCGTGGCCAGTCCCAGCACGTTGGGCCCCGGGCAGGCAGCACCTCCCGGCCACACTCGGGAACCCTAACCGGGCAATGCCTACGGCTCCAAGGCTGAGCTTGCGGCCCACCCCCGCGCCATGGGGGCCTCCGGCACTCAGCCACTGCCCGCCCGCCCGTCTGTCTCCTAGGGGGCGGCCAAGGAGGAGGAGGAGGTCCACATCAGCAACATCATCAGCAGCTCCATCTCCAGCCTCAGGCGCAAGATCAGCCTGGCCAGCATCGAGATCTCGGGGACCAACAGCGACTACCGCGACCTCACCATGAAGACCAGCGACAAGTTCAAGTTCGTCTTCCGGGACAAGGTGGGCAGAATCGCGGATTACTTCACGATTCAGAACCCCAGCAACGCCGACCGCTACTCCAAGCTGCTCTTCCCGCTGATGTTCATGCTCACCAACGTCTTTTACTGGGCCTACTACATGCATTTCTGAGCGGGGACCGCGTGGCGGCAGAACGGCGGCCTGTCCCGGAGGCCTCAGCCATGCACACGCCCGGGCTGATGGGCAGCTGGGCGTCGCTCCCCAGAGAAGGGACCCTCCCCCGTGAAGCCCCTAGTGTTGCAGAAAAGTCAGCCCCTTCCTTTTCTCGACTTTACCAAAGATATGCCATGAACCCCGAGAGCACAGACCAACTCACCTGGCCTGCCTTCCCCTCCAGTGAGAAACAAGGAGACGCCCAGGTGGGTTAGTCACACACACACACACACACACACAGAGACACACACACACACACACACACACACACACCTGGCCTGCCTTCCCCTCCAGTGGAAAACGAGGAGACGCCCAGGTGGGTTAGTCTCACACACACACACACACACACACACACACACACACACACAGACACACAGAGACACACACACACACACCTGGCCTGCCTTCCCCTCCAGTGAGAAACGAGGAGATGCCCAGGTGGGTTAGTCACACACACACACACACACACACACACACACACACACACACCTGGCCTGCCTTCCCCTCCAGTGAGAAACGATGAGATGCCCAGGTGGGTTAGTCTCTCTCTCTCTCTCTCTCTCTCTCTCTCTCTCACACACACACACACACACACACACACACACACAGTGTCAGGCAGGGCTTCTTTCCGGAAGAATCCCGCACACGAGCATCCCCCTGAGAGGCGATTCAGCCCGGGGTGCCCCGGGGCTGGCACCGTGTGGGGTGCCTGTTCGGCTGCCAGACGGAAGACGGGCCTGACTCTACTCGCTGCCCGTCACTGCGCCAATGATGCCCAGATAAGTTTCTGCTACATCCTTCAACTGTCCCCAAATTCTAGCCAGCCCACACCCCTGGAAAATAAAATAGAGAAACGAGCGGATGAACGATGCCAAACCCCAACCTCCTCTTTCTCAGACGCAGAGGCCCCTCCAGGTGAGAAGGACCTTGGGACCGGGCCCTGGCGCTGGACGGGCCTTACGGGCCTCTTAGTGGACGCTGGGGCCTGTCCCCACAGGGGGGAGGGGCAGGGAGCATCTTCTCCTCCCTTTACCCAACGGCTCCTCAAGGGCCCCTGTCACCAGCGCTGGCAGCCCCGTGTCCACCCCTGGGTGCTGGCCCCGAGCAGCAGATCCGGCCCCTGTTGAGAGGAGCTTCCGTGGTCAGACCCTCCTGACCAGGAGAGACGCTTCCCACACGGGCAGCAGAACTGGCTGCAGCGAGGGCTGCCAAGGAGCAATCCTGCCCCAGCCGAGACCCCCACGCCCACCTGGACGCAGGAGCCCCAGCACACGCCTCTCCCCCGGGATGTGCCCCACCAGCCGCGGAGTGACCACCAGCCACGCGCCCCGAGAAGGGCCCCATTGGGTCTGGCATCAGGAAGCCTCTGGACCCCTGTTTTGGTGACCGGAGCACTCGGCCACGCCTGTGGAAAGTCACGTCCCTTCTCTCGCCCCCTGCACTCTGGGTTCGAATTCTCCTTCCCATCGTGGCACACCCCACCGGCCGGTGTCTGTGGGTGTGGTCACCCGGGCTTTTAACGGGCTGATTCTGAGGGGGGCGGTGGTAGTAAAGGAGCTTGGATGTGGCCGGTGGGTCGGTCTGAGTTGTGATTTTGTTTGTGACGCCTCCCAAGGTGCCAGCCTGTCCTGCTTACCTGTGGCTGGGCCCCCACCCCTCGCCCGGGGCCGATGCCAGGCGGAGGAGACCTTCTCCCTTCTCCAGTGGGGTTCCAACCTGCCCGCCCCATCTGAGAATCCCTTCTCCTCGTGAGTGGGGGGTGTCCCTGTCCCGCTTCCTGCTCGTGGATGCCGCCTTGGTCTGACCTCGCCGTGACCTTCTCTGCTGATACTTGTAGGGCCCTGGGGGGAGGGAGCAGTCCAGCCGGGGGTCCGGGTGGCTGCAGGCAGGGCTCAGCCAGCGGTGCCATGGAAGGAGCGCAGGAAGCCTCGCCCTCCCCACCCACGGGGGCACACGCGCTCGGGCGCCCACACAGCACCCCCGACTGCTGCTTCCCCGGGGGGAGGGCAGGGGGGTGGGGGAACACAGTGCGCCCACTGGGAAGGAACACAGTGAGCCCACTGGGAAGGAACACAGTGAGCCCACTGGGAAGGAACACAGTGCACCCACTGGGAAGGAACACAGTGCACCCACTGGGAAGGAGACAGAAGCGAGACACAGCCCAGGCACCGTCTGAAGAGGGAGCCACGCCTTGGGAAAGAGGGAGGCTAAGCAGGAAGTGTGGCGCCGTGGGACGTGAGGCGGCTGGCGAAGGCCGTCAGGCTTTCGGGGTTTCCCTGAGGGTGTTACACCGACCAGGACGCTCCGGCCCCTGTGCAACAACTGAACAGACCCAGACGCCCTGCCCGAGTCTGACTGTGGGAAGAAAATGCCAGGCCGAGCAGCAAAAGGCTCCGACGAGCTTCTAGTCCCCGTCTAGAAACTTGCCCTGGAAGCAAAGCTCTGCCCCCTTTCCCTGAGGGGGCCCGCAGCCCCGCAGGGACACACCCCAGCTGAGCCAGTGAAAAGGCCCCACCCCTGAGTGCCGGTCACCGAGAATATGGGGGCGCCCAGGGGTGCTCCGCAAAGGGCCGAGCGGGGAGGCCCCTGGCTCTCGCCGCAGACTCTGAGAGGAGAAGCAGCTCCCTGGGGGGGTGGGGGGGGCGGGGAAGAGCAGGAGGTGCCTGTGGGGGTCACTGTGACTCGAAACCCAACGCAGCACATGAGGCTGGAGCAGAAATGAGGCCCACAGTGGCCGGAGCCGGAGAGAGGAACAGCAGCGCAGACGCTGGCCTCCCGTGAGGCCAATGCCAGTTAGGTCCCTGGCCCCCTGCCGCCCCCCTGCCGCCCCCCTGAGCACCGCCGGTGGGCACTGCTGAGTGTGGGCGCCCATGGGATGGCCCGGGTGTCCCTGGCACGCCGCTGACACGCAGTCACTCAAGCGTCGCCGGGCGTGGGTTCGGGCAGGGCGCCCACCGGGAGCCGTGATGACCTCCACCTCGGGCAGGAAGTGGCGCCTCCCGGGGTCTCAGGGACCCTTCTCAAGGCGCCTGGTGATAAATGGGGGTGAAGAAGCAGGGGCGGAGGGGGGCTAGTTATTCCCTGCAACTCCCAGACTGATCACTTAATCTTACCAGTCACACCAATAAACGGCACACCTCCGCGGGGCCCCAGCAGGCCGGTGTGAGCAAAATAGAGGTGTGTGTGTGTGTGTGTGTGTGTGTGTGTGTGTGTGTGTGTGTGTGTGTGTTGTGGGGGGGCGGGGGGAGCACAGGGGGGTGGCTGGCAGAGAGATGCCGTGGAGCTGCCTCTCTAGAAGGTCAGCAGAGTGACCGCAGAGTCTCATGACGAGCTCCCAGGGGGACGACGGGAAAGGGCCTCCGTCAGAAATATGAGGTCGCCCAATCCGTGACCTCCGGGGGCACCTCCAGACTCCAATTCCTTTCTCATTTCTGGGGCCTCCCTCAGCCTGACCCGCCGGCTCATTTCCTGAGCCCGGCTCGGCGTTTTGCGGACCCCCCGGGCTCCCGAGCCCAGACCCTGCCGGCCTCCTCGCAGCGGGGTGGGGCTGGCTTTGGAGGGGGACACTTCCACAGACGCTCTCTGGGAAATGGTTTCTGTGGCCCCTCACCTGCCAGAGCACGGCGGGGCCCGGCCCGAGGAGGGCCTCCTCCGCAGGGCGGGCAGGCAAACACGTCCCGGGGGGAGTTTGCTTTTCAATAACAAGTTACTGAACCGATTCAGCAAACTACCGCTTGAAGAATCGAAGAGCCCCTCATTCACAAATCCAAGGGTGCCTGTGGAATAAGACAAAGGGAAGGGGGAGTCAGGGAAAGAGATGAGCATGAATATCACTCGCGGAAGTCAGGCAGATGCCGTGGCATTTAAAGCCACGGCCCCTGGGATGTGATAATAAAGTGCATGTTCAGGATGTAAAGAAGTCCCAGAAGAAATCATTCATTTCGAAGAATGTGAGAATATGAGAACATGAGATAGATCTTTGCTGGGAACGCATGTCTCTTAAATCTTAACAAAACATTCTAATAATTCTAGGATTTCGTGGAGGGATTCAAAGGCAAATAGTCACCAGAGGAAAAAGAACTTCATCGCGTCTACTCCGGCATAAATTTAACATCCCTTATTCTGATTTTTTTCTCCATAAAGAATCCAGTTGCAAACCCTCTCACACATGTCCCAGAGGACTAATCTAGTTTAACTTAGAGCCTGGGGTGAGTGAAGGGTCGGGCCCAGGAATTGACATAAAGCTCCACATGCCCACGTTTAGTCACGTCACTGTAGCACTGTCACACTGTCATCCTGTTGTTCGTTGACTTGCTTGAGCGGGCACCAGTAACGTCTCCATCGTAAGACTTGTTGTTACTGCTTTTGGTGTATTGAATATGCCACGGGGAGCTTGCCAGGTTCTGCCGTGCGGGCAGGATACTCTCGGTAGCTTGCTGGGCTCTCTTAGAGGATGTATGTCACATGGGTCAAAAATACATTGCCTTCCTCTGTGATGGCAGTGAGATTAGAAATGGGAAAGTTCTCTACATATGTGTGAGAGAAGAGAGTCCCAAGTGGATTTGCTACCCGATCACACACGTACCTCTACTTGCCCCTAGAAACATTGGAAGTATCTGTGGCTTCCTGAATCCAACCAGCTCTAAGTGGCAAGTGAGCAAAAGAAGATCAAAGATGGGAGAGAGAGAGAAGAGAGAGGGAGAGGGAGAGAAGAAAGGAAAGAGAAGAGAGGGGGAAGAGGAAGAGGGGGAGAGGGAAAGAGGGGAAGAGGGAGAGGGGGAGAAGGAAAGAGGGAGAGAGGGAGGGAGAGCAAAGAGGGAGAGAGAAGAGAGAAAGGAGTGAGGAAGAGGGAAAGAGGGAGAGGGAGAGAGAGAAAGGGAGGGAGGGGGGAGGGGAGAAGGGAGGGGGGAGGGGGAGGGGGAGGGGGAGGGCTCAGCAGGCTTTGTCCTGAGTCCTGGGTTCTGTTGCTGCATGCCCAGTATCTGTGAGCACAGAGCCAGGAGCAGCCCCGGCGGACCCCCAGATATGTCCCCAAAACCAACAAGAAAAGGATCAAAGGCAGAACCAGTGTGCATTTGAGAGGAGACATGGGACACAGCCAGGCCGGGCAGTCCTGCCCCGGGCCCGACGCTCTTCCAGCAGGTTCCGTGAGGTCCTCAGCCGACTCTCTGGCGAGGGCTGAGTCTGCGTCCCCTGGGGAGGAAGACCCCTGGCAGCCCTTCTTCGGGGTGGATGAAGGAAGGGAGACCTTCGCCCCGGGCGGCGAGGAAGGAGACGGCTCTGGGAAGGCTGAGGGCTCGGCCGGCTGCAGGCAGGCACTTGCCCAGTGTTACAGGGAAGTGTTGACCCACCCGCCAACGTCCACGGGCCCTGTGTGGCCGGGCGGGAACTGGCGGCCCCATGGCAGAACCGGGGGCAGCTCCTTTGAGAGCCTCTTCCTGCTGGGCTTCTGTGCTCTGAGCCGGGCACGGGGCACGGGGCACAGCGCTGGCCCCGCCTGCATTCTCAGGCCAGGCGGCCAGGGAGTCCGCAGAGAGACCCAGGCCAGGGTGCGGCCCCGGTGAGCAGTGTCTAATATTCCCTCTGCCTCCCTCAGTCCAAGGGTGCCCCTATGGCACGGCCCCTTTCGCCAGCACCCCGTGCCCCCCGCTGAGCGCTGCTGCCCACCCTGGTGCTCCCCCCCACTCCCACCCCCCAGGCCCACTGGCTCGCCCAGCTGCCCAGGGGCCAAGCACATAAGCCCTCAGGCTCGGGGAGGAGCAGGAGGTGAGGGACACACCTTGCATGGGGCTGACCCTGGTTTGGGCCCTGGTGCTCAGCCGATGGCCAGTCCCGGAGGGGTCCCTGAGCACAGAGCCAGGAGCAGGCCCTGAGCACTGCTGCCTGTGGTCTCCAAAGCCAATCAAGCGGTTCAGTGAAAATCCAAAGACTCTGGGGGCGCTGTCTGGGGGATGAGGCCGGGGACGGCGGGAGCAGGACTGGAGCCAGTGAGTGGACTCTCTGTCACCCCCGTGCTCAGCTGGCCGGAGGGCGCGAGGGCCACTCGGCTTCATAACGAAAAGCAGGCGACTTTTTCTCTTTTTAATTACCCTGTTATGTGACAGGAGTCATAAGGTGCCAGGGAAGTATGAGGAGTTGCTTTTCCTGTGTGCCTGACCTCCCGATAGCCCCTGTGTTTTAGGGACAGATAACTTCCTAATGAGACTTTTCATAATAAAGCTTTCATTGCTTGGGAAAATATTAACTTTCCCGGTTCTTCCGGGTCCACCATGCAGACGGCGCAGTTAGAGTCACAATATCCTAAAGATTTAGCTGTTCGGTAATAATGGGAACGCGCCTTAGCATTGCCATGGGCCAAAACGATATTATTTGAAATGAAACCTCTCATAAATATCCAACGATGAAGTCACTACCCATCAACTGCTGTTATATAAACAGGACAGAGCTGCCGTCCCAGCTGCCAATATTGGAGGGGCCACAAGGGCGGCTTGTGCGGCCAGAAAACTCGCAAGTGAAACCGGCTCTTGCTCCGTCAGCCAATTCCAGGGAGCCAAGTTAGGTCTGGAGAGCCCCAGGGGTGGAGGGACCGAGGGAGGAGGCCTGGGGGTGGGGGTGGGGGGCGGGTCTTGATTCTTCCCGCATTTCCTTTTGCCTGGAGCTCAGTCCACCCCACTGGCCCGGGCTCCGGAAATCTCTCCTGGTCGGGGGGCCCTTAGAAGGCAGCCCAACTTTCCCCCACACCTTCCTGCATCCCGTTGTGACTGGCTGGGCGGGGCCGAGCGGAAGCCCCTCTCATCCCCGTGACCCCCGCTCTGCTCAGGGCATCAATTCCAGGAGGCACTAGACGGGCTGACGTCTCCTCTCGTCTCTCTGTCCCAAGGCCGGGGCATGACCGTGGTGTGACCCAAGCTGTGAGCGGAGCTCAAGTCAAGATTCCTCCACCCCCATCATCAGACTTGCTCAGAGACTCGGCACACACCCAGCTGAGACTTAGAGAACGATGGTCCTGGGAGGGGGCAGCGGGGGGCCGCCCACCGCCCACCGCTGTCCTGGCCCCGGCGTCACCCTCCACATCACTGTTCTCGACTCGACATGTGGCCCCCCACGTTACTCCAGCGCCGTGCGTCAGGCGCATTTCTGTTAAAAGCAGAAAACCGGGGCAGCTCAGAAGCCGGGGGAGGAGGAGGAGGAGGAGGAGGAGGGGGAGGGGGAGGAGGGGGAGGAGGATGAGGGGGAGGGGGAGGAGGAGGAGGGGGAGGAGGAGGGGGAGGGGAGGAGGGGGAGGAGGAGGGGGAGGAGGAGGAAGAAGAGGAGGAGGAGGAGGGGGAGGGGGAGGGGGAGGAGGAGGAGGCGCGATCAGCAGCGAGGGACCAATCGTGCCTCCACTAATTAAAATTTTAAAAGCACGTTAGAATAATTGCCGCCAAGACTGGCATCCCTCCTCCGACGTGCCAGGCCTTTCCCTGTGAACTGGCCGGAGCCTCCCGGCTGCCTCCAGTGCAGGCGCGGGACTGCCGGGGGCCACGGTGAGCTGGCGGGGGAGAGTGATTCCTGCAGCTCTGGCCCCCCCACCTCGGGCAAGCCGCTTCCGCAGACCTCGGTTCAGCCTCAGCTCCCACCACGGTGCCCGGAAGTGTGGCAGGGCCCAGGGCGCTGCCCAACCTCACCGGCTCCAGCCTCCACCCCTGGCCACTGCCCGGAACGTCCCACCCTTGATCTTCTTCCCAAGGGTTCCCAGCGGCTCGTTGGCCTTAGGAGCTTCAGGTGACCTTGATGCCGGCAGGACCCCCTCACGGGCACCTGCTGTGAACTCGGGCGGGTCCTCTCGGTCCACAGAGTAAAGTGCAAACCCACGGCACGACCCTGCTGGCCTTCCGAGGTCGGCCTTGCGCCTGGCCTGAGACCCAACGCGGTGTGACCCCTTCTCACCTCACAGTCACACTACGCGCTGCCTCCAGCCCCGCCAACTGTGATCGCAGGCTTCCTTCCTCCAGAATTATAATAATAATAATAAAAAAATTCGTGTCTGTTGCTTAAGCCAGCCGGCCGAAGCAAACGGTGCTAGCACGCGGGGCCAACCTCAGTGCCGTCCCTGCTTCCGGGACTGAAGTCAAGAAGCCCCGGCACAGCCTCGTGGCAGCCCTGGGCTTGCACTCAGGACTGCACACGGGGTGGAGTGGCCGTAAGCGTCACGACATCCAGGAGAGCATGAACCGGCTGACCGCTCACTGCCCGTGCGTGGGCAGGTTCCAAGGACGCTCCCTCTGGAAACTGCAAAGGAGGCGGCGTCATGGGGCCACAGAGCGCGGCTGGCCCGCTCCGGTGGGGAGCAAGGAGCCAACACCCGCTGTCCCTGTGGCGAGTGGATTAGCAGGGAGGGTATCGGGGGAAAGGGGACAGAGACAGCCCCCCCACCCCCGTGGCCCTGATCAGTAATATTTCCCGGGTCTAACTGCACACAAGGAAAAAAAAAACAACGGCATCATTATTTAATCCAAAAGACACTAACAGCAGCAGATTGCTCACGGAGCCACGGGGCCCCGCCGAGAGGCTAATGTGCACGGCCCGTTCCCCGCACACATAGGCCAGGCCGGGGGCACCCGCTCTCCTGGCCCGGAACACACACCAAGCACGCCCCTGGCCGTCGCCACAGTCCAGGGGGGCGGAAAACAAAAGAAAGCCCAAGGGTACCGCTGCGATTCCACTTAAGACTAATGCACGTCTTCATCTTCGTCTTCGGCAATAACCCAAAGAAATATCTGATCCGCTGAAAGACTGCTGTCATCCGGGGAAGATGCTCATCGATTGTTATTAAGTATTGCACGGTTCAGGTCAAGATATAATATGTCTGAGAAAAACCGTGGCACCTCCTTTTAATCTTGCGTAGAAAACAATTAAAGTATATAAAGCACATTATTAAAATATGTAAAATTTATAATTTAATTATAAGATTGCATGGCTTTATGATCTAATAGTTCTGCTGTATTTTGCATATTAGTGAACAATTGCTTTCTTAAAGCACACAGTAGAATCATTTACTTGATGCTGGAGAATAAGTTA
This sequence comes from Sorex araneus, assembly GCF_027595985.1. Classification (NCBI taxonomy): domain Eukaryota; kingdom Metazoa; phylum Chordata; class Mammalia; order Eulipotyphla; family Soricidae; genus Sorex; species Sorex araneus. The sequence goes on from NC_073303.1 coordinate 260,454,302, forward strand.
ATTATGGATTCCCTGTATATGACTAATGGATTTAATAATCACTTTACTGTAGAATTAACTTATACTTCCCTGTGCTTTATAGCACTAATGATGATATTCATAAAAGTTATATTTTTTAAAAAATGTAAGATTGGCACAAAAAGAGAAAGCCGCGGACAAGTTGGTTTTTCCAGCCAGCCGTTCCAGACAGAGAGTCCAGGCCATCAAGGGCGTCTCTGTGCCCGCAATAAATCACACACACCCTCTCCCCCCACCCCCGCCCGCCCCACCACAACCCTGCCTCCGTTGGCTTTATTAAGGGAATTTATTTTATTTAAGGGAAGACGAAACGCTTGCCAGATGCACTTAGGGAAGCTCCTGATTTTTTTTAACCTCGGTTGTGGGTTACAACGAGGATTATTCACTAACATCCACTTTGTGGGGCTCTGGGAAGCCCCCTGCATGCCAGGACCACCTTGGGACGCCCCAGCCCCTCTCCCAGGCCCTGGCTTCAGGCCCCGAGAGCCACTCATTTTTCTCCTTTGGCCGAAGCAAAGAACCTGGGTGGAAAGAGCAACAGAAAGGTCCTTTGTTTAAGGCTGAGGCCCCTGGCACCGCTGGGCTCACCCCCCTCCTCCCCGCCTCCCCACCGGCCTCCTCCCTGCCACCCTCAGTGCCCATCAGGGCTGTCACTGCTGCCGTCAGTCTGGACTGTCCCTCCTTGTGGAAAGAAGAAACGGAGAACTGAATTTTCTTCCAGGCGGTGCAGTTTCCTAGAGGGGACCACCGGGAACAGGCCACTGCACCTCTCTGGGCCAGTCTCCATAAACTGGCTTGCCCGGTCCACTGTCAAACTCTAAATATGGGCCGTGCACGACAAGGGTGCTCCCTCTGACCCATGTGGACGTCACTTACTCCTTCCTGAATCACTCTCACACTACAAGTCCAGAGATTTTGTGTGTGTGTGCGTGTGTGTGTGTGTGTATGTGCACGCTATATATTCCGGAGAGAAAGAACTAGGGCTCACACTTTGAATGGACTAAAGTCCTGTTGATAAACTGGCTGAAAGAGAGTTCCATGGTTTTTGTTTTTTGTTTTGGGTCGGTATTTGGTTTTTTTTTTTTTTTTTTTTTTTGCTTTTTGGGTCACACCCGGCAATGCACAGGGGTTATTCCTGGCTCATGCACTCAGGAATTACCCCTGGCGGTGCTCAGGGACCATATGGGATGCTGGGATTCGAACCCAGGTCAGCCGCGTGCAAGGCAAACGCCCTACCCGCTGTGCTATCACTCCAGCCCCTGGGTCGGTATTTGTTTGCAGGCTACACCTGGTGGTGCTCAGGGCTTACTCCTGGCTCTGTGCTCAGGGATCATTTCTCAAGGAGCCTGGGATTCATAAGGCTATATGGTGCTGGGGATCGAATCCAGGTTGGCCGCAAGCAAGGCCAGCACCCGAGCGGAGGTACCATTGAGGCAGGCAAGGAGACAGGAGAGGGCCCCTGGCAATGGGATTCCTGAGAAGTAATAAATCCAGTAACCCTGAAGCTGCAAGAACGAGGCCTAGGCCTGATCTTCCGGGCGCCAGAGACCACCCCTCGGAGGCAGGACCCCACAGAGATGCAAACTTCAGCAGGGACAGAGAAGGCAGGGAAGGACCTGAAGAAGATTCATGACACCCGAATGACCTCCCACCTCTGCCAGAGAAACTCCAGACCAAGGCAGACCCCCCCTCCCGTGGCAGTGGCAGCCCCCCTAGCAGCGAACTCTTACCTAGCTAGAAAGCCCCAGGTGGGGGCAGGTTGGAGAAATCCTACAGAGGCCACCTCAAACAAAGGAAGGGGCACACATGCTGCCCGAGTCCGTGTGCTGCTTGTGCCCACGTGGCCGGGCAGATGTGGGCACACCCGAGCACACGTGCCGCCCGCCTCTCCCCTCCTGAGACGTGCACTGAGGCTCTCTGCAGCTTTGGAGAAGCCCGGCTCCCTTGAGCACGTGACTCCCTCACCTCCTCTCTCCCCTTCCCCTTCCTAAAGCACCTCCAGATGAAATCTGCTTTCACTTCACTGCTCGCTACTCCCCACATTCCTTCCTGTGGGGACCACAGGAACCTGAACCCCCGGGGAAGGTCTGGGACGGACCGTGCTGCAAGGAGCAAACCCCGGTTCCCTTCCGAGTCCTCGGGGCTGCTGAGGGGGCTCGGGAGAAAGTGACCCTCTCTCTCCTGTCTGCCTCGCAGACGCCCCCCGTCCCCCGACTTCTCATCTCTATTTACCCTGTCTCTGGCCAAGAATTCCGTTCTTCACTTAGAGCCGGAGGCAGGGCTTCTGGGCCTGGGAAACGAGACCCACCTACAGCCAGGACCTCCTGGGATCCAGGCAGGAGACGCGACACAGTCCACAGAGCCAGTGGCAAAGGCACCCCGCCAGGACGCGCCCGCCAGCCCTGTACTGGGCACCCAGGACCATCCGGTCAGGGCTCAGGACAGCCCCACCCCCACCCCTCGTAAAGAAAAGAGCACCGGGGGGGAGTGGGTGGGAAAGAGGGCCTTCCCCGAAGGGCGCCCTCAGCACGGGCTGGAGGACAAGCTTCAGAAAGCAGGCAGAAGGGCACCGGCCTTAGGTCCAGCAGAGAGCGGGCGGCGGGACGGCTCACGGCTGTCAGGAACATTGCCTTTCGGGAGGGAGGCCGGGGAGCCCCGTGCTGTGACCCTGTCCCCAAGCAGCCCCTCCTCAGCGCCAGGCCAGAAAACGCAGAGGAGACCCAGGACGAGGCTGGGGCCTGAGTGCCCGAGGGCACTTCCCTCCTGCTGCTCAGACGCTGGCCTTCGGGAACACGGACGCTCGCCACCTCTCAGCCCTGCCTCCCGGGGGTCCGAGGATGCAGGCAGACAGCTGTGGGGAGCGCGCACGGAGGACACGGAGACCCCGTGAGCCCGCCTCTGGGTCCAGCTGCCTCCGCCTTTCCGAAGCTGAAGGCCATCTCGATGGCCTCTGGCTGGCCCAGGGGCATCCCCCCCAGGGGCCGCTCTGCTCCTCCCACACACTGCTGGGGGCCACATCGGGCTGCAGATGACCCCTGATGACTGTCCCCTCTGGGGGACGCTTCTTAGCCTCTCGGCACCAGCAGCAGGGGGGCTCAGGCACGGAGGAGAAGCTGCTGCTCCCCTCCCCCGCCCCTCCCCCTCTGTGAAGGGGCCGGCCTGTCCGCTTCTCTCCCCACCCTCCGCCCTGCACCATCCGCTCTCAGGTGCTGGCGAGGCACGACCCCGTGACCCAGCATGGCAGCCTGACACCCCCCGGGAGATCGACACGGGCCCTTCCAGGGAGACCCCGGCCCAGCCCCTTCCTGGATCAGCCCCCATGCCCCCCCGCCCCCGTTCTCTCCTCTCCTCTCTCATGCTCTGACCGGGATCCCGTGGAATCCCCGTTCCTCGGGCCGAGGGTGATTGCGGGGGGGCAGCCTGGTTTTCTGGAAGGTTCCTCCCTCCACAGTCATTGCTGACCACCTGAGCTGGCCGAGGGGAAGAGAGAAAAGAGGGTCCCTAGGAAGCTGCTCCCGCCCCACCGCAGCCCCTCGGCCTCCCGTTTCAGGACCGTCTGCAGCCAGTGGGTGCCCAGTCCATGGGTGCCCAGTCCCCGGCTGCCATGGCGGCTCGGCCCGCGGGCAGCAGGGCGGGGAGAGGCTGGCCTGTGCCTGCGGCACCACAAAACCAAACAGGAACAAGTAAACAAAATACCCACGGCACCGAGCAGGGCGCGCGTGTAGAGCAAAGCAAGGCACCCTCCCGACGCTCTCCCCCTCAGGAGACCCTGCGGGCGCTCGCTCAGCTGCAGTCGCCCTCCACGGCTCCTTCACACGTGCCCGTGCTCTGCGGCCTGAGCTCCGGCTTTGCTCTGCGTGTGGAGGCCTGGCCTAATCCCGGTGCATCACGGAGCACAGTCAGAAACAGCCCTGAGCACTGTGTGTGGGGTGTGTGGGGTATGTGTGTGGTGTGTGGTATGTGTTTGTGCATGTGCATGTATGGTGTGTGTGTCAATGTGCACATGTGTGTGGTGTGTGTGGGGAGTGTATGTGTATGTGTGTGGTATATGTGTGTGGTATGTATATGTAAGTGTGGTGTGTATGTGTGTGATGTGTCTATATATGTGTGGTGAGTGTGTGGGGTATGTGTATGTGTGTGCATATGTGTGTGTGGTGTGTGGTGTATGCGTGTGTGTATGTGGTATGTATATTGTGTGCGTGTGTGTGATGTGTGTAGTGTGTGGTGTGTGTGTTGTATGGTGTGTGTGGTGTATGTGTGTGGTGTATATATGTGTATGTATGTGTGGTGTGTGGTGTGCGTATGTGAGATATGTGTGCGTGTGTGTGGTGTGTGGGGTGTGTGCATGTGTGCATGTGGTGTATGTGTGTGTGGTGTGTGGTGTATGTGTGTGTGGTGTGTGGTGTATGTGTGTGTGATGTGTGTATGTGTGTGGTGTGTGTGTGTATGTGTGTGGTGTGTGTGGTGTGTGGGGTGTGTGCATGTGCGCGCGCGCGCGCGCGCGCGCGTGTGTGTGTGTGTGTGTGTGTGTGTGTGTGTGTGTGTAGGGACCAGGGGAGCACTAGGCTTGGCGATTCCTGGCCCTGTGCTCGGGAGTGCCCCCTGGTGGTGCTCCAGCGGTCCCTGGGTGGTGTGGGCCCCAGCAGAGGGGAGGTACCTACCCCCCAGCAAGGTACGGGGCGAGCAGCCCGGTTCTGTCTCTCTGGCCCTCACAACCAAGATGTTCTAAACATTTGGTCCGACCGTAAGACTTTCACAAATGGAACGGGAGGTGGGAGGGAGGCGGGGGAGAAAGAATGCAAAGTCTTTCCCTAAATGCTTTGTTTAAATCACATCTGATAATAAATCTATCTTTGACATAAGTTCTCTTCATTAATCCTCTGGGCTCACTGCGAGGTGGTATAAAGCAATTCTATTTTCATGTTATGGCTGTCTCGGGATTTGGTTCCTAGGACCAAAAGGAGGCCCAAACGGCATTCCGGTGCCAAGAATGCAGTGTGTCTGAAGCTCAAGAGCTGTCCTTAGGAAAACTGCATCCCAGAGGAGAATTTGCAGCTTTTTAAATCTCCCACTTATCTTCTCTAAACTTGGAACCTGATGTCAACACTGGCTTGCATATCAACTATGGCAGATTTGTGACTTGGGGAGGGGAAAGGAGGAGGGAAAGGGGGAAAAAAAAGGCAAAAGGGACTTTCCCCCTCTTGGCTTAAGAACCAGAGAAAGACAGCCCTGCCGGATGTGGAGGGACCCCACAGGACACACCTGAGAGCCCCAGGAAGTGACTGGGGGCCCGAGGAGTCCTGAAAAGCACAGAGGCGACACAAAGCACAAAGGCCGCTCCGAATTGGGTGGACACTGAGGCCCCCGGTCCTGCCCCCAGGACAGGGCTCCTCACGTGCTCCCGTTGCTCACACTCGCTCCGTGGGCGGACGTGTAACCGTGGCAGCCGCCTGTGCTTGAGAGGACTGTATTTCTGACCTCTCACACGTCCGCAACACACAGACTCGGGGACAACTCGGGATTACTTGTCCAGGGCTTGATCTGATGCATCATTGGTAAAATTGAACAAAAATTAGAAAAAGTAACCAATACAGTTTCACTTCCCATAGAGGTCAGAAGGCCGTGCAGGCAGAGGGGGCCTGTAGCCTCTGCACAAGCCATGGCCCAAACACCAAACCAACAAATAAAATTCAACCATGCAACTTCACCATGGAACAGCACATGTTTCTGTTGATATCTTGTCTAACAAGATTAAGAATATTTTCTTTATGCCTTCTATAGTTATGCGAAATCAACATTTTCACTCGGTGATCTGTATAGGGAATTTAAAATGAATCGGAATAAATAAAAGGCAAGTGTCTGATAAATATGAATTAGATGCATTCTGGACTCAAGACTTTTTCAAAAGTGTGGACGTGGCATAGAATCAGTAGGATGAAATTTGGTTTTGTGTGAGAGTTGAAACTCAAATCATTTGGAAAACCAGACATAGGTTATAAATTTACATTACTTGATAAGTGCCAGAAACCCTCTTATACCATCGGGAAACCATTTGCATTACTTTGCTGCACTTCGGAGCCATAACAAGACAGAATAAAGTTCTTGGAAGCGTCACTTTCCTTGAGAGGCTAAAGAAGCTGTGATGTAGATGTGAAACTACCATGCTCACTGGGAGAAGTGAAGAAAAATAAAGCGGTTGCCACAGCGACTTCCACAGAGAGAATTTTACGCCGTACTAATATCACTCTTTCTTCCAAAATGAGCCGCTCCAATTTCTCGTGTCCGAATGCATGCTCTCCAGAGCGCCCGGCCTCTCCTAAATGCATCGAGGCTGAGATCTGGAGGCAGCTGGTCACAGCAGGGCAAGTGCCAAGACTCCGAGTGTCTGAATCACCTGCTCTCATCAGAGCATAAACACATGCCCTTCTGAGCGGGACTGTCCCATGTCTGCAGATGTCCGAGGTGCCTTCCCCAGCGCCACCACTTCTGACAAGTCGACATGGGCAAACTCAAGGAGCAGACTGGCAGGGTGCAAGAAGCTCGGCCCACAGTGCCCGCGGAAGAGTGCCCGAGAGCATGTGTCCAGATGCTGTGCCAGATGTTGTAGGGTTACATGTGCTGAAATGCAAAGTTCCTGGGAATCACGCAGTTTAGCAAAGATAGTATTTTTTTTTTTGCCTCAGATCAAAATAATTTTTTTGATCAGCCCTAGTCTCTGATTATGGATGAATTCTGCATGATGGGAAGCAAGAGTCCTTCTCTCCAGAGTCATCGGAACACAGCTGGCAATGCACAGGGGTTACTCCTGGTTCTGCAATCAGGAATTACTCTGGGCGGTGCTCAGGGGACCCTATGGGATGCTGGGAATCGAACCCGGGTTGGCCGCGTGCAAGGCAAATGCCCTACCCGCTGTGCTATCGCTCCTGCCCCCAGGGATTTATTTTTAGTGAGGATTCATAAGACTTAGTTTTCCAGAGTCCCCTTTACAGAACATCTCCAACTAGCAAGGCAATTCTTTCTACTGCCACTGGGAAAGCCATCAAAACTAGCTTTGAGAAACCGTTTTCGCCATTCGAACTCGTTGCTTCACAATTTCCCAGTGTCAGTTGTGAGTCCCAGAGCGCAGGAGAAGCCGCTTTGGACGTGTTTTCTCTCTCCACACTCTAATTTCTACTCCACTCTCAGAAAAGGAATTTATCAAGGAAAAGCCTTTCAGAACCTTGGGACAAATCTTAAAAAGTCACCACATTTACCAAAACACAGTTAACCGTTACTCTGTTGATTTTATACCTTCCCGTCATGCTCCTGGATTCTGGTCATTGCAAAATAACCAATTTGCCAGGACATAATAGAATGCCTACATTGGTCATTTTAACACTTAGACAGATGCACAGAGACACACGTGTGTATATGTGAACGATACGATGTATGCCTGAAATACTTTGCAGATGGCATTTATCTAGCAGACTCCCACACTCTGGAGCTAAGCCTAATGTGGTTTAACCGTCCATTTGGGCATGGTTTGCTTGGTGATTTGGGCAGATAATATGATGGATTGAGTTTGAACTTCGATCACAGGAGGGCTAGAGAAAGTCTGTAGGACCTTTTGCGGGCAAGACAGGTAAATTTATCATGTGTGATATTAGCACAGGTTACTGTGAGTCTATGAAGTTTGTAATATGCGGCAAGATGCAAGGGCCAGGTTCCCCGGCCAACCAGAGGCTGTAGCCCGAATGTGGAGTCTCCTCGTTCCCTTTCGTCACAGAATAACTGTAGGATTAAGACTAAACGAGTTTGATTCGTTTAAGTCCGAGGGAAGGTTGCTATTGTCAGCCATCAAGAGGGACTTCCCAAAGAGAGAAAACCAAAAGTATTGCCAAATACCAGGGGCTTTCAGCAGAAGCCAGGACAAAAAAACTTGGTGGGTAGAAAAGCTCAACTAAATCATCCATTCTTTATGAGTTTCTTGATATAAAATGTATTCCCTAATGCTGAGAAGCAGCAATTTCACAATGGTCCACTTTTTGTTTTATCTCTTATCCCATTTATTTTTGATTGGATGTTCACAACCTAATACTTCCAAGGGCCACGTAGAGTAGTTTTGCCCTTGAAAAGGGGATTTATGTGATTTCTAGGTCTTTTATTTCGTGCCCCTGGCATCACTTCCCTCTTTCCCGGGACAAAAAAGAAAAATTACTTTAATGTTAAACTGACTGATGGCCCATTCTTATTTCCTGAGATTACTACTAATGAAAAAATACTTAATATTAAAAAATGGGAGCTATAGAATATAAAATTTAAAAAAGGCTATGTACCCTGAAAGAACCCTCTCTGCAATTAAGAAAGCACGCAGTGCCAGCTTAGATCAACCACTGCGTGCACTACGACAAATAGTTAAATAACCGGGCACAGAAATTTACATAGCTGGGTTAAAGACGCCTTGGTTTTCCTTTCACCCTGGGCTATAACAAAGTTAATTTCCAAGATGTTGTATCACTTAAGATAAAAACGAGCCATGCAACAATGATATTGCATTAGTTTTTCAGAAAGAATTTTTAGTGTACATAATTAAATATTAATTAAATATATGCATATGCATATATCTTGAATTTTATCCTCTAAATGAATAAAAATGTCCTCTGAGGCAACTCATACAAGTTTAGAATATTTTTATGTGAGTTTTACAAATAAAAACAACACCAAAATAGAATTTACTGTATTCTCGGTTGTTATATTTCATTTCGGAATAAAAGGTCTGTTTTAGATTTAGCTCCGTTATTGAACAAAACTATAAAGCTAGTGATGGTATAACGAGGGAAATGGTAAAATGGGGAAAATATTTACTTGGTACACAGATAAATTTTAGTTGAATCTGGGCTCTGCTACTTAATGATGGACTGTCCTGGGCTGAGGTGCTGAACTTCTCAGCCACCTGGAAAATACAAAACTCCCTCCCTTGCCAGTGGGTTGTGAGCAGGAAGCCTTGGAAAATACAAAACTCCCTGCCTTGCCAGTGGGTTGTGTACAGGAAGCCTTGGAAAATACAAAACTCCCTGCCCTGTCAGTGGGTTGTGCATGGGCAGCCTTGGATAATACAAAACTCCCTCCCTTGCCAGTGGGTTGTGTGCAGGAAGCGTTGGAAAATACAAAACTCCCTGCCCTGTCAGTGGGTTGTGCGTGGGCAGCCTTGCATCGCACTCACTACACGCATGCCCTCATATTTTTCTTTTCTCTTACACACATAGTAAAAGTGAGACCATACCCTGATGTTGTTTTTATCCTTTACATTATAAAGAACATCTTTAATCATGTCTACGTGGCCCCTTGAGAAAACCAAACTTCCTCGGGCTGTAAATTACACAGCCCACCCATGTGAACGGGAGGGTGTGGGCCGGGGTAGAGCACGTGCCTGGCACGCTCCTTGGGTTGATTCCCAGCTTCGCCCGCAAGTATCACTGCCCACCCTGCCCAGAACCCGTCGGCCCCTGAGACTCTCTTGAGTGCCCCCAAATCAATAGATAAACAAAATGGAGCACTGGACCCCAAAACACCATCATTCTCCCCCGACGAACCCACCTCATGGAAGCGGTCACCACCCGGCGATGTCCTCTCACCCCCTGCAGCTTTCTCTCTGGCTGTGTCGAAGGAGCATCCCACAAGAAGTCCCAAATCCCTGGGGACTTCCAGTGGCAGGGCTGGGCCTCCCATGACGTGGCCGACCCCTGAGCCCGAGTCGGCGAGGGTGCTGAATGTGGGCGCATGCTGACACAGGTTTCTCTGTCAACGTCCTTCCCTTCTCACTCGCCTAAACACCACACATATTTTTGTAGCAACTTGGCTCCAGCCTACTGATGATGATGATGATGATGATGATGATTTGCTTTTTGGGTCACACCCAGCGATGCACAGGGGTTACTCCTGGCTCACGCACTCAGGAATCACCCCTGGCCGTGCTCAGGGGACCATATGGGTTGCTGGGAATCGAACCCGGGTTGGCCGCATGCAAGGCAAACACCCTACCTCGCCCCACCAAACCCTCAGTTATGTCAATCAAATGTAAACATGGGTGCAATATTTCCAACGGCATTTCTTCACACACTAGAGCCATTTTCCACAACAAAAGTTTCTCTCCTTAATTTTCTTGTAACTCCTTCCCTTTGGAGGCATTTTTTTCTTTCCACACCTCAAATTCCAAAGACCCTCACTAGAGGGTCATCTTTTCGCTTTTCTGCCATCTTTTCGCTAGAAATTCTGAAGCTTCAGCTTACTCTAAATCACATCTGATGGGGGAGCAGGGCGGGAGGGGAAGCAAAGACAAAAAGTCGGCTGGTGACGGTAGGCGGGCTTCCCCGCAGGCACGTCAACTATTCGCACAGAACACACCGAAAATCAATATATTGGTTGATGGCACTAATGAATGCTCTCCTCTAGATCACGCTTTTATTTTTATATGGCTCCAGGGCTCAAACCTGAGGTGCCTGCATATAAAACACACACTCCTGCCCTTTGACCTGATTCTCTGGCACCCCCAGATCACACTTTCAGGGTGCAAGTGTGACATATTAAAATGTTTCTGTGATATGCCTGTGAGGAAAAAGAAACATCGTCCTACACCGGTGGTTAAAAGAGCTACGGAACCGCTCAGAGAATCGTGACCCGGGCGGTCCCGAGGTCATGGGAGGGGGGGCGGTGCCTGCTCTCCAGAGGTCCCCGCGAGGTCATCACAGATTCTCCCGTGCAGCCCCGAGGAGCGGCCACCTGCAGGACCAGTCCCGGGCGGAACGGGCCGGCGGCCATAAATCTTTATTTCACCATAATTGTTCCACACGACCCCAATTCACTCCAAAGTTTAACAACCGCTGGGAGAGTTAAATAAATCGCATAATATGCTTCCGAGTAAAAAAGACTGAACAAATTACCTCATCTCTTTGATCATGTTGCCTCACCTTCCAGGAATCTCCCAGGATTGGGGAATAATGAATCTATGTCAATCACCCAGCACATTGCCTGGCTGGGAATAGGGACTCAATAAATAGCAGTTATTATTATGCATTTTTAACCGCCTCTCTGGGGCTCTCTCTCTCTCAGAACAGCGGGTCGGGACGCCTCTGAGTGGAGGGAATGGGGCGAGCGAGGACCAGGGCCACAGCCCTGCACGCACCTGGGCTGAGCACTGCAGCGGGAGCGTCCTCGGGACCCCGGGAAGGCGCACAGGGACCCTGAACTCACTTGGCAGAATGACCCTAAACTCGAAGGCCAGGCGGGGGTTTCACAGTCAGCCATGATGTTATTCGAGGGTTATTGCTGTTTTGTTTTGCTTCTGATCATTACGAATTTCCAAGCATTCTTAAAAACAGAAGGGGATAATCAGATTGTGTTAAAACACCACCAAGATCCGGTACTTGCCAACACCTTGTCCATGCCTGACCTCCTGCTTCCCCCGAGCCCTGGGGGACCAGACTGCAGCTGACAGGGTACTCAAAGTGGGAAGAGCTTTCCCGCTAAGGTCAGGAGTGAGACTAGGAGACCTACTCCGACCTTTGCCCACTGCAGGGCTGGGGGGAGTCCCGGTCAGAGCAATGAGGCGAGACAAAGAAGCAGAACGGGTCCAGACCAGAAGGAAGGTGTGAACCTGCCGCTCTTGAGGTCGGCCTGATACACAGGAACCCTCTGTGGGCCTTACAAGGAAGTGGCCCACAAAGCTGCAGCATTCAAAATAAATAACACAAAAATCCACTGGTTTCCATACGCTAATCGCGAATGCTGGGAAAACTATGAAGAGTTAGGGCAGCGGCTGCGTTGATAACAGCGCCAAAAGGGAGAAACTCTCAGCAGCGTCACTGCAGGTGGTGACCCAAACAACAACCAAAGACCATCAGGAATTTAGAACCCAGCAAACTCCTCTGGGCACTGGCCATTGAGCAATCTCATTAGATTAACTACTGTTAACATAGCCTGGGAACAAAGTTCCATTTTCCCTTATTTTGTCCTTTCCCCAATAGTGTAACCCAGGAAAGCAGCAAGGAGGCGGCGCCCCTGGCTGGACTCTGTCAGCTTGAGAGGACAAGTCTGTCTGGGCAGTGGAGGACCCGTCCACGACACACTTCACCCGCCCTGCCTCCCCCAGCCCGCAGCACACCCCGTCTGCAAAGAGGCTCCTTGCTCTCCCTCGGAAGAAGCTCTAAGCTGCCCCTTGTCACGGCCCAGCCAGAAGCTTTGCTGGGACGTGAGTCCGTTGGTTCCCAGCCTGCTGGCTTTTTGTTAACGTCTTTCTCCACCCGTTTCTCTGTGTCTCCATCGATTGATGGAGCGGCAGTGGAACCAAGCACTCAGCCCCCCAAAGGTTCCGTGCAGCCAAGGAAAGCGTCAGCGACGTACAGGGCAGGCAGAAAACACCCACGTCAGGTCAGGTGTCTGCTAGGGGGAGCGTAACCCATGAAGTATCCACAGACTTCAACGCCGAAGAACGACGTGTAATCCAGCTGCAAGCGAGAAAAAGAACCGAACAGACGTTTCCCCGAAGCGGACCAGGGACACGGGAAGGCGCTCAGCTCCACACGACACCGGGCAAGTGCGAACCTAAAACCCAAACAAGATCCCAACTCGCCCCTCTGGCTGCCGTCCAGAGGTTTCTCCTGTGTTGGCGGGGCCACGGGGGAAGCTCGTGTGCTGTCGGTGAGGATGAGTCAATGAGGCCACGACGGAAAGGAGTTAGGGTCCTCCTCAAACGGTCAGAGACAGAAGGTCTCTAGGTGGCAGCACCCCTACACGGAGCACAGGCCCGAGGACAGAGATCTCAGGGCTGTGAGGAGCTATCTGCCCGGCGGTCAGCGTCAGAGGACACAGCCAAGTGTCCATCCGCATCAGCCCTGAGCACAGACCCTCCCGACGGCATAAGCGCGACAGAAAAGGACAGGCACGCATGAGGTCACTTCTATGTGGAGTTGGGGGCGGGGTGGTGGGGGGTGCAAAAGCCAAACGGTGAAACGTGCTTGCAGGGGAGGGGTTGAGGGTAGAGAAATGGGTAGAGGTTGGTCAAAGGACATAAACGGTCAACTGGAAGGTGGACAAAGTCCCGAGGAATTCTAAGTTTGAAAAGCTAGGGCAATACTCAGCCATCTATGAACAAATCTGTCAGACTTTAGGTTCTCTGTATGTTAAACAGAGATCACTTGGGGGTATATTGAATTCAAATACTCTATAGTAGCGTTTCTTAAATTCTTTCGTTGGTGATCCCTTTTCCATTGAAGAACTTTCTGTGTGACCCCGAGTAGATGAAATAGGAATTCAAATCTAACAGCCACCAAGTAATAAATCTCATTTGCTTTGATGGCTCCTCTGGGGTCTACCCCCCAGAGCATTTACGAGACGTCATAACAAAGGAAGGAGGAATTCACGCGAAGGCCTTGCTGAATGGATAGCTACGGAGGGCAACGCGGGCTGGGGGGCGGGCAGCCAGGCCTGAGCAGCGGGACTCTCTCTACTCTGGTTCCGGAGGCTGGATAGGCTGAGACGGGGCTGGTGCGTGGGCTCCGGGCTCTCATCTGAGTTTGCAGGTGGCATCTGTCTTCGTGAGTGGGAAGAAAGAGACCCCTCCGGGAATTACGCTTTTACCTGGAAGGGGACCCGCACCCCCACCAGCCTTGTGAGCTCATGTGACCTTTGTCACCTGCTTCCTGGCCCTCTCTGCAGATACTGGGCACGAGAGCCTCAACAGAGGAAGGAAGGGGGTGGGGACACGTGCTCCATCCCCAACGAGGGTAGGACACGCGGACAGGGGCTTGTGCAGGACGACGGAGACTCAACCCGGGGTCTCTCCCTCTGTAGTCTCGGGCTGTCTGCAGGGCCCCTTCGATCTCATACCAAGTCAAGCCGACAACTGACTCACAGGGAGCGAGACACACCATGGTGAGGAAAAGGAAGGACAATAAGCAGCCAGAGACGAGACGAAGATGACAGGCCAGCCACTCCGCAGAACGACCCTCCGTCGGAACTTGCCTAACGCTTCCTCGAGATCAGACTCAGGACACGCACGTCTGGTTCCTTTCTGTCCAGCGGCACGTGATCTCCATCGAGACACGGGTGCTGTCAGGACGGGAGACATCTATACTGACAAGTTGCCCCTGTGCCTTGCAATTCAATAATATTTCGTAGAACCCTAGCGTGAGGCTATGCAAAGACTCCATCCGCCTCCGACCCTCGTCTCCACTCACCTCTATCAATATTGATATCACACTAAGGGTTCCTGTTGTGTTCACTGGACTACAGCCTGCTACTGGCATGACCCATTTCGCCCCTGACGCCTTCCGAGATTTGGCAAGCCCGGGCCCTCCAAGCTGGCTCCAGTGTCCTTTTGCCGTGTTCCCTTGGGACACATTCGCTGGGGGCTTCCTGGTCCTCTGGTACCCTGAGATGCTGCACATTCAGCCTGTCCCTCCGTGCCCCAACCTGGCTCCTCTAAGGAGCACTGGAGGGAAACAGCCAGGAAGTCACGTCCCGGCCGCCGGGGCCGCTCCCAGCTCTGACGGTGCCACCGAGCCAGACTCTCACTAAGAGAACTCACGCCCCTCGATTCATTTCCGAACCTGAAAACCATCCGTTTCCACAAGGACCCCCTCCAGCCCCGTCACACGGCATTTATTCTGCATTTCTGCCTGATTCCACACTGGAACGCCCTTTTCCCTCACCGAGAAATCTGGCCTCCGTTATCCAAACACCTTCGTTTCTTTTTTTTTTCTTCTTTATTTTTATTATGATTGTTAATTTTTGCTTTTTGGATCACACCTGGCGATGCACAGGGGTTACTCCTGGCTCTTCCCTCAGGAATCACTCCTGGTGGTGCTCAGGGGACCCTATGGGATGCTGGGAATCAAACCCTGGTCGGCCGCATGCAAGGCAAACGCCCTCCCCGCTGTGCTATTGCTCCAGCCCCCGTTTCTTTCATATATAAGCAACTTTCCAACGCCTTCCTGCACGGGTCTCCTCTGGCCCGCGCCTGGCTCTGGGGGCCTTGTCAGGGAAGCCCACCGAGTGTTCCCCTGCTCCAGCCCTGGCTTCTGCCTTGCCGGCCCCGGCCTTAGCCCTCGAAAATGTCTTGCAGGGGCCCTGAGCTCCAGAACCCTGCACTGGGCCTTTTTGGGTGCTGGGGCCCTCGGTGAACCAGCTGGGCCTCAAAGCTTTAAAAGCAATTTGGAGCGTCTCCTCCCTGGCTTATCCCCAGCGTGCCGAGGTACCCTCCTCACCCCTGCGGGGCTGACATCTCTGCCGAGGAGCCCGGAGTCCTTTTCCTCCACTTTCTCCACAGGCTTATGGAACACGGCAGGCCCCGCCCCGCCCTGCCCTCTGGGATGGCCTTCAGACTGGCCACCGTAGGCACTGAGGGACCGTTTCGTGCTAGAACAGGGCTGGCCAAGTAGAGAGAGTTTGGTGGAAACTGTCTGATGCACAGGCGGGGGGAGGGCTGGGGTGGGGGCGGTACTGGGGATTTGGGTGGTGGGGAATGTGCCCTGGTGAAGGGGTGGGTAGTTGTTCATTGTATGACCCAAACTCGAACAGGAAAGCTTTGTAACTGTATCTCACGTTGATTCAATAAAAATAATAATAACAAAAAAAGAAATAAAACTGGGCTGGTCAGCTTATGTGTTGGTCTGTCTGGGAAAACATTTCTAGCGGGGCAGGTTTTAATTTTTAATTTTTTTGGTTTGGGGGCCACAAACCAGCAGTGCTCAGGGCTTAGTTCTGGCTCTGAGCTAAGGAATCCCTCCTGGAGGGGTGCGGGGTGCCACGAGGGGTACCGGGATGGACCCCGAGTGCCCGGCAAGCATCCTCCCTGCTGAACTATTGCTCCAGCCCCAGGGAGGTTTAGAAAGAATGCCTAAGGGCACAGAATCGGTCTTTTCTGCCTTTCCAATTTGTAGTCAATATCGGCGGTCCACTTAGCCTTACTCTTGTATATTTTAGTCATAATGGTGGAATGAATGAGAAACAGTGACGCTGTCCTCAACAGGAGGTGGACTGAGTAAATCAGAGGGATCGAGGAGGGCGGGATGTGGGCCGGGCCACCCAGACTGACAGGCGAGGCACTCCGTCCTGTCAATCAGAGCGGGCCTGGGAGCAAACGCACGCACGCACGCCCGCCGGAGCGCACTGATTTGGAAGAAAACATTTCTGGGGACACACGGCTGGCGGAGTCGGCTCTGGTGCCCCGGCAGGATGGCTGTGCCGGGACAAGCCACTCTAGCGACGCTTCCTTTCGGTTTTTATGTGATTCTGCACCAATAAACTGACGCCAGATCCCGGGGGTCTTCACAACGCAGGAGGCAAAGGGCAGAAACACCGTGGGAAGCAGGTCACTGGGACAGGAAGGACGCGGTGCTGGTTCTTCCAGGGCTCCCCGAAGCCCTCCAGGGGAGCCCCCGTCTTGGGGCCAGTGCGAGGGCCGCGGAGAGAATTGCCCGGTGAGCCGGGTACCCTCGCCGCCAGCTGCAAAGCTCAGCGAGAGGCAGACACGGAGCCGCACGAGAAGGACGTCCAGCTGGAGCGCCGGCTGGCCGGCCGAGAGGCCCAGCAGCACGCGAGGACCTGAGCTCACAGTCCGGCCCGGCTAATCCCACTCTCAAAACAGTGGGCAGCGCTGCTCTCCTTGAGACGGCCTCGAAGGATTGGATTCGGGTCTCTCCAAAGAAGGCTCTCGCCTTGCTGGGCTGCACGAGAAAGGACCCAGGCCGGGCCCGGCTCACTGCTCTGTCCACCCCCGGGCTTAGGCCTCTTGACTCCCCTTTTCAAATGCCCCTCCCAACACACACACACACAACACACACACACACAAAACACACACACACACACACACACATTACAGTTTTCCTAACTGTCCCTCTCTCCCCACAGAGCAATCTTTACTACTTTCTTAATAAATACCACTTTGGGGGGCCGAAGAGATAGTCCAATGAGCAGGGCACTCGCCTTGCATATGACCCAGTAGGGTTTAATTCCCGGCACCCTATAGGGTCCTCTGATCCCCCACCAGAAGTGAGCACAAAGCCAGGAGTAATCCCTAGGTGCCCACCTGGTGTGAGCCCCAAATATATAAACACCACTTATTAAGGTGCATTAACAATAATCTGCTGAGCTCTATTTCTTCATTATAGTCGTAAGCTTTTCTGGTTACAAAAACAAAGAATGTATATTTTAGAAAATGCTGTGAAGAACAAAAGTATCGTGAAGAAAAACGACCAGCTGTCCATTTCCTTTCTCCTAAAGCGTTCTGCTAGCATGTGGAGTCTGTTCCATTCAGCCCCTCCCTGTGCCTCTCCCCCATTAGGTTGAATTGATATACTGATTTATTTCCTGCCGGCACTTAATCTCATAACATAGCATTCTCCCATGTTTTTACGAAACTCTCCATAAATGGAATTCTTCATGACTATGTAGGATTCTTCTGCCAGTTCTTATTTACTTAGCCTCTTCAGTGTTTTCCCATTATCAATCATGCTTTAAAGCCACCGTCTCACACAAAACTTTTGCTTTTTGCACCTTAAGTTATTTTTTTAGTGCCTCTTTCTAGAAATTGGGTAAAGATGATGAACATTTCACAGAGCCCGATATAAAGGAGTGAGAGTTGTTTTTCAGAAAGTTTGTACTGCCTGATTTATCAGATAGCATTACTGCACGTCAGGCTATATCTGGTCAGTGTCCTCCTGCTTAGAGTAGGCACTGAATGTGCAAATGATGTAGGTAAAAAGAGGATGAGAAATGTTATTTAGTTTTTACATGTTGAAATACTGGCATTACCCATGGATAGCAGTATTTTTGTTAGGGAGAGTGGGCTAAATGTGTCGAAATCATCTGAAGAGGGCCAGAGAGATAGTGTAGAGGGTTAGGGATCTTGCCTTGCACACACCCAATCTGGAGTTGATCCCTGGCACCACACGTTTCGCCAGGAATGAGCATGGCCAGGTGTGGCCAAGACCGAACCAGACCAAAACATACCAAAGACAAAAACAAAACCCCAAACCAGCTAAAGAAACAGTATGCATACTTTTCAGTATTATGCAATCATCAAGACTGTGAAATAGCTCATATTCATACGAACAATGGGAAGCAATAAACAGTTTCTTTGTCAGTCTGTTTTCACATGCAACATTTAATTAAGTGAATAGAGCTTAATCTTGTTGCCATGACAAGAGAGAAATACAGGTGAAATCAACTTTCTAGGACTGGTGTGCTTCAGAAGGACTTTATGTCAAATTGAATTTGGGGGGCTGGAGTGATAGCACAGCAGGGAGGGCATTTGCTTTACACATGGCCAACCCAGGTTCAATTCCCAGCATCCCATATGGTCCCCTGAGCACGGCCAGGAGTAATTCCTAAGTGCAGAGCCAGGAGTAACCCCTGAGCATCGCCAGGTGTGACCCAAAAAGCAATTGAATTTGGGGAGGTAGTCCCCTATTTCCCATTCTTAGACAGAGTCCCCAAACTCATGAAGGTGTTCGGTAATCTCCCAGCGTGCATTTACTAAACCGCATTTATAGCATAAGCTAAGGGGCACGTGCCCTAATGTTTCCTGTGCCGTTTACATGTAAATGGTTTTATTTTATTTACATGTAAAGTAAGTGGTTGATAATGGTTTTCAGATCCTAAATATTGAAAAAGCGAAGATTTGAGATATTTTGATGTCAAGTATCACCATTTTTTAGGAAGTTTGGGGGCCACACCCCGTGGTGGTCAGGGCTGACTTCGGGCTGGCTTGGCACCCGGACATCACTCCTAGCACTG
Organism: Sorex araneus; assembly: GCF_027595985.1. Lineage (NCBI taxonomy): Eukaryota > Metazoa > Chordata > Mammalia > Eulipotyphla > Soricidae > Sorex > Sorex araneus. The sequence goes on from NC_073303.1 coordinate 260,473,094, forward strand.
CTCAGGGGGCCACATGGGGAGATGGGGATTGAAATTGGGTTGAGCACGTACTACCCAAACCCCCACAAGTAATTCTTCTAGAATGAAGTAGAAATACTGATAATGGAGGAAACGGCACAGCTGTCTAACACTCTCCAGCACAGAGAAGCTGTGGGGTGGGGCAGGAGGGACAAAGAGGAAATAGCAGGTAACAGGAAGGTTATAAAACAGGGGAGTCCAGGCTCTTTTATATGTCTGGTTCAAGTCATCATGCCGTTCCATTAAAATATCATTTCATTTTTTTATTTTTTTATTTTATTTTTTGGCTTTTTTGGGTCACACCTGGCAATGCACAGGGGCCACTCCTGGCTCTGCACTCAGGAATTAACCCTCGCGGTGCTCAGGGGACCATATGGGATGCTGGGAATCGAACCTGGGTCGGCTGCGTGCAAGGCAAACGCCCTACCTGCTGTGCTATCTCTCCAGCCCCTAAAATATCATTTTAAACATGCTATTCAAAGAATGACATACGCTTGATTATTCTAGTTAGTATTTATGGAGAATTTACTCGTCAGACACTTTGTTGGTACTCCAGACCTTATGCACGGCCGGGTTTGTAATGCAAGTGGTACTGTACTTGCCTTACAGGTGTGAGGCCTTGTGTTTAATACACACAGACACACACACAGATACACACACACACACACACACAAAACACCCGATTTAACGAATGGCCAAAAGGCACATGAAAAAGTGCTCTACATCACTAATCATCACAGAGATGCAGATCAAAACAACCATGAGATACCACCTCACACCACAGAGACTAGCACACATCCAAAAGAACAAAAGCAACCGCTGTTGGAGAGGATGTGGGGAGAAAGGGACCCTTCTTCACTGCTGGTGGGAATGCCGACTGGTTCAGCCCTTCTGGAAAACAATTTGGACGATTTTCAAAAAATTAGATATTGAATTCCCATTTGACCCAGCAATACCACTGCTGGGAATATATCCCAGAGAGGCAAAAAAGTACAATCGAAACAACATCTGCACATGTATGTTCATCGCAGCACTGTTTACAATAGCCAGAATCTAGAAAAAACCCGAATGCCCCAGAACGGATGACTGGTTGAGGAAACTTTGGTACATCTATACAATGGAATACTATGCAGCTGTTAGAAAAAAGGAGGTCAAGAATTTTGTAGTTAAGTGGATGGGCATGAAAAGTTTCATGCTGAGTGAAATGAGTCAGAAAGAGAGAGACAGACATAGAAAGATTGCACTCATCTATGGTATATAGAATAACAGAGTGGGAGACTAACACCAAAGAACTGTAGAAATAAGTACCAGGAGATTGACTCCATGGCTTCGAGGCTGGCCTCACGTTCCAGGGAAAGGGCAACTCAGAGAAGCGATCACCAACTACATTGTAGTCGAAGGCCATGTGGGGGAAGGGAGTTGCGGGCTGAATGAGGGCTAGAGACTGAGCACAGCGGCCACTCAACACCTTTATTGCAAACCACAACAGCTAATTAGAGAGAGAGAACAGAAGGGAATGCCCTGCCACAGTGGCAGGGTGGGTTGGGGGGGAGATGGGATTGGGGAGGGTGGGAGGGACGCTGGGTTTACGGGTGGTGGAGAATGGGCACTGGTGAAGGGATGGGTTCCCGAACTTTGTATGAGGGAAGTATAAGCACAAAAGTGTATAGATCTGTAACTGTACCCTCACGGTGATTCTCTAATTAAAAATAAATAAATTAAAAAAAAACACCCGATTTATATATTATGCACAAATGATATCACAGCAACCTATGAAACTGTTATAATTTGTCTCCATTTTACAGATAAAGAAACTGAGGCATGCAGAGGCAGAGAGACGCCAGAGTGCCAGCTGACATGGGCACAGGGACTGTGTTTGTGCCTGTGCGTTTCTAGAACACTGGCTCACGACCGGAGTGTGGTGTCGCTTCTGATAAAGCCCTCCCGCCATACTCACTGCCATCCTGATCTCAGAAACAACAACTCAGAGACGTGAGGAGGATTTCCCGAGGTTCCAGAATGACAAATGTTAATTGAATCACTTGAAAGGGTCACAGACGCGCCTGTCCTCCTCAGCAGGCGAGCGGCCATAAAGGAAGATCCTCCTGCAGCTCCTAAGGCTCCAAATGTCCCTCCTTTAATTGAGTTTCACGATAGAAATGAATTATTTGACATCCTGGAGCATCTTTGGTGTTAATGTTAATAGCTGTAGTGACACAATTCTATCTTAAATTTTATTAATTGGCAAAAAAAGAGATATGGAGTTGTATGCATATTTTCTTGAGAGAAAATCACGGGAGGGAAAGTTAATTGAAGCAGATTGGCAGGGACTTGGGGCCCACACCAGGCTCACTCTGGACTCTGTGCTCGGGGGGGGGTCACTCCTAGCCAGCTCAGGGGACCATGTGAGGTGCCAGGACCAGATTCAAATCGGCTGCGGGCAGGGCAGAAGCCCCACCCTCTCTACTCTCTAGTCCCCGAGACAGATCTCTGAAGTGATAATCAAGCGTATTTTGATAATCAAATTTAAAGGGAAAACTTCTGGCGCTGGCATCTCTGGCCCAGAATGTCTAGAATTATCCCCAGACTAGCTTTGGTTATTCTCACAGCCTTGTTTTCATGACAAAGGTACCCTGGAGTGGGGGTGCTGGCAGGGAGCCCAATACTGAGATAACAATCACTGGCCTGAATTCTGAGGTGACAAATACTGCTTTCTAAGGCTAAGTCAACAGCTTCCCACTGTGGTTGGGATCTAGGAATTGGGCGAACGTAAGGGACCAGGTGAGGGAACCTCGTGTGGGCAGGGGGGCTAAGAGTAAGAAGCCGGTTCTGCTCCTCAGAGGGGGGTCAGAAGCTGAGGTGGGACTCGGGGTCTTGGGATGTGGAAACAGGGGTTAGACTCGCGCAATGAGAGACTTGGGGACGCAAGCGCTCGGAGTGGCAGGAGGAGCGTGGAGGTGGCTCGAAGGCTGAGTTAAGCTGCGGGAGCCGTGGATAAGCTATGAGAGCAAAGGGGGGAAGGGAGGATGGAAACGCTCACATGGGATTAGAGCACCCATCGGTTACATGACAGTTATATAACCGCACGTACAAGATATGAATATATGTATGTGTTGGGCTGGAGCGATAGCACAGCGGTAGGGCGTTCGCCTTGCACGCGTCCGACCCGGGTTCGATTCCTCTGCCCCTCTCAGGGAGCCCAGCAAGCTACCGAGAGTATCCCGCCCGCACGGCAGAGTCTGGCAAGCTACCCCTGGCATATTCGATTTGCAAAAAACAGTCACAAGTCTCAAAATGGAGATGTTACTGGTGCCCGCTCGAGCAAATAATGAGCAACGGGATGACAGTGATACAGTGACAGTGATGTATGTGTTATGTGCAACTATAGATACAGTATGAACACAGATGAACTACATACTATATATGGTAACTTTTGGGGAAGGGGGGAATTTGGGGTCACACCGTGCAGTGCTCAGGGGTTACTCCCCACCCTGCACTCAGGGATCTCTCCTGGTGGGCTTGGGGGACCCTATGTGGTGCCGGGGACAGAACCCGGGCCGGCAGTGTGCAAGGCCAGCACCCTCCCGCTGGTCCTCTCGTTCTGGCCTCTGGATGTTACCGTAAAGGCACTCACTCGGAGCAATGGATAAAGCAGGGCGTCATTGGCTTAGAACTGGAATGTCCCCAGGGTCAGACCCATATCCCTGCAGCGCCTCTCACTACCTGGTCGTCCCCCAACTGACCGTGAGTGGCCACAGAGCGCAGGACACGGCGGCAGTCTCAGGCCAGGAGCAGGGACGGGGACGGAGGCCTCGGAAGGTTGAGCGGCTGGGACACGGGGACACCACAGCCGAGTGGGTTCCCTTGTCTGTGCAGGTGGCAGCTGCCCCCACTCCCAGCACTACCTGGGGGTGCCACCTCCCACCCCCAAATCCCCTCGGCCCACCTGTCCGTTTTTAAGACGGACCTGTACAGGAAGGAGGGAATTCTAAGAAACAGAACAGCACCTAAACTGTTGCTTTTAGAAACTGCACGGTGCTGGGGAGACAGGGATTGCAGTTCAGCCCCACAAGCTGAGGGTCTCGGTTAACTACAGAACTGAAACTCTTGAGATTTATTTGGGGGCGGGGCAAGGATAGTGGGGGGGGCCATACCCAGTGGTGCCCAGGCTCTGTGCTCAGGAGTGACCTCTGGTGGTGCTCTGGGGAACCACATGTAGTGCGGGGCATTCAAACGCCAGCCGAAGCTGAAGTGGGACGGCAAGTGTCCCACCTCTTGTACAGACACTCTGGCCCCAAGATCTACTGTTTTAAGATCTACTCGTCACAACTACCTAGGAATAATGTCGAAACTGAAACAAAGTGGTAGCACGCCTAAAACCAAGCCCCCATCAGGGTTAGACGAACTACCGGCATTCTGCCTGCTTAATTCAGTAAGAACACAGGACTCTCCTTTGAAGGAAGCTGTGATCTATCCAGAACTCCTGCAATTTTCCTTCCACGCCCTCTGACACTCAATGAGACATTCTCAGGCACTCTTGGAAATGCAGGACCAGGGAGAAGTCGCGCTGAGAGCTAGTAGGCATGTTCTGTTCCATCTCTGGCACGGCACGCTCCCCTGAGCACTGCCAGGAGCAACCCCGCGCCCTGAGTGGGGAGTGCCCGAGCACCACTGGGTGGGGGGCCTCCAAGTTAAAAAAAAAAAAAGACCTATTGCCAAAATCTAGGAAAACCGACAGGTGTGATTCAGATACTGGCGCCTCATATAGGGTTTTAAAATAATATAACTTAGATACTTAGGAGAGAGGAATTTTAGGGGTCTGGAGTGATAGTACAGCGGGTAGGGTGTTTACCTTGCATGCAGCTGACCCAGGTTCAATCCCCCGGCATCCCATATGGTCCCCCAAGCACTGCCAGGAGAAATTCCTGAGTGCAGAAGCTGGAGAAACCCCTGAGCATCACTGGGTGCGACCCAAAAAGCTAAATAAATAAATAAATAAGATGAAAGAGGAATTTTAGGTAAAAGATTTTATCAGAGCCCTAGAATCTGTTTAAGGAATGGAAGAGCTAAGGTAACTGAATATTCCGGAGCTGGAGATATTCTAACTAAAACAAAGGAGTCACTGGCTGGGGTTGTGGCTCAATGGTAGAGCGCACGCCTTGTATGTGTAAGGTCCTGGGTTCAATCCCTGGCACTGCAGAATAGAGAATTCAATAGAGATCCTTTGTGGCTCATAAGCGTGCAGGCTGGGTGGTCACACAATCCTGGGACGCGAGCCTCCCTCAAGACTTGTTATCGGATCAACACACTATTCATCTGATATAAAAACAAAATAAAATTCAATTGAGGGGTTAGATGACAGCAGAATGGGGTTTCTATTGGATGGGCCTCAGTAACAAATGGTCCGCGGTCTCTGCAGTTGCAGCTCCCCGTGGAGGAGGGAGGAGAGGGTGACAGAAATAATTGGTAAGAATTTTCACTGAAAAATATCGGAGTCACATTGTCCCCCACCCCACAGCAGGTGGCTTCTGAGTTCCAAGCCACACACAAAGGCATATTCAGTTACTCAAATTAACTGCTACTGTTCACTGTCATCCCGTTGTTCATCGATTTTGCTCGAGCGGGCACCAGTAACGTCTCCATTGTGAGACTTGTTACTGTTTTTGGCATATCGAATATGCCCGGGGGAGCTTGCCAGGCTCTGTGGTGCATTTGATAGTATCCACTAGAGGGAAGAGGCACATAACCCTCAGCCAAGCAACATTCAGACCGATGAGTCCTTCCCAATAGCAACCATCCTAGTCAGAAGTCAAGGTAGGAATATTTTCAAATGCTGGGGGTGGGGGTGGGGCAAAAATGCGATTCTACACCCACAAAATGATCACCATAAAGATGCAGGGAGACCTGGGAGGTAGCGCTGGAGCCAAGGGTGTATGATTTGCAAGCGGAGGGTCCCTGGATTGAACCCTGGGACGGCATGGCCCCCTGAGTATTGCCACCTGTGGCCTTGGTGTGGGGGCGGGGGAAAGAGGGCATCCTGGGCGTCCCAGGCACCACTGGGCCAGAGGCCAGAGCAGAACGAAACGCTCAAGCCCCGCAATGAACTGTGCAGCCCCGTTAGCCACGGATCCTGGGGAGGCGAGCACTTCCTGGGAAGCCCCTCCACAAGCGTATGTCAAACAAAGGTGTTTTTCTGGTGGCAAAGGCAGAGAGAGACGGGCCTGGAGACAGTATAGAGGGCCCGGCTCTTGCACGACCTACGGTTCCCTGAGCCCGGCTAAGGCTGATCCCCGAGCGCACAGCTGCGAGTGAGCCCTGAGTTCAGCTGGGTGCAGCCCCCAAACTGGAAAACAAAACAAAACAAAACACAAAAACAAAACTAACTGGTGGAGAGTTTGCGCCTCTCAGGTCTGAACTTGAACAATTATCCAAGGAATCTTCCTCCCCAGAGCAGATGAGCCCAAGCAGGAGAGAGCGAACCTTCCACGGGACGTGACGAGCCCCTGAAAGCAGGGCCCCCCGATGCTGCTCAGGTACATCCTCACTCCAGTGGGGTCATCTGGGGCAAAGTGCAGGTCGCTGTCAAGTAAGATACCTGAGAGCGGAAGCTGGAATGTGGGCACCTAACGGCACACAGACAGCTGTCAGTTTAGCTAGAGCCAAATAAAGTTCAAGCAAACGGTCCTAGGGGTGTGGGGGCGTAGGGGTGTAGCACGGGACCTGCGTGTGTGCATTCCCAAACCCCCAGTGTGGCCCTGGGGGCCCCCAAACACCCGGAGGGGTACCCTGGTCCCCAGGACACTCAGGCTGCCCGTGGCACTCAGAACTGTGGGAGACTGACCCTGGTCCCCGGAACGCCAGGAGGCGTGGTCCCGAGCCCCCCGAACACAGCCGGGATGCGCGGGGACACGGCGGGGAGGGGTCTTGTCCCCCACACCACCACCGCCGCCCACCACCGCAGACCTAAACGGAAGCTGGGTTCTGCAGGTCGGACAGGGACTGGTGGGAGCGACGAAGCCTGGAGGGCCTAGGGGCGGGAGAGTGGAGACACTGGGGCCCTGAGGGCGGCCCCTGCTGTGGGGGTGCAAGACACCGCGTGACATTGGGGCGGAAGGAAGCCCTGGGGTCAGAAGTCAGGGCTCACTGAGGTCAGCAGGCACGCGGTTGGAACCTCCGGACAGAAGTGGGGGTAGGAGGCTCCGCCCCCGAGGGAAGGCCACGCCCAGGAGCCTTGTAGCCACGCCCCTCACTCAATCCCCGCCCCATAAGAACCCTCGTCTCCCCCCCGTTCCCGCCCTCTCTACCAGGCCCCGCCTCTGGAGCCCGCCCCTCCGCTCCAAGCCCCGCCCATGTAGCCCGTCCCTCCGGTCGGGTCCCGCCCCTTCTCCAGGCCCCGCTCCGTTGCGGCCGCCCCTCCCGTTCCCCCTTGTAGCCCCGCCCCTCAGCCCCAGGAGGCCCCGCCCCTCAGCCCCAGGCCCCGCCCCTCCGCTCGGGCCCCGCCCCTCCGCTCGGGCCCCGCCCCGCCGAGCGCTGGGGACGCCGGGGCCGCGCGGGTGCCAGTGGCCGGGAACGATCGAGGGAGCGAGGCGGCAGCCAGCGGCGCCGGGACCCCGAGGTCGGCCGGGGCTTCCTCGATCGCAGCCGCCGCCGCCCCCGCCCCGCCGCTCCAGCCCGGGGCCCGGGAAGATGGCGCTGCACTTCCAGGTCGGGGCGCGGCGGGGCGCGGGGGCGCGGGAGGCCGGGCGGGGGCGGGGGCGGGGGCGGCGCCCCTTCCCTCTACCTTGGCGCGGGGCACCCGGTCGGGTCGGCGGGGGGCGGCGGGGCGCGGCGCCGGGGCCGGGGCGCGCGCTCGCGCTTGGGACGGCGCGGACGAGGGCCGGGCGGGGTGCCGGCGCACGGATGGGGCGCAGGATGGGGCGCAGGATGGGGCGCAGGCTGCTTCCACGGTGCCTGCACCGCACGGGCACGGGCATCCCAGCCGGTCACTCCACAGACATTTCTGGAGCCCCCCCACCCACCCTCGGCGCACCGCCCGGCCCTCCAGGGTCTCCAGCCCTGTGCAAAGTTCTGGGATAAAGGATGACATCATCCGACTCTGCCAGCCCTCCCGGGATTCGCAGATAATTGCACAGTACACGTGAAAACCGAGAGCACAGGAGTAATCGCGGGATACGGCCACATAGGAAAGCGGCAGGCAGCTAAGTCGTGTGCATGCGTGAGCGCGCGAGTGTGTGTGTGTGTGTGTGTGTGTGTGTCTGTGTGTGCGCGCGTGTGTGCATGGGTGCCTGCATGCTGGAGACGGGCAAGCCCTACTCCTAGGCTTTCTCACGCTGGGACTGCTGCGAGCTGCCTTGGTCTTTATAGAGCCCTTCTGCTGCAGGGCGCGGAAGACACAGCCCCCCGCAGAACTTTGCAGTGGTCTCTTCTTGCAGAGGGTGTGCAGTCTCCAGAGGCTCTCGAGGGAGCTGGAGGAGTTGGCCGGGTGGCTCGCCATGGGCACGTGTTTCCAGGCAAACGGGCAGTGCGAGCCCAGGCCAAGAATTGTGGAAGGGCAAGGCATGGGCCCTAAGCTTAGGCTGGAACAGAGGGAAGGGGACAGGGGAGGCTGTCAGAGCAGAGATTGTGGTTTCCTGGCGGGGTGACGTGTGTCCCATTGTCCCGCCCACCTCTGGAGACTCAGGTCCCCCTGCCCCTGCTGTATCCGGCTCCCCAGGAGCCTTCCCAGCTGCTCCGGCCTCTCTTGGCTGTTTCTAAGCGTCTCCAGCTAAGGGCATGTGACTTATGTCCCCTGCCTCCGGAACACTCTTACAGAGAGTAGCATAGGGACATAGTTCAGGTGTAAATCTGTACTTGGGGGCCACACTGAGCGGAGCTCAGAGATGCCTCCTGCTGTGCTGGGGACCCTGTGCAGTGCTGGGATGGTGGTTCTGGGGTTTGCCAAGTGCAAGGCAGGCAACTCAATCCCCGGAGGAATTCTCCAGCACGGGGGGGTGGGGCTGAATCTTAGGAGTCAGTTGAAAAACTCTTTAAGAGTCATTACAAATGAAAACAAGGGGGCTGGAGTGATAGCATAGTGGGTAGGGCGTTTGCCTTGCACGCGGCTGACCCGGGTTTAAATCCCAGCATCCCATATGGTCCCCTGAGCACCGCCAGGAGTAATTCCCGAGTGCAGAGCCAGGAGTAACCCCTGTGCATCGCCAGGTGTGACCCAAAAACCAAAAAAAAAAAAAAAAAAAAAACAAATGAAAACAAAACAAAACTCCCCGTCTTGGTAGGGACGCTTGTCATAGCGGTGGTGGACAGTCTAAAAGTTGGGTCGGTCCAGTGAAGGACTCACGGGAGGCCCAGACAGACCCCTTGGGCCGAGGGGTGCACACGGCTTCCAGGGACCCACTGTCTCCCACCTCCCGCCCAGTGTAGGAAAGGGCTCTCCCGGGGCTCCCTCCCTGTTGCGTGCTGCCTGCTGGCGGGACAGGGTGGGTGGGCTTTCAGGAGAGCCACCGACAGTGTGGGTGGAAGCCTGAGCAGGGGTTCTCCGTCCCACCGGAGCCGGTCTGTGTTACTGGGCGGAAGCAGGGCAGGGTGGGGAAGACCCGGAGCTGGGAGCAGGTAAGCGGAGGCTGCCTGGGCAGAGAAGATGAGAAATGGGGAGAAAGATGCAGAGCACTGGAGAGGCCGCGGTTGGCCCACGGCTCTTGCCCTCAGGCCTCCTTTGGTTCCCGAAGCCGGGACTCGGGGCCAGCTCCTTACTGCCCGGCCAGGGCGCCGGTGTGGTCCGGGAGTGGCTGGGGACGGAGGCGGGAGGGCCCAGAGAGGGGTCACCCAGGCAGGGTGTGCCGAGCCAGTAGGAAAGCAGGATGGACGCGGGCAGAACAGGCTGTGCCCGCCCTGCCCGTGGGGCCCCAGACTCTCGCCTCCCCCGGTCTTCACAGTGCTCCCGCAGGAGGATTTTACCCCCTGGAGTTTCAAAAGCGAGATGGAGAGTCAGCCGTGCTCAGGGCTGTTCCTCCCGGCCCTCACGCAGGAACGACCCACAGCGGTACGTGGGGGACTGGACCTGCTGCACGGGCCGGCCACGGGGACGGCAAGCGCCTCGCCCCCGGACCCTCTCTCCAGCCTAGGTTCCAGTGCTCTTGCTCTCACTGCCCAGTAAACCCCGGAGAAAAATAAAGCCCTGGGGGCCACGGGGGTCCCCGCTCGGAAACACTGCAGAGCCCCGGGGAGGCGGGGAATCCAGGCTTCACAGAGTGTTGGTGGTCCTCTAGGACACATCACAGGTGTGCTGGCTTGAGCGTGGCAGGACACGGATGCTCTGAAGGCCCAGCCTCTGTTTGGGCAAAGCCGAGCGCCAGAGGCAGGACTAAGAGGAACAGGGGCGGGAGGAACCCTCAGGACTCAAGGTCCGGACTGTGCCTCGGACCCCAGACCCACCAGAGCAGGGAGCGGGGAATCTGTGGGCGAGATGCAGAATTTCTAGCACTTGTGGATCGTTTTCAGCATCTTCCTGAGTTTCCAAGAAGAAAGAATTTGTAGGTGAAGAGAAAGTGGTGCAGAGATGAGGCTGAAAGTAGGGGTGAGGCTGGAGGGCCGGATGGTGAGCGTGAGGGCTTGGAATTCGCTCGGGGCAGACAGATACGGTTCGACGTAGTGTTCTCCTGCCCCCGCCTCACTTGGGGGGTATGTAAAATGGGTGTGCTGGAGTCAAGGCTCTGCAGGAGTCAGGGTTTGGGTGAAGTGGAAGGCTCTCGAACACTGTCCAGTTCACGGTGGACGGAGGTGCTTGGGGGCCCAGATGCTTGGGCCCGCCAAGGAGACGAGGAAATGGCGGGAAAGGGAGGAAGAAGAAGGGTTTGTGGGAAACGAAGCAGCTTCACGATGAGGATTTTTTTTTTTCTCTTCCTATCAGCACTGAAATTGGCTGAATTCCAGAAGGCAGGAGGTCGAGGGAACATTCTCAGTGGAGGCAGACTCCTTGGGGCTCATCTGTCTTTGTTGTTTTTTAGGGGACCTTTCCTCTAGGATGGAAGCCTCCACTCTGAGAAAGACCTGGAACTTATCTGCAGTGGATGAGCCGGGATGGGGTGTGTGTGTGCGCATGCGTGTGTGTGTGTGTGTGTGTGTGTGTGTGTGTGAGACTCACCTGCAATGTGTGACTCACCTGCAATGGATGAGCTGGTGTGTGTGTGTGTGTGTGTGTGTGTGTGTGTTTGTGTGTGCGCCCGTGCGTGTGTGTATGAGAAAGGGAGAGAGGAGAGGAAAGGAAAGGAGAGGAGAGGAGAGGAAAGGAGAGGAGAGGAGAGGAAAGGAGAGGAGAGGAGAGAGAGAGAGAGAGAGAGAGAGAGAGAGAGAGAGAGAGAGAGAGAGAGAGAGAGAGAGAGAGAGAGAGAGAGAGAGATACACATGTGCTTGCCTGTAAAACTTCCCAGAACCAAGAAAATGCAAGTGCGCTCACCCCGCTGCTGTCTGCCCGGGCAGACCAGACGCCCCTGTGCTGGGCCCCCCCGACTGCCTCCCGCCCCGGCTTCTGTCCCTTTTACCTTCCGAGACGAGCGGACGGGCCGTGTGGGAGGAATCCCCGCAGCTCTGTCTCCGAGGGGGCGGGCCAGCTGCCCAGAACACTGGGAGGCGCTCTCAGACCTGAGGGCTTGCTCTGTCCGGTGCCTTTTGACGGGGGCTCGGGTCTCCGGGGGCTGCAGGCCTGGGGAGAGGCGCCCTGGCCCTGAGCCTGAGTTGTGGGCAGACCCGGGAGGAATCCGCTGCTCTGGGACCTTTCCTCTGACATCAGCGCCTGCAGAAACGAGAGCACGTGCGTGTCCGGTCCCTGGGTCTTTGGAAGGTCAAGTGCGAGTCAGCACAGGGCTGGCCGGTCGGCGGTCACTCCCTGGGAGTTTGACTCGTTCAACTCTGACCCAGATCAGGAAGTAGAAAATGGCATAAAGTTGCTACGAAGGAGAGAGAAGTGAAAAGGGTTAAACTGCCTTTACTGTTCCTTGGTGATTTCGAGAGGATATTTGGTCTCATGCAAAAAGGCAGCCGCAGGTCCGAGAGGACAGACGCTCCCATTTCGTTAGAAACAGCCCTTCCCTCAGGTGCTCACCTGGCATTGAAGTCTGTGCCAATTCTCCTGCCTCCAAGTAGTAATAATCTAATTCAGGTTCACGGGGCTGGAGCGATAGCACAGCGGGTAGGGCGTTTGCCTTGCACGCGGCCAACCCAGGTTCGATTCCCAGCATCCCATATGGTCCCCTGAGCACCGCCAGGAGTAATTCCTGAGTGCAGAGCCAGGAGTAGCCCCTGTGCATCGCCAGGTGTGACTCAAAAAGCAAAAAAAAAAAAAATCTAATTCAGGTTCAGCCTACATGAAATTTTCAATACGATGCCCTGCACAGAAACTCTCCCCCGCTGAAATTGTGCACTCACTTTGCGTGAGTCCTTTAGATGACGTCCACATGTCCACCCTCTTGAGATCAGATTTTCAGAAATGGAATGATTGTGAGTATTTGTCGGGGGGGAGGGAGCCCTAAAACAGGACCCTGCCACGTGTTGGGTAGCTGGGACACGGGGTCAAGCAGCGTTCCTGAGAAGCGTGGCAGCGTTCCACCCACAGCGGTAAAAACAGTCAGTCTAGGAGCCCCAGGTCAGCACCTATTTATGATTCCCAGGTTAGTTGTGTTTTCCTTCTTTTCTTTTTTCAATAGCGCTATTGAAGTCTCACGCTTGGGCCAGCTGTAAAGTGGCTGAGCTCGCCCGCCCGTCCTCGCTGAGGAAACTTAGCTCCCCTGGGCCTCGGGAAAGACTCTTTCTCGCCTGCCCGCCGGCTAATCCCTTCTCTTCTCATTCTCAGTCTCCCTTGGAGGTGGGCATGAGCGTCATGACTTCAGGCCTGTGCTGACCCCCCCCCCCCCCCGCCCCGCCAGGCTGCTCTGCCTCTTGCCCTTGCTGACTGGTTTTAGCTGAAGTTCAGGGAGCACGGCCAGGAGAGCCTTCTCCTGGGTGAACTCCGGCTTCCCGTCCTGGGACCACCCACCGACTCCTGCACTGCCGGGAGGCCGGGGGACGCCTGTTGCAGCTATCGGAATCTCCTCAGGCCTCGACGGACTCTCCGGAGGACAGTCTCCGGCCCTGCCACCCCGAACGTGCCCAATCTCACCTGACTCGGTGGGGACAGGCGTGGTGTGTGCCCCGCGTCCCGCAGCGGTTCACGGATCGGTCTTGTTGGCGTCCACTCCGGCCACATGCTCATCCCTTGTTGCTTCCCCCGCAGAGTCTGACGGAGCTGGAAGCACTGTGTACCCATCTCTACGTGGGGACTGATCTGACGCAGAGAGTAGCTGCCGAGAAAGTGCTCCTGGAACTCATTGACAGCCCGGAATGTCTCAGCAAGTGCCAGCTGCTGTTAGAGCAAGGGACAGTAAGTGTCGGGTCCAGGGGCTCTCGGGGGGAGGGCGGCGGTTGCTGCCAGCTCATGAACCCGCCCAGGGCGTGGGTGAGAGCCTGATCTGACCCTGCCGCTGCCCCCTACTGTAGATCATTTCTTTTTCTTTTTCTGTTTTCTTTTTGGGTCACACTCAGCGATGCTCAGGGGTTACTCCTGGCTCTGCACTCAGGAATCACTCCTGGCGGTGCTCAGGGGACCATATGGGATGGGATGGATCGAACCTGGGTCGGCCGCGTGCCAGGCAAACGCCCTCCCCGCTGTGCTATTGCTCCGGCCCTGTAGTTCACTTCATTGGCAAAGATAAAAAGCCCCGAAGGCCGACATGGGCAAATGAAATCATTTCTAGATTCCTCTGTGTGTCTGTTGGTGGGCAGAAGTTTCTGTGTCGGTTTTATAGGGCCACACTCAGTGGTGGGCCTGGGTGGGCCACCGGCCTGAAGGCGGGGCGGTGGGGTGGGGATGCTCAGGCCTTTCAGTGCTGGGGTCACATGTGGCTCTGTCTGGTACCAGGGATCAAGTTCAGAACCTCAGTCATGCGTAACCTTGTGCCATCTCCCTGACTCAAAAATGTTGCGTGTTTAGAAAGTTGATTCAGAGCTTTAAACACACACACACACACAACACACACACACCCCACTCGGGGTCCAGGGTTGTAGCTTGGAGGCCGAGAGTTTAATCCCGGCATTGCGCCACCTCGCTGAGTGTGACCCTGGAGTCACACTGTGTGTGTAGGCACTCGACATGGTGACGGTGATGACAAAAATGGAAGGACGTGGAAGTGGCGGGGAGGGGAGAGGAGGGAGAGGAGGGAGAGGTCAGCTCGGCCACAGAGAGGGACTCTGGGGAATCCTGGCTGCCTCAGAGATGCACAGCCTTGCCCCGGGCATGTGGGAGACCCTTGGCCGGGAGACGGGGCTCAGGCCCTCCCGCCCCATCCATTCTCGCAAGCTCCTCCCGGTGTCGCTGGGAAGGCAGGGATGGCTAAGCGCCAGGGAGACGTTGGCGTAGGGGAGCTTCGAGGGCAGTGGTGGGCACACTTTGAAACCACTCTGGCCCACAGGACAGAATCAGGGCAGCTCTGGAACGGCCGTCACGAGAGAGAGGGCTAAGCGTGATGGGGTTTTGTTGATGAAATTCAGATTCTAAGCACTGAATATATATTGTTTTCTGTAATGCAGGTCTGCTAGTGAAGGGATAACGATTTTCTTTTCTTTTTTTCTTTTTCTTTTTGGGTCACACCCAGCAATGCACGGGGGTCACTCCTGGCTCATGCACTCAGGAATCACCCCTGGCGGTGCTCAGGGGACCATATGGGATGCTGGGATTTGAACCCGGGTCGGCCGCGTGCAAGGCAAACCCCCTACCCGCTGTGCTATCACTCCAGCCCCAGGGATGATGATTTTCTTTGGGGGAGCGACATTTTGCTCTACTGGGGTTCACGTTTAGTATTTCCCATCATCAACATTGATCGCAAACATTCATATGTTAATCCTGATCCGTAATGAGATTTTACATATTTCATCTTTGAAAACGTCTTTTCCCGTAGCTACGGCCAAATATTGATACCGGCCACGAGCATCTGATTTTAATTAAGTATATTCATCACTTAGAAGGCAGCTATAGAATTCTATTAAAACTTCTCCTGGTATTTGCCTTTTAGAGCGCCATTACGTTGCTGATTCATCACTCCAGTTGGAGGTTAGGTAGAAGACCTTCAACTGCTCAGTTAAGTGGATTCTGAAATATGGAAAGGTGCTTGGCTCTGGCATTCTGGAATGTTTGAGAAATGCTGCTGCTGGAATGAATGGCCTTGAACCAGAAACAGTGCTCTGGAACAGAGATCTTGCCACCTGCTTCAACTTCTGGTGGTGGCAGAAATGTGGGAGGCAGCTCGGTGCTACCTGCCATCCTGACGTAGTTATTGTTGAAATGCTTTCCTGAGGTTGGTATGTAAGTGCGAGGCATCGTTTGCCTTTTGCACCCCTTGGTCACTTGAGGTTGAATTCATTTAGGGTGTTTTGTTTTGTTTTGATCTAATTTGTAGCAAAGCTGATTTCCAGAACTCTCAAGTGTTCAGCAGTGTCTCAGAGTGGTTCTTCACGTACGAAGAAGATTTCTGTCTTGGCCTTGAGCTTTAAAAGTTGCTCTAACGGGCCTGAGAGATAGTACAGGGTGTAAGGTACTTGCCTTGCACACGGACGACCTGTTTACCTGTTTCCGTATCCAGCACCACCTGTGGGCCCCCAATACTAAACTCTGTGTGTGCACGGGGGTGTGTGTGTGGAGGGGGTGGCTCGGGGCAAGCCAGGGTCCTCACATTTCATTCCTGGTAGAAATTCGCAGGGACCGAAGCTCGGTCACCGAGAGGATGTAGTCCCCTGTTGGTGCTGACTCCGCAGTGCCCGACAGAGGCAAGGTTCACAGTCACACACCGACGATGCCTCATCTAGAGACTTTCACGGTCATTCGCAAGTTTTGCAAGTGCATCCAACCGAGGCTTTTTATGCTCTTTTTTTTTCTTTCCTGCGGGGCGGAGGGGGCCCTTCCCAAGCGGTGCTCAGAGGCTCCGGGGCCACTGCTGTGTGCGCGAGGTTTCCCGGTGCTGTGAGGTGCCACCTCCGCCAGCCCTGAGGTTCTGGGGGACTGGGTGGTACCAGCGGTCAGACTTGGGCCTGGAGCCAGTTCATGCTCTGCCCTGGGCCCTCTGCCCGGCCTCTGCCGCTGCAGTTTTACCACCACCTGTGACCCATTTTAGCTGATGCTACTTACAGGGTTCGCTTTCTCAGTTTCTCTGGGACTATCTCGGCGTGTGTGAGACTCTACCCAGCTCTCCATTGTGGTGAGTCCTGTGGTCATTTCAGACTCACTGTGGCCTTCGGGAGTGCACAGCATCAGCGACCAGTATCAGTACCAGTGTTATTTATCTGAGCAGCATTTAATAACATCTCAGCTCCTCAAAACCGAGGCAGACACTCTCCGAGTCATCTGCCTGCTCTAAATTATTACTATTATTACTATTATTATTTATGTGCACCACACCCAGTGGTGCTCAGGGATTCAAGACTGGAGGGCTTGGGGGACCCTGTGTGATGTTGCGATTGCTGCTGGATCAGCCACGTTTGAGACGAACACCTGACCTGGCTGTGTTATCATCACTCTGGACTCCAGTCACCAAATTACTTTTTTTTTTTTTTTTTTTTTGCTTTTTGGGTCACACCCGGCAATGCACAGGAGTTATTCCTGGCTCTGCACTCAGGAATTACTTCTGGCGATGCTCAGGGGACCATATGGGATGCTGGGAATCGAACCCGGGTCGGCCACTTGCAAGGCAAACGCCCTCCCCGCTGTGCTATTGCTCCAGCCCCCCACCCCACCAAATTACTTTTTATATGTTGCTTTGACACTATCAACTCTTGGAACAATTTTCTCATCAAAGAGCTAGTACTATGAAATTTTTTTCCCTTGCATATACTATTTCAACTACTGCATGGAAATAGTGGTGATTTAAAGAACTCTCTTGGTTTAAGAGGCTTTCTTAAAAAGAAATTAAAACAATAATAAAATTTCAAAATAGTTATTATAAAAATTGTATGATTTTATTTCATCTTTTTTTCCCCCCTCATGTTGTGGCTAAGAAATGAGACACTTTGAAACTGTGTGCAGCCTTATAGGTGTGTGTATATGGTGTGTGTGTGTGTAGTGTGTACAAATTCTGCTGTGACGAGATTTTCTGGGTGATGCTTTTGACATACTCTGTTGATTTCCATCCTCTCTTTTGAGGATTTCCTGTGAATGTGAATTGTATTTTTAAAAAAATTATTTTACTTTTTTTTGCTTTTTTGGGGGTCACACCCGGCGATGCACAGGGGTTACTCCTGGCTCTGCACTCAGGAATCACTCCTGGCGGTGCTCAGGGGACCATATGGGCTGCTGGGAATCGAACCCGGGTCGGCTTCGAGCAAGGCAAACGCCCTTCCCGCTGTGCTATTGCTCCAGCCCTGTGAATTGTATTATTATTATTTTTTTTTTTTAGCGCCGCTGTGACTGCATGCAGCTGAAAGCACTGCTTGCCTCCCAGTTGAACCCTTCCCGGTTACACGCTGGACAGTCTCTTCTGTCTAGTCTTGGCCTGATGTTCTAATGACAGCATGAGCCTCAGATCACGGCCCGGAGGTGGCTGTGCCGCCCAGGTGCTGGGGGGGTCACTCACTGCCATTCCCGAGCTGGGGGGGTCACTCACTGCCATTCTGTTAACAGACGCCGCTTTTGGAACTTGATATCCTGGGGTTTGTCTTTTTGTTCTTTTTAGTCGTTTCGAGTAGTACAAACTGTCCGTCCTTCCTGGGGCTGGAGGCACGCGGCGGTCAGTTTGCTGGCCTGTGACCTCGAGGCAGAGAAAAGGTGGGCTATGCGCACAGTTAGTGGCCGGAGCGTAGAGGGGCTGACCTAGAAGGACGGAGTCTGTCTGTGGGTGGCCAGGCTGGCCTGACGGCGTGGGGAGGGCGTAGGGAAGGTCCGGAAGAGCAGCCGCCCTGGTCGGAGGAGCGTCCAGGTGGAGCCGGGTGCATGGAGCGATCACGGAGGCAGAACACGCAGGGCTGCGTAGGGACGGGACGGTGCTTCATTAGGGCGTGCCGGGTCACGTCCTCCCTCTCGCTTGCCTTCCCTCCCTCGGCTTCTCCCTCCCT
Source organism: Sorex araneus (assembly GCF_027595985.1). Classification (NCBI taxonomy): domain Eukaryota; kingdom Metazoa; phylum Chordata; class Mammalia; order Eulipotyphla; family Soricidae; genus Sorex; species Sorex araneus. Next base: position 260,491,238 of record NC_073303.1, read on the forward strand.
CGGCTCTGGCCTCGCGAGTGCGTGGGTGGGTCCTAGCAAGCGTGGTCTCACGGCGGGCCTCCTCCTTCTCCCCAGACCTCCTACGCGCAGCTGCTCGCGGCCACCTGCCTCTCAAAGCTTGCCGGCCGACTCAGCCCTTTGCCCGTCGAACAGAGGATTGATATCAGTAAGTGGCTTATTATACTTTGAAAAAAAAAAATCAAATTGCACTTGGAGAAAAAGTGCTCCCTTTCAGATGGAGAAAGGAGCACAAAGTAAATGATGCTTGGAGGGCCCGCTCGGGATGGGAGATGCTGCGTGCTGAGAGTAGACTATGGACCAAACAGGACGGCTGCTTAGTACCTGTGTTACAAACCATAACGCCCAAAAGGAGAGAGAGAGTAAGAAGGACTGTGCCTGCCACAGAGGCAGGGGGTGGGAAGGGTGGGGGGGGGAGGGATGCTGGGAACGTTGCGGGTGGAGAATGGGCACTGGTGGAGGGATGGGTACTTGAACATTGTTTGACTGGAATGCAATCATGAAAGTTTCTAAGTCTGCAACTACACCTCACGGTGATTCGTTAATATTAAAAAAAGAAAAGAAAAAGAAAAAAAAGAAGCACACACACACACACACACACACACACACACACACACACACACAAAGACTGTTCCCCTTTAAATATGTTAAACCAAAACACAGGAGAATTATTTGATTCTGTTGGTGGTGGTTGTTTTTGCTTTAAGGGAGCGGGGGAGGGTGTGTGCCGCAGGCTTTGGCCCCACTCGGCGGTGCCCGGGGCCTCCATCCCAGTCTCTTACATTAGGACATCCCCGGGGCCACCCGTGTTTCCCCTGCGCGTGGCCGGGCGGGGTGTGGCTGTGTTCCAGACAGACGCAGAGGCCCTCTCCAGAGAGGGGGCTGCTACCACACGGCTCCTCACCGCGCCATCAGCTCTGCTGCCTTTCTGCTCCCACCTGACTGTCCACTTCTCTGTGTGTGCCAGCGCGGCGTCCTGCCGGGAAGCAGACAGATAACGGTTCCTCCCGGGGGCTCGTCCTGGACCGGCCTTCACCCTTCCCTCTTCAGCAGTACCGCTGTGCGCTGTGCTAGAAGTTTCCCCTGCCGCCTTGCTGCTGCAGCCTTGGGGCTCTCTCTTGGTTGGTCCAGGCTGTGCTTTTCATCCGAGACGAAGAAGAAAGCATGGCCCAAGTTGGGTTCTCAGATAGCCTCTTCCCGCCCCGCTAGCAGTTCTGCCATTATAATTCTCCCTTCTTGTTGTGTAATTTGCATGCCAAACATTCACTTGTTCTGTGTGTACAGTAAACATTTTTTTTACCATTTTTATGAATTTTGCTTAATTTTTTATTTTATTTTTATTATTATTTTTTTTCTTTTTGGGTCACACCCGGCGATGCACAGGGCTCACTCCTGGCTTATGCACTCAGGAATCACCCCTGGCGGTGCTCAGGGGACCATATGGGATGCTGGGATTCGAACCCGGGTCGGCTGTGTGCAAGGCAAACAAACGCCCTACCCACTGTGCTATCACTCCAGCCCCTGCTTAATTTTTTAAATTAAAAACATTTCCAAATTGCCCAGTGCTGAGTGATTAAATACTGGTGAAAAGATAAAAGCACATTCTTTGGCTGCGGGTATAATGCCTTATTTTAATTAAATCATTAATACCTTAAATTTTTTTCTGAAACTATACCAGAGACTTATGAAAAATGTTGAATTATTAAAAGAACTGGAACGATGGCACAGCGGGTAGGGTGTTTTGCCTTGCACATAGCTGACCTGGGTTTGATTCTTCTGTCCCTCTCGGAGAGCCCGGCAAGCTACCAAGGGTATCCTGCCCGCATGGCAGAGCCTGGCAAGCTACCCGTGGCGTATTTGATATGCCAAAAACAGTAACAACAAGTCTCATAATGGAGACATTACTGGTGCCCACTTGAGCAAATTGATGAACAATGGGATGACTGTGCTACAGTGCTACCATTTTTATGGAGTTGCACTGACTTCTCCACATTTCTATTGCTCCCAAGAGTTGGGGGCCTTCTCCCAGCCTGCCCACTGCTGAGCTGCTGTCTGCCCCTCCTTGTTCACCTTTCATGGGTGGATGATAGCATAGTGCCAGACCTGTGTCATTTTTGGCATCTGGCTTCTATAACTGAGCATGACTTTTTTTTTTTTTCTTTTTGGGTCATACCCGGCGATACACAGGGATTACTCCTGGCTCATGCACTCAGGAATTACTCCTGGCGGTGCTCAGGGGACCCTATGGGATGCTGGGAATCGAACCCGGGTCGGCTGCATGCAAGGCAAATGCCCTCCCCGCTGTGCTATCGCTCCAGCCCCTGTGCACAACATTTCTGCGGCTCATCCTCTCTGTGTGTCCATCCGTATTTTGTCCCCATTTTTTTTTTTATTTTATTGAATCACTGTGAGATAGTTACAAGCTTTCATGTCTGGGTTACAATGTCACAATGATCAAACACCCATCCCTCCACCAGTGCACATTCCCCACCACCAGTATCCCGGGTATACCCCCCTCTCCTCCCCTCCCCCTGCCTCCATGGCAGACAATATTCCCCATACTCTCTCTCTCTACTTTTGGGCATTATAACTTGCAACACAGATTTTGTTCCTTTTTAAATGAGAGAAGAAAACTTCCTTGCCTCAGTAGGACATTTGGAAATTTGTTGCCACTTGGTGGACATTTGATGTTTGGGGACAGTTGGGGTGTTTGGTATTTTTGACGGCTCTGAGTGATACTGCTGTGACTTTGTCAGGCACGTCCTTACGTGGGTGTGGTTTCCTGGGAGTGGGACTGCCGGGTCGTAAGGGAAGACGGCTTCCCTGGGAAGGAGGCTCCCACGCTGTATTCCCGACCCGTTACTTTTTTTTTTTTATTAGTGAATCACCGTGAGACAAAGTTACAGACTTACAGACTTACAGGTTTTCATGCTTTCGTTTCAGTCATACAATGATTGAGTACCCATCCCTCCACCAGTGCCCATTTTCCACCACCAATGGTCCCAGCATCCCTACCACCACCCCCACCCTGTCCCCTTCACCCCACCCTGCCTCTGTGGCAGGGCATTCCCATTTGCTCGCTCTCCCTTTTGGGGTGTTGTGGTTTGCTACAGAGGTATTAAGTAGGCATCATGTTCGGTCTATAGTCTATTTTCAGCCCGTATCTCCCATCCCTAGTGGGCCCGCCAAGCACCCTTTGCTTGGTGATCACTTCTCTATCAGAGTTGCTTCTTCACCTAGCATGTGAGGCCAGCTTCTAAGCTGTGGAGTACTCCTCTTGGTACTTATCTCTACTATTCTTGGGTGTTAGTCTCTCATTCTGTTACTTTATATTCCACAAATGAGTGCAATCTTTCTATGTCTGTCCCTCTCTTTCTGACTCATTTCAGTCAACATGATACTTTCCATGTTGGTCCACCTATATGCAAATTTCATCTTTTCTAACAGCTGCATAGTATTCCATTGTGTAGCTGTATCAGAGTTTCTTTAACCAGTCATCTGTTCTCGGGCACTCGGCCGACCTGTTACTTTTCTTAGCATATTTTATCCTGCTTTAATTTGCCCAACTCCAGCGTTTAGGTTCACGGAAGACTGCAGTACATCGGTCTTTGTTTTTTCTTTTTGGATCACACCCCTTGATGCTCAGGGGTTACTCCTGGCTCTGCACTCAGGAATTACTCCTGGCAGTGCTTGGGGGAACCATATGGGATGTTGGGAATAGAATCCAGGTCAGCCGTATGCAAGGCAAATGCCCTACCCGCTGTGATATCGCTCCAGCCCCAAGTGCGTTGGTCTTGGGAACTTCCTTTCCAAGTGTCAAGAGTCTCGCTGGACGTCTGCTCAGTGTGTGCTCAGATTTTTCATGCTTCTCATTCATTAAGTTGTGAGGCATTTACCTTTTCTTACTTTTTTCCCAAATGCCACCTGTCCTTTGAGGCCAAACCGGAAGTGGAATCCTTTCCCTTTACATTTTTGTCTTTCTTCCTTTTTTTTTCCTCCTGGTAGATTTTGTGGCGTATTTGTGACCTGACCTCATTTTCTCAGTCTGTGGGGAAGTTGGCGGCTGAGTTTGCTTTGAACCCACACTTAGTGATTCTGGTACATTAACCTCAGTCCCGGCTTTTTTTGTGTGCTATTGTTCCTGTTTCCTTTACCTTACATGCTTCGTTGTGTATTTTTGTACACACTTCCGCCACTTAAGCAGGGTACAGATCTGCCCCCTGGGATGTGCGTTTCTGACAGTGCTGTGCATTGTTAGGCAACCACACTGAGGCACTTGGGAGAGAAAGAATAATCCAAAACAAGAAATTCAGAGCCTTTGTCAGTGACACATTAAAAAAAAACACAAAAACAGGCATCTAACAGGAGACAGCATTAAATGCATTAGGTGCGTTAATTGCACCGATTAAATGCTAAGAACTGCGTACATAGCTTAGTTGATGAGGCATTTTATCCTGAAAAATACCTGAGGTTTGACCGTCGAAGTGGGGCCCAGAGGGCTGCAGCTTGTCCGTTATCCCGGGATGGTCAGAGAGGAGGGTCTGGAGCAGTGGCGAGGGCTGCGTCAGGTTGGGGCTTGCCGGTGGGACTGTGTGTGTCCCTTGGCGTGACGGCAGTGTCCTGCATCCGCCTTGCTTGCTTTTCAGCGTGAAGCCGTGCAGAGACACTCGCATTACACTCCGGTGATCCCGTGATGTATCAGTTGCGCTGGAACGGGTTTGCTTTTCAGAAGTCTAGCGTGGCCCTGCCTCCGTGCATCCATACTTCCTGGAGAAAGAGGCTGATGCTTGATCAGCGAGCACGCCCGCCTCCACGCCCCCCTGCTTTACGGGACTCGCCTAGGAGCACTCGGAAGCCCCGGTGATCTCGGACTGTCTTCTTTGTAGGGAACTACATCCTCAATTATGTGGCCTCCCAGCCCAAGCTGGCTCCCTTTGTCATCCAAGCTCTCATTCACACCATCGCGAAAATCACTAAGCTGGGCTGGTTCGAGGCTCAGGACGGCCAGTTTGTCTTCAGAGAGATCATTGCTGATGTGAAGAAGTTTCTTCAGGTAAGGAGGAGTTATTAGGAAAATATCGGTTTTTTTGTTTTTTTAATGTTTGTTCGTCTAGAATGCTGCTTAAAGCTGTAATAGAGCGGGCAGGGCCCTCGCTTTGCACGTTGACAGCCTGGCATTTGCTCCCCGACACGCCTATGGCCCGAGCTCCGTCAGGAGGGAGACCTGAGCACAGAGCCCTGGGTAAGCCCTGGGCGCCGCTGCGTGGACACAGCATGAGCCCGGGGGCCTCCGAGCAAGGATGCTCGGCCACAGGGAACCCTGAGCTCAGCTCACACACTCCAGATGGTCACGAGAGCCAGAGGAATTAAAATGCAGACGTTCTTCGATGTCTCTTTCGCGTACTTTGAGACAGTTTGAACTGAATTGCATGTGCTGATCCGACAGTAGTAACTGGCGACAGGCAGGAACGACAGCGGTAAAATCAAGACCTGAAAAGATTGTCGCGTGTATCCATGCCTTTCCAACCTGAACATAGCGTAACTGAATGGCACATTTAGTACATCCATGCTTTTCACAAGATTTGGGAAGAGGGTAATTTGTTAGAAATGTGCTCTAAAAATCTGGATTTTTCTTCGAAGGGAGTTTTTGAGATTAAATTGGAAGCAGATTAAAATTTAAGTGTAATGGGGGATGAAACTGTTCCCCACTCCACTGAGCACTCGAAGTGCTTTTGTTACATCTGAGTACATGTCCAGGCACTGTTAAATGATTTCAAAAGGTCCTGAGTGATCTCTGATCTAGTTCATGAATCTGAGCATAGTTCATGAATCTAATTTCTTGAGTTCAGCTCTCTTAATAGCTCTGAAATTTCTTTCTTTTTTTTTTCTGCTTTTTGAGTCATACCTGGCGATGCACAGGGGTTACTCCTGGCTCATGCACTCAGGAATTACTCCTGGTGGTGCTCAGGGGATCATATGGGATGCTGGGAATCGAACCTGGGTTGGCTGCGTGCAAGGCAAACACCCTACCCGCTGTGCTATCGCTCCAGCCCCATAGCTCTGAAATTTCTAAAGTTGAAAAGTACTTCTTTGGTTTATTCAGTGAAGAGCAGCCCTTGAACTTCGGGGCTCAGTGTGTCATGAAGCCTTGGTGTGTGCCACGCGGCTTCAAGGTAGGTGGCTCTTTGCCCACCTAACCTTCACACCTAAATTTATTCTTCAAAACATGTTGAAATTCTTATTTGTAGACCTCAGTTGGGATTTTCTCCACCTTTTAACATGTGATCGAGGGAATGTGACGTCTCAGCATTGCATGACTGTGCCGTGGTGGCTTACACGTTAAGCACCAGTCTCGTGTCTGCATGTGCTGAACTTGGTTCTTTTCTCCGAAGGGGACCATGGAACACTGCGTAATAGGCGTGATCATCCTTTCAGAACTGACTCAGGAAATGAACCTGGTGAGTCTTTCCCTCTCACAGGGCCTGCGGCTCCATAAATGATGCCATTCCTCTAATATAAATTCTTTGTGAGACCGGAAACTCTGAAAATGCAAGTCTTTTATTTATTTACTTTTTGGTCTGTCTGTTGGTGTAAGTATTGGGACACTTGCATTTTTATTGAAAATATCATTTTGATAGACTAGAAAGAACAAGGAGTTAGAAATGGCCCTGGCTTCTTAGCAAAGGGAGAATCATTCTTTTATTCTCTGTCTATATAGTAACACACTATAGCACTTTTGGCATATCGAATATGCCACAGGGAGCTTGCCAGACTCTGCCATGTAGGAGGGATACTCTTAGTAGCTTGCCGGGCTCTCTGAGAGGGATGGAAGAATCGAACCCGGGTCGGCTGCATGCAAGGCAAACGCCCTATCTGCTGTGCTATCGCTTCAGTCCAGTAACACACTAAGCCTAAGAAATGCAAAAAAAGGACACAGACTGCTGTTTTTCTAAAAATAAGAGCCTAGCACTTCTGTGGGTTGGTTTTCCTGGCGGACACAATCCCAAGGGACACCACAGCATGGGGTCCTGGGCGCTTGGCACCTGCTGGCATGGGTTTTCCCCGCCAGAGTCACGCCTCTGCCTGCAGTGACCGCGCGGGCCCACACCGCCTGCTCCTGTTCTCTCCTGAGCTCACCACGGTTCAGCACAGCACAAATGCAGAAGCTGGGCTTTTGGTGGAGTGACTTCACACAGCAGCCTTCTGAACCCCATTCTGCAGTCAGACCTCAGGTATTTTTCAGGATGAAATGCCTCATCAGCTATCCTCCGTACGCATTTATGAACCATTTAACTGGTGCAGACCTTGGCCGTGTCTTCCCCTGGAAGCCTCTCTGAAAGTATCTGAATTTTTTGTTTCGGATTACTCCTCCCCCCTGAGTGCCACGGTGTGGTTGCCTAGTAATACACAGCACACCTCCAGGAGCGCAGGCCACAGTGGGCGGGGCTGTGCCTGTTTAAGTGGCACCTATGTGCAGGTACAGGGCAGCACCTAACACGCACAGCCAGGCCCCTTGCTGGCCAGAGGGCCACTTTGCAGCGGCATTTTACAGTTTCTCTGCAGAAAAATAGCATCGAAACAGTGAATTTTTTTGTGTGTTTAATCGGAAAGTAGAAAATATTTCTACATGTACTGGAAGGATTCCTAAAGTTTAAAGTGACTTTTAATTGACTGGCCATAAGTTCCCCAGCTCCTCTGCCCCAGAGTAGGTATTGCTTCTGTTGTAGCTTTGCTGCTGCTCATTGATAAATGGAAATATTGTACTATTTATAGCACTAAGATCCTAATGCATGCCATAATCTATTCTAGAAGCTTAAGAACTATCTTAGTAAATTATTTTTTGATGCTGCTCATTGATAAATGGAAATATTGTGATGTTTATAGCACTAAAATCCTAATATGTGCCATATTCTATTCTAGAAGCTTAAGAGCTATCTTAGTAAATTATTCTTCAAAATTATTTATCATTAGTAAAAAACTGAGAGTAGACTGTAGCTTTTATAGTAAAGCAGACTTCTGATTATTACTTATGGCTTGGCTTCTTTTTAGAAGAGCAAGTATATATGAACCCCTGGTATATCTGATATATATAATAATCACTTTCATTCGAATGAATTTTCCTGTTACTGATTCAGTGTGCTGATTCACAGAAATTTTTAGAAGCTAAAAATTATCTTAAGAGACTTTTCCTTTTTACAAGTGGAGTCCTAGGACAGGGAATTGTTGCTTCCCTGGTGTATGGTCCAGGAGTTAAAACATGTGTTTCTGTTGCCTCTGAAAAAAAACACATCAATTCTTATTTGTAATTTGGCATCAGTATGATCTCTAGAAAGAGCTCTGAATGGAAACATTCCTGAAACTCTTTTTAACTGTGTCTGTGCCATCAACGCTTCATGTAACCTTAAATAAATCACTTTTCCCAGTGGGATTTATTTTTTAATTTTTTGATTTTTGTTTGTTTTGCTCAGGGCTTACTTCTGGCCTTGTGCCCAGGAATCACTCCTGGTGGGCTCTGGGCCCAGAAGGGATCAAACCCGGGTTCCGTGAGCCAGGCCAACACCCCGCCCGCTGTACTATCGCCCCGGCCCCATCCCAGTAGATTTTTTTTAAAACTTCATTTTTGCTCTGTACTTTATGATCCTTAAATCATTTCCACTTCTTCTGTTACTCAAGAAACTTGGTTCTGGTTAGATGAATTTATTCTTTCGTAGGTTGATTACTCAAGACCTTCGGCAAAACACAGGAAAATAGCTGCCTCGTTTCGTGACTCTTCCCTCAGAGACGTTTTCGTGCTCGCATGCTCTCTCCTGAAAGAGGTAACTCTGCTCAGAAGTGCCACCGTTCCCTCCTCCCGCCCCGCTCATGGTGACTGCAGTCCTGTGGGTTTGCGCGGTTCCCTCAGAGGCCCAGAAACTCTGCTCCCTGGTGCCTGCGAGGTAAGTGGGAGTGAGCCTGGTCTCGGAGGCTCCGGGTCACCGTCTCTGGCTGCTCGGAGGCTCTCCAGAAGCTGCCGAGACTCCCTGTGTCTGCCTGGCCCCCGTGTGTGATGTGCATCCGGGTGAGCCTTGAGGCGACAGCGAGCTGCCCCCGTGTGTTTCTCTGCCCTCCGTGTTAGCGTTCCTCTCGGCGCCTGGACACTTGGCGTTCCCGGGCCCTGGGGAGCAGGGGCCCCTGGAGCCCCGAGGGCGACAGAGAGAGCAGCGCTCGGCCTCACTGTGCTGCCGGAACGTTCCCTTTCTCCAGGTGCGTCCCTCTGGGCTCTGAGCCCCGGGTTTCTGCCCGGGGGAGGAGGAGAGTGAGAACTCCCATTCCACACGCGTCTGCGAGGCCCTCTGTCCGTTCACATTTTTTTTCTTTGACTATGGAAAATACATTGATTTACGCAGGAGAATAGGGGCGAGAAAGGGTCCTGCCAAGGGGGGAGGGGCACTGGCACCTGCGTGCTACCTGCAGGTGGGGGACATTCTGACCCTAACACACACACACACACACACACACACACACACACATAGATACACACAGAGACACACAGAGACACAGATACATACACACAGACACACAGATACACACACAGACACACACAGACACACACACAGACACACACACATGATCCTTGTTCTCCTCAGCCCTTGATTTGGTGAGGTATGATGTTGAAGTTCCCGCCCAAGTTTTTGTTTTTTCTTTTGGGGGCGGTTATTCCTGGCTCTGCACTCAGGAATTACTCCTGTTGCTGCTCAGGGGACCCTATGGGATGCTGGGAATCGAACCCAGGTCAGCCGCGTGCAAGGCAAACGCCCTCCCTGCTGTGCTATTGCTCCAGCCCCCGCGCCCAAGTTTTTCACAGTGTGCTGTCACTGAGAGTTTCTGGCTGATCTGAAGGGACCTTTCGGGGTGGCGTGTGCTCAGGATTGCTCTCCGGAAGCCGGGGCGTCCTTGGCGGCTCACAGAGCTCTGCGCCCCGAGGCCGTGTGTGCGGGTCCTTCTGTATGGAGTGGCCCCACTTGTCAGATTCAGCCTGCTCGGCTTAGCCAAAGCCAATTCGTCCCCCACGCATTTCCGTGTCTGTGTCGTGTGACATTTGTGCCCTAAGTCACAATGTTAGAGCAGAGGTGCCCAGACTATTGGGCCTGTTTCCCCTTCTCAGGAAAAACCCCTGAGCACCCCACTGGCAAGCTCTTTCTTTTAAACAAACAGAATAGAAAACGCCCCCTGCCCTGGATCTTTCCCGTGCCCCCGGGTGGGAGGTGTCGCCCTCTTTGGGAAGTGCTGCTCGAGAAGGCGGCCTGTAATTTATTGCTAAGTGCAAACTCCCATGTTACAAAAAGAATTTTAAAAAACCCTATTTCTATATGCTTTCGTTGGCAGAGATTTTACAGTTTCAAGAGCTATACCGCATGATACGTAACTCTGCAGACTTGTTTTTAGGTTTATTATCTCTCCGAGAGTACTAGTCATGTGAGTAGCTGCCGTGCTCAGAGACCACCGGCCCATACCCAGTGGTGATGAGAGGGCCGCGTGGCTCTGTGGCTCGAACCCGGGGCCTGGCAAGCCAGGCCCACTCACTGGAGCCACACCCCCAGCTCTGGGTTGATGTTAATCAGGCATTGAAGAAGTGTTTCGATTAGAGAAGTGACAGTTTCTTGACTGACTTACCGCACGATGCTCCATCCGGCTTTGGGTATCTTTCAGGTGTTGGCTAAACCTTTGAATCTGCAGGACGAAGACCAACAACATCTAGTCCTGCAGGCCTTGAAGCTGGTCCTCCACTGCCTCAATTTTGACTTCACAGGCAGCTCAGCAGACGAATCTGCTGATGACCTTTGCACGGTGCAGATCCCAACAACCTGGAAAACAAGTAAGGAACGCCTTAGAGAGCGCAGGTGGGTCCTGTGCGGGGCGGAGTGGGCGCCTTTGCTTCTGGGCCATCCCCTCGTGCTCGTGCTGGGCTGTCGGAAATCCAGAGGGTTTGCACAGGGCTTATGGGACGGGAAAGACGAGGGGAGCACAGGTCTGAGGGGGAAATGGAGGGCTGTGTTCTGAGACCTTGGAGGACAAGAGTGAGAGAAGCTACTACTTTAGGCAAGAAATCGGAGCCTCTTCCCCCGGCTCTCCAGAGAGTGACTGAGCGGAGCGGAACAACCACTCCCTCCTCCAGAGAGGGGTGCTGAGGGTGCGACCCTGCCCGGAGAGGGAGGCGGCCAGGCTCTGCTGGAGTCAGGGGCGGCCGGCAGGCCTGGTGAAGCATCTGCATCCTCTGCAGATGCCCGGGACGGTCACGGCTGCCTCTGCCAGAGCCGCCCGCTCTCAAGCCTGGGGCACGCAAGCTGGAGAGGTCCCACAGTCCCGGGGTGCCACACGCAGCCCTAGAGGAAAACAGGTTTTGCAGAAACGTCGAGTGTGGGAACCAGAGCCAGAACACGGTGATGAGGGGCTTAGGGACGGGACTGTGGGAACTGGACTGTGTACTGGTTTATCACAGGCACCCATCCACGGAGTAAAACCTGGCCAGACTAAACATATACCTGTGTGTGCACGCATGTGTGAGAGTACACGCATACACGCACAGGCACACACGTTCATGCCCGTTGAGAAATCTGAGTAAGAGGTTGCTGGGCTGCCTCAGCGTGGTTTGCTGACCGTGCCGGGGCGCTGAGGTGGGCCCAAAGCCAGGGCCTGCGTGTGTGAGGCCTCCTGAGCCCAACCCCAGCCTGGGGGCTGGAGTTTGCCAGGGGCTAGGCACAAGGAAACTGGACTTGGGGTTCGTGGGGCTTCTCTGGCCTTATTGGCCACTACAGGTGAATTAAATGCCCTTCAGTTTCAGGAAGAGGGAAAGTTAGTAGACTCCGAGAGAAAGGGAAAGTCAGAACTACAGATTCTTAAGAAAGTTTGATTAACATCCCAGAGATATATTTTTTTTAAAAAAGGTGATGCGTATTTGAAGCAAGAGTAGAGTGCTGTTTTTATGAAGGCAGGAGCGAGGGTACAGCAGGGAGGATGCTCGCCGGGCATGTGGCTGGCCCAGTTCTGTCCTCAGCAGCCCCTGTGATTCCCTGAGCCCTGCCAGGAGTGATTCCTGAGTGCAGAGCCAGGAGTAACCCCCAAGCACGGCCGGGTGTGGTCCCAAAACAAAATAAGTCAATAAAAAAGGAAGTTTGAAGAACATCCCAGATACAAAAGCTAAAGTTTGCCAAAGTAAAGCACCCAGTAAAAGAGCTAGAAGATGGTGTTAGGGAAATACCCCAGAACATGGAACATAAAAAGCAAGGCAAGATCTGGCAGGCGGAAAATACACGGATATCAGAGAATGGAACAGCAGATCGGACGTGTGTCTGCCCGGGCCGGGGAGGGGAGAGCAGAAGCGGAGACACGGGACTCGCAGACAAGCAACGCCAGCGGGCAGCGTCCCGGGCAGCGTGATGGGATTCCCCTGGCAGTCAGCCCGGTGCCCAGCAGACTGAGTGAAAAGATATGCACTGGGCTTCCCAGCTCCGACCGTTCCGAAGGACGAGGATGGAGAGAAGATGCTAGAATCTGCCAGAAAGAAAAACAAGACACTTCCCCAGGACTGGGACCCCGACTGACACTCATTTCTCCACGACTGCATGAGCAGCGAGTGACAGGCTCGGGGGTCTTGGGGAGAGGGAGACTGGGGTCGCTCCCAGCCGTGCTCAGGGGCTACTCCGGGTGTGGGGTGCTCAGGGTTTGCTCCCTGCAGTGCGGTGCTCAAGGACCCCTGCATGCAGCGTGTGCACCCCAACCCTCTGAGCCATCTCTCTGGCCCCCTTGCCCCAGATTTAAGAGAGGGGGATTGCCAAACAGACGGAAACACTCGATTCTGAGGCGGCATAAAGACATTTGCGTGAGGACCGGCAGAGTCTCTTGAAGTGTCGCCCCCGTGTACACAGGGGCATGTACACAGGGGCGTATACTTGGTATGCAAATCTGGCAAGTGCACCGAGGGTTCAGGAAGAGCAAGTTTCAACACAGGCAAGGCACACAGTGGTATCAAGTCCAGAGACAGACCAGCGCGCTGAAGGCTCCAGGAGAAGGATCGCGGGTTGCCTGCGGCTGCTGATCGCTGGAGAAGGGCAAGAAAAGCGACCAGCGGAGCCACCAGAGCACGGGAGAGTCTGCAGCCTCGAGTTGCACAGCACCCCGCGGGTGTCAGAGCTGCCAGGCGCCTGGCCGTCTGGCCGGGAGGAAGGGAGATACCTTGACTGCATCCCGGCGTGCCAGAGCGGCGGGTGGAATTTAAAAGGATGGGACTGCAGAGAGGTGGGGTGAGCGACTGCAGGGCTGGAAGCCTCTGGCAGGCCTCCGCCAGTCAAAGAGGCAGACGTGGAGACCCGTGGGGCGTGGAAGCAGGGCCGAAGCTCACCCTGGAGTGGCCCGGGGTCGGTCCACGCGCCCCGCGCTGCTCCGTTGTGGTCCCGCTTGCTGTGTGATGCTCTTGGAGCCTCTGAAACATACGGCTCCAGTAGAAACGGGAGTCGGGACAAGAGCCTCCTAGACAAACAAGGAACGCTGTAGTTCACTGACCTCTAGTGTGACCGCGTCTTCCCGAGGGCGTCAGCCAGGGCTCAGGAGGGAGTTAGGCCGCCCGGGCAGGAGCGGGGCGGACGCCTCGGACAGCTCGGTGCGTGGCGCAGTCTCGCTGTGCCGAGGTTGTGGAAATGAAAGTAATGGCATTAGAAAATGATTTTCTCCCCCAGTTCTCCTGGAGCCCAAGACACTGGACCTTTTCTTCCGTTTGTATCATTCACTACCACCACTACTATCTCAATTAGTAAGTAAAAAAAAAAAAATTGTTTTTACTTTATTGGAAGTCAGCGGGGATCCAAGTCTGAGGGCCGACCCTGTGTTTCGGGTCCCCCTTCCCCAAGACGCGCCTTCTCCTCCTTCCCTGTGTCCTAGGCTCTCGGCCAGCTGTCCTGTCCATGGCGCGCACCGTTTCCCGGGTGGCTCCTCTCGGCCCGGCTCCCTGCCCGCGGCTCTCGCTTGCCCTGGCCTGCCGCGCACGCGTGCGGGCGCTCCGTGCTGTTAGCGTTGCCGGGCTGTGCGGTCGGGTCTCTGGGGACGGAGGATGGGGCGCCAGCTCGGCCGCCCCAGGCTCGTCACCCCAGTTATCCACGTATGCAGTTATCCACGATGCAGTGCAGGATGCACCCTGCTGGGTGCGTCACACAGTTAAACCCCCCACCGAGAGGCTCTGTAGAACTTAACACGCTGGAGCCTCTCCGCAGGGTCCAGCACAGACCAGGCAAGATCGAGGGGGCGGGGACTGCAAGTAGTGGTCGGTTTAATATTAAGCCTACTGAAGTGGAGCTGGGGGATGCTGCCGTTGCCATCTTGCTGGCGGCATCGGGGAGGGGGGGATGGGGTGAGGTGTCGAGATTTAAGGTACGGACCAGAGGTGTGTTTGTTCAAGCACACTAACGGCGAAGGGAGGGACGGAGCCATAAGAAATGCTCCCCCCCCCCCGTTTGAATGGCGGCTCCGGTGAAACGGGCTCACGGCGGCAGCAAGGGGCACTGGCCTGTCATTCTTGCTCCCAGACAGCCTTCACTGCAGCTGCTTGACGACCCGCGTCACTGCGATGATGGTCTGAGACGTGAGGCAGAGGAGCTCCTGGGCCCTGGGGAGCCACGTGTGAGGCACAGGCCTTGGGGCAAAGTGCCGGGCCTGGCCTTTGCAAGGCACGCACCCCTCGTCTCAGCCTCAGAAGGGGCTGCAGAATGAGCACCCCGGTGGATGTCTGCACCGTGGGCCCGAGCATGCCCGGGGCGGCCCCAGGCGGCCAGCACACCCCACGGCGTCAGAGCGCGACACCCAGGCTGCAGAATCGCACGAGATGGGTCTGGCTTGTGGGTTGTGTGTCTTGGTTGGTTTGGGGGCTGAACTAGCTGTGCTCAGGGCTCGCTCCTGGCTGTGCTCAGGGGACCCCATTCAGTAGCAGGGAGGGAACCCGGGTGGGCAGTGTGCAAGGCGAGCCCCCCACCCGCTGTCCTGTCGCTCTGGCCCGGCTTTGGTTTCCGGCAGTAGGAACGTTGGCAGACTGGAGAATGTCTCACGGGGCATCTTCTGACTTTCGGTCCTGTTCTCACCCGGGCCAAGAGAGCTGACATTTTACGTGAAATCTCAGTGAAATATATAAATATTGACAGTTCAGTCTAAAGTGCTTTTCCTCCGAGCTTTCTAAAGGGCAAATAAAACATGTGACCCCCCAACAAAACTTCTGTGGGCCAGTTTGATGGGAGAGTTGCCAGCTCGGGGCTTCTCCCTCAGGGAGCGAACAGACTTTGCTCACGAGCCAAAGCCGTGAAATGGTCTGGTAAGATATTTCAAACACGAGCAGGAGAACCAGGGCGCAAACAAGCCGGGGGACTTTTTTTTTTTTTTTTTTTTGCATGGAGTGGATGCAGGTCCCAGGCTTGCTCTGGCATGTTTAGTAAACGGACAGATATCCGAGAAGGCTCAGAAATGGAATTTCAGGGGTGGGGCTGAGGGGCGGGGAGAGAGGTGATGGTTTATGATGCTTAGCTTTCATTATTCTTGGATTCCATCATTTTTTTTTTAATCTTTAAACTTGAAAGTAAAGAAATTCTGACTGTACAGAATAGTGTTCCTTACGTGTGACCACTGTCACTCTTAACACTGACATGAATGCTGTTGTTCCTGCTTTCAGGCCCTCTCCTGTTTAGTTCAGTTTGCTTCTACAAGAAGGTCCCTATTTAGCAGTCTCGAACGTGCCACGTACCTTGGGAATTTAATTAAGGGAGTAAAAAGGATACTCGAAAACCCTCAGGTATTTATGAAGCAATTTCATTAATAATTAGCATATAGAAATATAGTTTGCCTCAAGTTGTTTTATATCTTCCGGGTTTTATTTTTGTAACCATTGTTCTGCATTTTTTTTGCTTGTGTTTCCCGAATTTCTGAAGTGATTTGGTTGTATCTGCATGCTGAACTAGGAGGCCGATTTGAACGTGACTGAATTATAAGATAATGTGGTTTTGCCCTCTTGTGGACAAATAAGAGTTTGTTCGTTTTAAAATAAACTCCGAATTAACTGCAAGGCTTCGATGGCAGTGTTTATGTTAGAGAGCTGCCAGGACGTGCATAGTGATTTCCAGTGCTTGGATGAATTTTTGGTTTTATTTTTATCTTGATTTAAAATACGTATCATGAAAGTATCGACTTTGGGAAGGTGAATGAACTGATGATTAAAGGTTTACTGAAATCTCTAGTTATTAATAAGTTTTGAGTCAGTGGGTCATAGGTCTGTAAGTAAAGAGAATGTTCCTGCAGGTCATCCTAGGAGATTTTATATATATTTGTTTTAAGTTTTTCATTGTTAGGTCTGGAGTGATAGCACAGCGGGTAGGGCGTTTGCCTTGCACACGGCCGACCCAGGTTCAATCCTCAGCATCCCATATGGTCCCCTGAGCACCGCCAAGAGTGATTCCTGAGTGCAGAGTCAGGAGTGCATCGCCGGGTGTGACCCAAAAAGGAAAAAAAAAGTTTTCCATTGTTAGGATAAGTGAACTGAAGGTTTTGTTGTTCACTAGAGTTTTACAAATATATTTTAAAAGTTTTTGTTGTTTTGATGACCATCATCCACCAGCCGGTAGACAATATGGTAATATCTGATCGTTCTCCAAATTTATTTCCTCACATTCTCATGTTGTGGTTTCCTAATTGTGAAGATTAGTCTGAATAATGTATTATTTTGAGACTGTTACTGAAAGCTCCATACATATTAAGTATCTTTTTTGTAATTTGTCCTGAATAATTGGATGCTATTTTCCATTCTTCCGTGGCGCTTTCTTAGGAAGTCTTTGGGCATGACGCCTAGTTTTGGGATTCTGTCCCATGCCCACTCTAGTGCAGACTGCTCGAGTGCCGAGGGGCCCGCAGGCCCTGCTGGCTCCTCCCCAGGACTCCGTGTGCTCGCCCCTGTAGCTGCCGTGACTGCCTGTCGTGACGTGGGCTTGTTTGAGGCTTGCTGCTGAAGCTGCGTGCGCAGGCTCGGCTGGGTTAGGAAAAGCTGCCGTTACCAGGAGTCATTCCTGAGTCCAGAACCAGGAGTAAGCCCTGAGCATCACCGGGTGGGACCCAGAAAGGAAAAAAAGAGAAGAAGGAGAAGGAGGAGGAGGAGGAGGAGAAGGAGAAGAAGGAGAAGAAGAAGGAGGAGGAGAGATGGAGGAGGAGAAAAAGAAAGTGCCATTCTCTGTCCTTGGGCCTCCGAGCTCAAGTCCAAGTCCAGTTCCTGCTGCGCTCCTCAGGGCTTCCGGAACTTTCCCCTCATGAATTCAGTGTCATTCAAGTCCTCTGTTGATGCAAGGTAGACACTTGTGCACAGAGAAACGCCAATGATGTGAGGGGCTGCCCACCTGGTCACCGAGTCAGGGCGTCGAGGCTCCCCTGCCTGGCTTGGCTGGGGGTCAGTTTATAATCATGATGAGCACTGGGACTGGAGTCCAGTGGCCATGTCGCATCATCACTGATGACTCCCCAGGGAGCACCATCGGCAGGGGCACATGGGGGCCTGGGGACACCGGGTATTGGATTGATCAGATAACGGGTCATTGAATTGATTTGTTTTCAGGCATTTGAAAAAAAAAAGACAAACAAACCTTTCTTTTTGTCTCACGACTAGGGTTTGTCTGATCCGGGAAATTATCATGAATTCTGTCGATTTTTGGCTCATTTAAAGACAAACTATCAGCTGGGAGAATTAGTTATGGTGGAGGAGTATCCTGAGGTCATCAGGTTGATTGCTAACTTTACCATTACTAGCCTGCAGGTAAATAAAAAATATATATATATATTTAATGTAAATGTAAAAACTATATTTTGGTAGGATTTGCTGGGATATTTTTAAAAAACAGTCACATGCATGTATGTGTGTGTATTTGCATGCATGTGTGCGTGTGTGTATTTGCATGTGCGTGCATGTGTGCGTGTGTGTATTTGCATGTGCGTGCATGTGTGCGTGTGTGTGTATTTGCATGTGCGTGCATGCGTGCGTGAGTGTGTGTGTATTTGCATGTGCGTGCATGTGTGCGTGTGAGTGTGTGTGTGGTGCTGTGCCAGTAATTCAGCCCTGGGCCTCAAGCATATGACCTGCATCCTACTACTGAGTCACATCACCTAATTATTATTTTTGTGTGTTTGTTTAACGCTTATTTAGAGCACTCCATTTAAAATGTTCATTGCAAGATTTTACACAAGTTTTGTGTTAGCACACTTACGTGCGTGGGGGGACGCCCCGCAGTGCTCAGGTGTCGCTCGCAGCAGGTTTGGGCCCCATGCAGTGCCGCAGAGCACGTGCTGCAGCCCCCGAGGCCTCGCCCGACCCCTCACCACAGTTCCTCACTGAACCCCGGAAGCCTCCGTCCCCGAGAGTGAGAAGTCGCACTCAGCGGCTGCCGTAAAATCTGAAGAAGGAAGGATGGTTTTTGTAGACTGGTTTTTGGAAAGCCTCTTCCCCTGAGTTTGGGAGGAAAGCCTGAGGCCATCCTGTCCAGGGTGACCGACCCTGGAAGTGCAGCCTCAGGCCCCGTTCACAAGCAGGTGGACAGCTGTGCCAGCAGCAGGATAACGAGGTTGTTGGTTTCTCCTTTATACTTTTTGGAGTTTACACCCCAAAGCCACCTTGAACATTCGTTGGCTATGTAGTCAGAATTCAAGTTAGTTTAAAAATGCAATTTTTAAAATTAATTTGTAAAATTGCAAAATGTAAAATTTTGCCTGTGTAATTCTGACCCTGAAGAGAGCCCGTGTTGTCGAAGTAACTCCTCCTCCTTTTCTCTCTCTGTAGCACTGGGAATTCGCCCCCAACAGCGTTCACTACCTACTGACTCTTTGGCAAAGGATGGTGGCGTCGGTGCCTTTCATGAGATCCACGGAACCACACTTGCTAGACACTTACGCCCCAGAAATCACAAAGGCCTTCATCACCTCTCGGCTGGAGTCGGTTGCCATCGTTGTGAGGTACCGAAAGACTTAAATGTTTCTCTTTTATTCTCGTCTTTCTCATTTGGGGAGTTAAAAAACTGAGGTACCATTTAGTCACTCTGAAATTCACCCTTCTTCATGGTCAGTTCTGCACGTTGAAGTTTGCCGAGTGGATACTTGGCAAAATTACCATCACAGTCAAGACCTAGAATAGTTCCTTTACCCCGAGACGTGTCGTGGGGTCCCCCTTGCCAGCTTTTCTCCCCGGCACTCACAGCTACTTTAAAAAAAAAAAACAAAAAAAAGTGGCACTTTTTCCAGAATGTTGTCAGTGAACAGTCTGGAGCCTTTCGCACGCTCCGTCCCCCGCGTGCTGCCTTCCCCTCTTCCCGGGCGAGGAGTTACCGTCACTGTCCTGTGCCTGGCCGCGTGGCAGCTTGCTGACGTCTGGGTTGTTTGTGTCTGTGTCCCTGATGACTAAGGCAGCGACACATGTTCCCGAGCGCAGGTCATAGCTTTTCTTTCTCCAGGGCCGTGAGCACCTAAGTGTGGGGCTCCTGGGTCGCGTGGGGAGCTGCTGCCCTTCGTGGGGGGGGCGAGGCTCCCTGCCGGTGTGACCGTCACGTGCCCTGCATCCTCCTCAGCGCTCGCTGGTGCTGGTTTGGAGACGCCTTCGCCGCCCGCTGTGGCTTTGGTCTGCATCGTCTCGGAGGCTGCTGGCACCGAGCGTCTCTGCACGCCCCGACGGACTGTCCATCCGGGACCCTTCAGCAGAGTGCCTGTCCCTCCCGTCTGCGGCCCGTGTTCCGACGGGCGCCCCCTTCAGAGCGGGGCCCGAGCGGCCCGTGTGTTGTCACCAGGCTTGTCGCCGTGTGTGTTTGGCAGGTGCCCCCTCGCCCCCCACTTCACAGCTTGTGTCCTCATTACCGAGGGCTTTGCATCAGAGAGGCAGGGCGATGCCTCGATGAAGCCCGGTTTACCCTTGACCTTTTCCTCTCCGGGTTTCCTGGTGCTGGAGTCTCACAGAGAGGTGAGGCCGGGCTCTGTGGTCGGGTCATTTGGACAGGCTCTGAGTTTTTTTTGGCTTTTTGGGTCACACCCAAATGCTCAGGGGTTCCTCCTGGCTCTGCACTCAGGAATTACTCCTGGCGGTGCTTGGGGTACCATACGGGATGCTGGGACTCGAGTCCGGTTCGGCCGCGTGCAAGGCAAACGCCCTACCTGCTGTGCTATCACTCCAGCCCCTCAAAAGCTGGTTTTTAACTGTCAGCCTCTGGACTTTTTTTTTTTTTCAAAGCACACATAAATGTTTTTTTTTTTTCCAACCTGTTTGTGGAAAAGGCTCTCCTCCACGGAATGGCCTTTATTCTGTTTTAAAAATTAATTGGCCGCAGATCCGAGGTTCCGTTTCTGAACTTCATTCTCTCAGCCTGTGTTTCTCTGTCAGCGCCTGTCCTGATTGGGCCGTCTTACAATCCGCACCCTCGGCTTCCTCCCCAGGGTCACTCGGCCCTTTCCCTCCCCGGCCTCCCGGTCACTGTACAATGTCATCCTCACGCTCCAGGGAGCAGCAGCAGCAGCGACACGCTTGTTTGGCCTTGGACGGGGGTTGCGTTGTCTGTGCAGACCCTCCCGGCGCGCTGCGGTCTGTCCGTCTTTCCCTCACGCGTCCGGGGTCTCTCCCTTCGGCCTTTCGCAGCTTCCAGAACCCCCCCCCCCCCCGCCCGCCTTAGCGGGCTCAGCGCCCCCTCGCTGTCTCACGCTTTCTCGTGCCCTTGCGAGCTGGCGGCGTTGAGCCTGGTTGCCACCCACAGCTGCGCACTGCCCTTTGCTGGGACCCGTTGGCTGGACGCAGGGCGTTCTGGAGTCACGCTCCTGCCACGCGTGCGTGTTTCGTTTCTCGCCTTCCCGTCTCTCTCTCCTTTCTCCCATCATCGCGGAAGTTTCCTTCAAGGTGGGGGGCGTCGGCGTTGCCCAGCGGGTGCAGGGGCTCCGGCCGGGCTCCCGGCCAGCCTGGCTGTTACCCCGATACCAGGGCCGGGGGCCTCCGGTGCTGAGGGGCCTCGAGGCTACACCCGGCCGTGCTAGGAAGGGCGCGGAGGGGAGAACCAGGGATGAACCAGGCCCGGGCACCTTCGAGGCCTGTCCCCTGCCCTCCCTCCCCAGTGGCATCTCCCCGACCCTCCTGCTGGGATTTTCCCTGACCCCGGGACTCGAGCACCCGTGCTTGGAGTGTAACCGTGCCCAGTGTCGGCCGTTCTTCCCCGTGTGCAGAGACCACCTGGACGACCCCCTGGACGACACGGCCACCGTGTTCCAGCAGCTGGAGCAGCTGTGCACCGTGAGCAGGTGCGAGTACGAGGGGACGTGCGCGCTGCTGCTGCAGCTCTTCGACCAGAACGTGCGGAACTTCCAGGAGCTGCTGCGCGCCCCACCGCAGAGCCGGGCCGGCCTGGCCGTGCAGGAAGGTGCGTGCCCCCTCCCTGCCTCTCCCCGCGGTGCGGGGCTCGGGGCAGCGTCCTGACCCCGACCTGGCCCTCTCCCTGCTAATGAGTTTTGCTCTCCTCGCCCAGCTCCCGGCCCCCCAGCCCGCCGTTGTTGCGTGAACCCCCCGCGTGTTTCGCAGGCTGGAGGGTTTCAGGGTTCAGTTCCCGGGGTGCACGGGAAACGGTTCTCTCTGGATCCCTCCCAGGAGGAGCTGGTCTCCGGGTGGGGAGCTCCTCAGCATGACTCTGCTCCTGTTCCCCCCGTCGCCGGCTCCAAACCAGAGCCCGTGAGTGGCAGCTCCTGGCCCTGCCTCCCCGCTGGCCGCGCCTTCGCCAGCACTTCCTTTTGCTCTCCTTTCTATTTTACTTCCTCACTTTCGTAGGTACTTTGCCGTCAACCTTTAGTGAAAGATTTGTTTCTGTATGTTCCTATAAGACTGGAGCGATAGCACAGCGGGTAGGGCGTTTGCCTTGCATGTAGCCGACCCAGGTTCGATTTCTCCATCCCTCACAGAGAGCCCGGCAAGCTACCGAGAGTATCCCACCCGCACGACAGAGCCTGGCAAGCTACCTGTGGCGTATTCTATATGCCAAAAACAGTAACAACAAGTCTCACAATGGAGACGTTACTGGTGCCCACTTGAGCAAATTGATGAGCAATGGGGTGACAATGTTACAGTGTTATGTGCCTGTAGATCCCTTCAGGAATGTGGACATGAAAATAAATATTCTGGGGCTGGAGTGATAGCACAGTGGGTAGGACGTTTGCCTTGCGCGCGGCCGACCCAGTTCAATTCCCAGCATCCCATATGGTCCCCTGAGCACGGCCAGGGGTAATTCCTGAGTGCAGAGCCAGGAGTGACTCCTGAGCATTGCTGGGTGTGACCCAAAAAGCAAAAAAGAAAGAAAGAAAGAAAGAAAGAAAGAAAGAAAGAAAGAAAGAAAGAAAGAAAGAAAGAAAGAAAGAAAGAAAGAAAGAGAGAAAATAAATATTCCTCGGATATTCGGGGTGAGATCACTTAAGACAGCGGCTCTGGCCTCTTGCCTTAGTCTGGCCCACGGCTGCAAGACCGGTCGCTTTCCCTCCTTTACTCACAGCTCAGAATGTTTCGCTCTGCATCCTTCTCTGGCATTGCCGCCGGCCCCAGAAAAAAAAAAATACCCCTGGTGGTATTTGGGGGACCACATGGGATGCTAGGAATTGGACCCGGGTTGGCCACATGCAAGGCAAACACCCTACCCGCTGTGCTGTCACTCTAGCCCCCAACAAAAAATTTCTTTAGGAGCTTTTTATGGAGCTGGAGAGGAAGGGCGGGGCTAAGGTGTTTGCCTAGTAGGTGGCCAACTCCGGTTTGACCCCTGGAAGCACGTGGTCCTCTGGGCACAGCTGGGAGTGACCCTGAGCACAGCTCAAAACCCAAAAATAAATGCATGCTTCTTTTTTTCCCCGGTAATCTATTTTATTTTTAAGTGCATAATGCTGCTCGTGATCTGGATAGTGTAGTGGTTAGCCTTTATCATCTTAAGTGTTTTCTTAGATTAGGATCTCATTATTTGTAAATCAAGAGGGAAAACTAATGTGTTTGTCACGTTGGGTTCTTTCAGGATTGATTTCTTTAGAGTTTTGAAACGAATATTGCATACAGCAGGAAATATATATATATGTATATATATATATTTAGAGAGAGGGAGGGAGGGGGAGAGGGAGGAAGACAGTGACTAGCCATAACACACCCTGTCACAGAGCGCCAAGGTCAGGCCAATAATAATATCTTTGCTGATTTCATCTTTCCTCTGTCCAAATCTATTCTTATTCTTTGCATGTTTCATTGGATGCTTTGGGTTCAGTTTTACTTTCCGAAAAGAATGCCCGATTTTGTATATTTCTGAACGTGACACAAATAGGATCGCTTGACTGCAGTTGGCCGTTGTTGTGTTTTGTTCTCACTCGTGAGTGTCCGTGGAGGTGCAGTTACGGTTCTTCTGAACGTGCCCCGACTTCGCTCAAGCGATTTCCTGCCTCTGGGCATGTGTTTCCTCTGGTCTCGCCAACACGGTCAGTGCTGGTGTAAGGGCGTTGGGATCTCACAGTCAGCTGTAGGTGCTGATGTCAGACTAGTGCCTACATGGTCAGTTAATCTTCAGCAAGGGAGCCAAGAATATGCAGTGGGGGAAAGACCCTCAGTCGCTGCTGTGGGAAGCTGGATGGCCAGAAGCCCAGGATGGGGACCTGGGCACCACTATCTGACGCCACGCACAAACCGTTACTCAGAATGGACAGAAAGTTCGAATGTACGACAGGAAACCATAACCCTAAAAGAAAACATACGTGCTTAACACTCCGACTTTGAGCTGGGCGATCATGTTTTTAGATTTGCTGCCCGAAGCAGAGTTAACAAAAGCCAGAATCAACAAGTGGGACAACATGAAACTAAGAAAGCTTCTCTACGATAAAGAAAACCCTCCTCAGGATGGGAAAGCAGCCCCTGGAACAGGAAAACGATATTTGCAAAAACATGTATCTGATAGTTAACTTGGAAACGACACAGAGAACTCACGTAACTCAACAACAGAAACACCGAAACCAGAGAAAACCAACCAAAGTGGACAGAGGCTCCGACTTGGTATTTTTTCCAAAGAAGACAGATTCCCACAGGCTCGTGAGAAGGCACTCGGTATCACTTGTCACCAGGTAAATGCAAGTTAAAACCCTGGTGAGAGGCCGGAGCGATAGCACAGCGGGTAGGGCGTTCGCCTTGCACGCGGCCGACCCGGGTTCGATCCCCGGCATCCCATATGGTCCCCCAAGCACTGCCAGGAGTAATTCCTGAGTGCATGAGCCAGGAGTAACCCCTGAGCATCGCTGGGTGTGACCCAAAAAGAAAAATAATGATAATAATAATAAAACCCTGGTGAAATAACACCGCAGTGTTAGAAAGGCATTGTCCAAGAGACGAACGCGGGCCCGATGAGGGCCCTTGTTCACAGCTGGTAGGAAGGACCAGTGGGTGCAGCCAACGGGCACCAGGCTCCAGGGCCCTCAGATTTCAAACAGAATTCCCAGGTGAGCCAGGCGTCCCAGTTCTGGTATTTATATGCAGGAAACGAAAACCCTCCGAAGATCCACTCACTCCATATTCACCGCAGGGCTGTCGACAAACCCCAGCCAGGGCTGCACCCGAGACCCTGGATGGACAGACGCACAGACAGACAGATGCACGGTGTTTATCCACACGGTGGGATGTTATTCGTAAACACAGGAAGGAGCCTTGCCATTTGCGACATCATGGATGGGCCTTAGGGACTCCGTGAAATGAGGGGGGCAGGGAGAGACAAGGCCCGTGTCATTCATCCCACGTACAGGGGCATCTGAAAGACCTCTCTGGACTCCGAATTCATAGAGGCAGAGAATGCATTCATGGTCGGAGCCAGGGGAGGGGTGCGAAAGGCGAGCCTGCGTACAGAGGTGGGTGCACGCCGTGGGAGAGGACGCATGCAGCACGTCAGGACTAGAGTCCGCAGTCCTGTCGCATGAATTTGAAAGTTGCCATGGGAGCAGTTCTCACCACGAGGACAGAAGGACAGCGGAGGCAATGGGGTCTTAATTGGCCTTAAGAGGGTCCTTCACAGTCTGTCTCAGTGTCGTACTATCTTGTGCTTGTAGAACCTAACATTCACGTTAGAAAGGGCATAATTATATTGAGACATAATCAAGTATAGCGTTCTTTGTCAATTATACCGCAATCAAAAATTGACTAGGCATTAAATGACAACTTTTAATGAGTGCCAGACAGCACGCTGTGTCTTACCAGTTTGCAATTAAATTAAAATTATATTCTTTTTTATTTATTTTTTTTGCTTTTTGGGTCACACCTAGGGCGTGCCTTGTATATGGCTGACCCAAGTTCGATTCCTCTGCCCCTCTCCTAGAGCCCGGCAAGCTACTGAGAGTATCCCGCCCGCACGGCAGAGCCTGGCAAGCTACCCGTGGTATATTCAATATGCCAAAAACAGTAACAACAAGTCTCACAATGGAGACGTTACTGGTGCCCGCTCAAGCAAATCGGTGAGCAACAGGATGACAGTGATACAGTGATATCAAATATTACATTGCAATGTAAAAAGATTCCATTATAAAATGAAAAAACAATTTTTACAAAAGGACACTAAAAATGTAGCCTTCCTACACTTCATAGCAATGTATTAACTAAAATATAACAATTTGTTGGTATTAGGTACTAATACAATAATTGACTAAGTCTTACCTTATTCTCAGTTAATAAGGAGTTGGGTATGCTGAGCAGTTTTAAATGACATTTCACATCTTTAAATCAGGTCAGAGAGCTACACAGTGGGAAAAAACGCTTGCCTTGCGGGGGACTGCCCTGGTTCAGTCCCTGACACCCCACAGGGCCCCCCAAGTAAACCCTGAGAATTGCTGATGTGCCAAAAAACAATAACAGCAGAGACCCAAAATACAAATAAAAGGCAATGTCTTTAATACATTGAAAAATTTAATATCCGTTTCCTTCGAGTCAAAAGGTCAGTGAGAAGTAATGTGTCTGCCTATTGAAGCTATCCGTATTCTATTCAGTAATTATTATTTTTTAATTATGAAAAAGCCTAAAGTTGTAGTTTGTACTACTGTGTGTCGAAGTATTCCATTTCTTTTGTGCAAGCTAAACACTTCAGCTAGTGTTGAACAAAGAAAATTATATGCCCTTGTTATGTGTGCTTTAATTTAGATGCTTAATGGCTTTTAATGTTACAAAATAAGTTTATTATTATATTATGATCTCATTTGTATTATATTGTCTTGCTCTTCCATATTTGTGGTGAGATGGTCATGGTTTACAAAAACAATAATCCCTAAGAAATAGGTCATTAACAGTAGTTAACGATTACTTGTGATCTATGGTAATGACTGATTTCTTTGGGATTATTGCAGTTATAAACCATAATTACAGATTATTACAGCAATAATTATTTTGTTAAAGGAAAAAATGTTCTTGCTTGAACAGCTGCTAAAACTAGTGCACTGAACACTTCAGAATAAATAGAAAAAATGGGAAATGATAGTGAAAGTTCGGGCTTATTATAAGAAGAGATTTTAAATAAATTTATAAAGATGAAACACGTGTATTGGATATTTAAATTCTAAACGCAATTTTGGTTTATAGATTTATATAGTTCTTTAAATTTTGTGGGTACCATCTGTAACCAGGGTAACTTTTTAACTTTTATTCTTTTGAACTCCTCAGTCTAAAATTGTTAGAAGCTTAGGGAAAGGTTTAAAAATTGTAAAAATACTGTTCATTTGGTTAAGCATAAAAGTTGTATTTGAGGGGCCGGAGCAATAGTGCAGTGAGTAGGACATTTGCCTTGCATGCCTTCCACCCAGGTTCAAGCCCAGGTGTCCCATAGGCTCCCCTGAGCCCTGCCAGGAGTACTTTCTCAGTGCAGAGCTAAGACTAACCCCTGAGCATCACCAGATGTGACCCCAAAAGCAATAAATAAATAAATAAACAAACAA